>NW_021621003.1:7546161-7580390 GCF_004785775.1 Grammomys surdaster | reverse complement strand
TCTCTCTCTCTCTCTCTCTCTCTCTCTCTCTCTCTCTCTCTCTCTCTCTCTCTCTCTCTAAAAGAAGCCACACTGATGTAGCATACAGTGGCTGCTAGAGGCTGGAAAAGGGAGGAGAGGAAGATAAAAGGAGACTGGCTAATATGTACACCAAAACCACCTAGATAGATAGAAGTAACAGTTCTGGGGCTGGGAGTGCCGCTCAAAGGGAGGGTGCTTCTTGTTGGAAGGACGGAGTTCAGTCTCTAGCACAGCAACAAAAGGGATAAATATACAAGCAACATTATACAGACCGAGCAGGTTAGATTTAGAAATGTGTATATACACACAGACATATGCATGCAGAATCAACCAATGAAAAAAGAGGCCATGAAGTTCAAAAAGAAGTATATATGGAATGGTTTGGAAGATGGAAAAGGGAGAAATGTAATTATATAAAATAAAATAAAAATAAGGAGGGAAAAAAGGAAAGGAAGGAGGTGAAGAAGAAGGGTAAGTGTTTAGAAGCAGAATGGGATTAGTACAGTTCATATTAACCTATTATGTATTTTATTAACAATCAGAAGAGAGGTGTTCCACACCACCAAATAATACTTGTAATAGTAAGGAAACAGAAATGTTAATTACATTCATCTGATTTTTAAAAACAAATCACACTGGGAGCTGGCTCAGTAGGTTAAGAATGCTTGTTGTGCAAACATCAGGACCTAAGTTCAACACTCACCTAAAAAGCCCACTACTGAACCAAGTGGCTGTGGCAGTGCACACCTTTAAGCCCAGCACTCAGGAGGCAGAGACAGGTAGATCTCTGAGTTTGATGCCAGCCTAGTCTACAGAGTGAGTTTCTGGACAATCAAGATGAGCTCACAAAGAAACCCTGTCTTTTTTGTTTTGTTTTGGTTTTTTTTTTTTTTTTTTTTTCGAGACAAGGAGAAACCCTGTCTTGAAACACTAAACCAAGGGGGAGAAAAAGCACAGCACAGCAGAGAGATAAAACAGGGCACAAGACTCATCCTCTGGCTTCATGAGCACATGTCACAAATGCAGGCGCTCACAAACACACCCCCAAAACAGCTTTAAACACACACACTCACTCACACACACACACACACTCTCTCTCTCTCTCTCTCTCCTAAAAATGTGCAATTTTGAGTTAAATCCATTTTTAATATTTAAGGACACAGGGAACTGGGAAGACAGCTCAGGCAGTCAACACTCGCCACATGAGCATGGGGGAAGCTGAGCTGCCAATCACCCACAGAAGACAGCCACACAGAGACAGCAGTGTTTGCCTGTAAGCCCAGCGTGGGCTGGGAGAGACAACACAGTTCTCACTAACCAGCCTGTCTCTGTGCTCAGTGAGCCATCCTGTCTCAAACTATAACTTGAAGAAGTAACTGCAGACATCCAGCACCAGCCTCAGCCTACTCCTCCCACCTCTCTCTCACACACAAACACAGTTTAAACACAAGTGCTAGGTGCTAACTAACCTGCTGATTTGAGTATTGTAAATTGTAAATATACATTGTATCATCACTCTATACCTCACAAACACATACTACTGAAACTTTTTTTTTTTTTTTGGTTTTTCGAGACAGGGTTTCTCTGTGTAGCCCTGGCTGTCCTGGAACTCACTCTGTAGACCAGGCTGGCCTCAAACTCAAGAATCCACCTCCCTCTGCCTCCCAAGTGCTGGGATTAAAGGTGTGCGCCACCACTGCCCGGCTAAAACATTTTTTAAATTGAAATAAAAATACAAATTTATACAATTAGTTGTTGTTGACATCTAAAAGTACACTTTGGGAAGAAACAGGAATTTCTAAAAAATGACAGGCACTCCTAACGAAAAACATACAAAACTCTATCAGGCTTAATTATATCAATACACAAGAGACCACATGGGTTCTAATTTGTCATTAGACAATCTTTAGAATAGAGAAGATATATCAATAAAATCAAACTCTTACTCTTGATCTGCTCAGATTTACAAAAATCAATTTCTATGTTCAGATGGTAACTACAGCGATCTAAATATGCTTGGTCTTTTCTTGGTTTGTAGTACTGAGGATTAAATCTAGGACCTCAAGCACCCTAGTCAAGAGCTCTGCCACTGAGCTATATATCTCAGCCCTGATGAATTTTTCCTGTAAGATTCTCAAGTGTGTCTGTGTAAATTGTGCACACATTTGTGTGTGTGTGTGTGTACAACATGCTCTAAACCACTGAACTAGAGCTGCATGAAGCACTCATCCTTTATCTTTGGATTCTGTGACAGCCATACAATCAAATGACCCGAAATCAGGGTTCTCAACCACTGAGGTGTGGGTTTTGAAACCTGGAGGGGTGTTGAATGACTTTTTCACAGGGGTCAGCCAAGACCATCTGCATATTAGATATTTACATTATGATTCATAACAGTAGCAAAATTACAGTTACAAAGTAGCAACAAAAATAATTTTATTTTTAAGCTGGAGGTCACTACAGCATGAGGAACTGTATTAAAGAATCACAGCATTAAGATGGTTGAGAAACACTGCCCTAAACGATTTTACAACTGAAGAAATTTGATTTATAAACACAGAATATGGTGTTTGAAAAATTACTATTTTGATAATCAATAAGTTTTTCTAAATATTTTATTGTTTCTAATTGGAGATGAATAAAAACCACCAAGCAGTCCTGGCACAGGCCTTTAGTCTCAGCGCTAGGGAAGCAGAGGAAGGTGGATCTCTAAAGCCAGCCTGGTCTACAAAGCAAGTTCCAGGACAGCCAGACAAATGAAACCCTGTCTCAAAACACACAAAACAAAAAGAAAAGAAAAAAGGCTTAAAAAGTGAAAACCATATCTCAAGGCAGGCCAACAAAGAGTCCTAAAAACTATGACCAGGACTAGGCTGGGTGTGACAGAGCATGCCCTTAATTCTAGAACCTGAGAGATTCTGATCTATGTGATGAGACCTTGTTCCAAAAGGAGGGGGGAACTTAGGAGGAAGAGACTGAGGAAATAATAAACGAGGCTAATACATTTCTAGGGCTTTAAAAGTTCCACTTTCCTGGTAGGATGCTTGACTGACTTGCAGAAAGCCTGAACTGGATCCCTAGCACTGAAGAAAACTCCCCTTGGGAAAACAGTAATAATGAACATTTAAAAGAGAATGGCCACATAGCTTTACTTGTTTGTTTCTGTCTGTCTTTCTTCTTTTGATTGTTTAAGACAAGGTTTATCTGTGTACCAGCCCTGGAAGTCCTGGAACCCGATTTCTAAAGCAGGCCTCAAATTCACGGAGATCCAACTACTTCTGCCACCTGAGTGATGAGACTAAAGGCGTGAGCCAACACACAAGGTGCTGCACACCCAGCTTTTCAATCCATACATCGGTAGGCTACTGCTTTGGCTCCACACACATTTCTTGGGAAAACATGCATAATTTACACTGTCTTATGGCTGCCCTCTTACATGTGATTCATTCTTTAAACCTTTCTTGACTGTACACATATATGGTAGAGATACATCTAAAAGACAGAAAGCTGGAGTTGGTCATTAACATGGCTAGCTTTCTTTGGAACAACAAACTAATGAGAGTACTGTTCTTTTGTATGGCTGGGTTCTCTTATAGAGATTGGGTTCTTATAGGGATTGCGATGCCACTTGTAAGGTGATAATTCTCCAGCTACTATAAACACAATCTGAGAGTGCTAAAATTGACACAGAAAACGCCTGTTAGAAAATTTAGTTTTATTTCTGCTCTTTGAGCGGTTGCAAATTATTCAAGAAAAATTCATAATATTTATTAACCAAAACAAACAAACAAACAAACAAACAAAATCAACATGAACTGGTGAGGTGGTTCAGTGGGCAAAGGTGCCAGCTGCCAGATCTGACAACCTAGATTCCATCCTTAGGACCCACATGGTGGACAGAGAAAACTGATCATTCAAGTTGCCTTTTGACCTCTACACATGTGCCATGGCTCACCTGACACTCACTCCCATAATAAATCAATAATTAAGTAAATATAATTAAATAAATAGTATTTTTTTAAAAACCACACTCAGGACAAAGTAAGCCCGATTCCAGTTTAATCTAACATAGTCTATGTAATATGCATATAACAAACACAAATTACGCCAATTTTCAGATTCATAAGCAAAAGCAAAACCCATAAATTATACCACACTTTGGGCATTTCTATCTAAATTTTGTGATTAACAACTCTGTAACAGTAATTCAACTCTCCAGCTTTTCTCTATTCCATTTGAAATATGTAAAATTCTAAATAGCATTTTCAGTGAGCAAATAAAAACTTTCTCTCTAAATTTATCCAAAGACATTTTACTTTTCTTAGCAAGCTCAGGGCGTTTTTTTCTAAAACATTTCATAGGAACTCAACATTGCAAAACAGTTGTAGAGATGCAGAAGCAATTCCGACCCTTTGTATTTCGGTTTCTTGGTAGTGGCCTTACAGTACCTGAACACCACCTCTGACCAGCTGAGATCAGGGAAGTGCGCCTGCTCCCCAGCTTCCATCACCATCCTCTCGCTGAACCTCAATTCTGAGACACGTGTGTTTGCTCTCCTAAGCATGCACTAGCATACTCAAGAGTTCTCGTGTATATTAAAGAAACATAAATCTTGTCTGACTTCATCAGATCTTTAAATCAGAGCTACTGCTATTGAGTTGTACCTAGTTCTATCCACATAGAGAAAATAAAGATGTGACACATAACAGTGGCTAATTTATAGCCTTGGCTACACCAAAAGTGTTTACATAGCAACCAAAATTTAGTGGGAAACTTAGTGCAAGATTCCTGACCTAAAACCACGCCACAGCACATTAGTAAGTAAGAAGAATCTACAAAACTGTGAATCTGAATCAGGCTGCCAGTTTAACATATTACAAGTAAAGTCTTTTATTTTTATTTTTTACTGGCAATTGAACTCAGAGTTCGAGCACGCTAGGAAAAAACTATCAACTGAACTACAGTTTGTCTGACTTCCCTCCCCCTCCTTTTGAGACAGGGATGGGCTTGGTTGGCCTTGACTCCTGATCCTCTTAGTTTGTCCTGAGTGCCAGGATTACATGTATAAACCATCGTGCCCAGATTAAAATCTTTATTTTTGTACGATATATCTCCAAATCTAGTCAATGTAACAGAATAATCTGGACCAAAACTTCATAATCTAATACAAACCATGAAAATATACTAGTTAACCTTTAAAATTAAATTAGAAGACAGAAAAGACATCTTATAAGTTAATAGGCATGCTAGTTACAACTAGTAATAAATGGCATATATTACATCAGGCTTCTAAGGAAAAATCTTAAGATTTTTGACAAGCTAATTAATAGGGCTCTCCTCCTCTAACTACTTGGGATTGAACCCAGAGCCTTCTTAATGCTATGTAGACGGCCTACACTTAGTTACAGCCTAATACGGCATTTTTCCTTTTCTTTCTTTTTTTTTTTCCTTTTTTTTTTTTTTTTTTTGGTTTTTCGAGACAGGGTTTCTCTGTGTAGCCTGGGCTGTCCTGGAACTCACTCTGTAGACCAGGCTGGCCTCGAACTCAGAAATCTGCCTGCCTCTGCCTCCCAAGTGCTGGGATTAAAGGGGTGCACCACCACCGCCCGGCAAAAATGTATAGCCCAGGCTGGCCTTGAACTCGTGATCCTCCTGCCTCTGCCTCCTTCAGCAAATCCTACTGATATACGCCACCACTAACGGTGGCATTTTTTTTAAGACAAAATAACAACAGCATCCATTAGAACATCTGGATTTAACAAGTTTCTCAAAAAACTGTTCAATCCTAGCTCTGAGAAAAGTAATGACAATGTCAGTTAGCACAAGTTTAAAGTACTGAAGACTTGACATCAAAATCAAGGTGTTTACAGGCAACAGTGTAGCATGAACAGCAGCTCTGCAGAATGAGGAGAATGCTACTGAAATCATTTCTCTAACTGCACCTGCCAATTCTGCCTCTGCAGTTGTGAAGGCGCCTTCTGCCTTACAGTGTCTGCTTTACCGTACAATTCATTCTCTTTACAATTAGTCGGCTGTAAGAACTGACAAGCGGAAATGAAAACACAGCCATCATTAGGCATTAGTTTTATTACTGTTACCCATTAATTCTATAACCCATCTAACAGTTCCTCTCTTTAATTTCATAATGTTAGGCTGGTACGCTTGCAGAATTCTTGTATTCCAGTTCAGTACATTTTCATACGTCAAAATTTTTACTCAGCTAAATTTGGCTGGGTGAGGTAGGGCATGTCTGTAAACCAAATACTGGAGGCTAACTCAGGAAAATCCTGAGTTAAAGGTTAGCCTGTGTTACACATCGAGACTGCTTCCCCTCCCAAAAAAAATAAAATAAAAATCAAAGATTATACAAAAACAAGTTCTTTTGAAGATTCCCAGTCTGTCAGGAAAAATAGAAACATAAACAGTAATGCTACATGAAATCCTTCGTTTAAGGATCATCTTTACTAAAGAATCCTACCTTCTGACAGCCTCAGAAGAGCAAAAGAATTCCCTGTTCTTTGAGGGAATTATTATCCACTGAGCATTTGCTGGTCTGATATTAAGGTCCATTCACAGAAACGAAGGTAAAAGCTTGTTGCAATCAATAAATGATCACCTTGTGAGGACTAAGCAATAGAGGCTTGTTTAAAGTAGTAACAAAAAGTTGGTTTTGAAATGCCCAACAAGGTAGCCAAACCTATCTGATAAGCTGCAAGGAGTCTCAATGAGCCTCAGTCATGTCACCATTTCTTATTTATATGAACACAAAGTTGGGATCAACACTTTTCGCAGAGTTACAGCTTTGGTACTACATCTTCTAGAAAAAGCACCTGTGTGCTTACCCGTTCCTTTTGTCAGCTGCCAATCATAACTTCCCCTTACTGCCTTTCCGTTTCTAGATCACTATAGAAAAAAATTCCATTCATGAGGAAAACCTGCTAAATAGCAAGAGAATACTGATCCTGAAAAAGCTGTTAAAATTACCCCTCAAATTTTTTACGAGGTAACCCCAACCCCCCAATCCTCGAGTTACGATCTTGTAGTTCTGGACTATGGGTGGTTTCATTTCTTGTCGTAAATGCCCTCTTAACCCAAGAATTCCACGGACCATATTTCCACCCTGTGGCCAATACGTGGGTCAACCCAAGCTGTATTCAGTATTAACAATTCGCACTGAATTATCTGTAAAATCCAAATGTCCAAATTCCCCTAGCAGGTTTAATTTTTAAAATTTAAAGGTAATGCATTAAAGACTTAAACTTGCCTGACATCTGAACCTTAAGAACGAAGCACAAAGAAGAAACCACTCGCGTCAGAAGAAATCTGAGTGACATCTTTTTCACAAATCACTACCCTCTTCGAACATCACTTCCTCTCTCCAATCGCCTCCCCCCAGTCCCTGTACGAGACTCGGCGATGCCTACCGGCCCCTCTCAATCTAGCTTTTTAAAAGAATCACAAACAGGCAAGCCCCAAAGCCCTCATCCACTACCCAGAGATCTTTGACACCTTGAAAGACACCTGTAAAAAAGCCAAGGCCCTAAATTAGATCCCCTTTTTGTCCCTGGACTTTTCCTCTCTAACCTTTAGGCCAAGCGACTCCCCACCCGTCAGCACCTCCCTGGTTCCAGCCAACCCTAACTCCGGCACTGCCAAGGCAGCCATCCTTCCCACCGAGTCAGGTGGCTGTCAGTCCCCACCCCGCTGCCTTGCCCTCATGCGGGTTACAGGCGGCCCGGGGCCAGCTCTTCCTATCCCTCATCTCTATGGCCACAACCCAGGGCACCTCCTCCTCCGGGCCCGGATTCCGGAGACCCCTCTTGCACGCCCCTTCTTCACTAGCTGGGTAGCAAGGGCCCAGCCCCTGCGCCTCGTCCCTCGTTGCCCGCGGGTCAGCTCAACCCCCTGATTTCCTCCAGATTCCATTCCAGAGCGGCCTCCCCTGCCTTTCCCAACCGTCTCCCCGCGACCCTTAGCACCCCCGGCTCTCCACTCACCCTTGGATGCAGGCGCCCCCCAATTTCCCCTCTCATCAGCCTCGGCGCCCGCTCACCTCCGCGGTGGGAGCCGGGCTGCCGGGACCCAGCTCGGAGCCGGTGTCTAAGGCGCCGTCAGAGTCGGGGGTCCTCGGCGCATAGGTGGAGCGCAGCGTCTGGAGAGGCAGACGCGAAGGCCGGGGCAGGGAGCCGGAGCGCAGGCGGGAGCCGGCTCGGCTACGAGCGGGCATCGCTCCGGCCCCGTCGGAGCCGTGCCGCCAGCAGCGGCCAGCCGAACCGGAACTGCTTCGGGAGGCGGGGCGCTACGGAGAGGGGGCGTGTCCAAAACCGGAAGTGAGGGGAGAAAAAAAAAAGCAAGGGGAGGACGAGAGCGCATGCGTCATGCGCAAGCGTATGCCACCAAAGGGTTTTAATGAAGCTAGGAGAGGATTTGTGTGGATTGTTAACTGGGGTTGGAGCCTAAGAAGAGGCTTTTCTGAGTCCTTTGAAGGGACTAGACCCTTCTCAGTCAGTCCTCAAGTAGCATCATTTATTATTTTTTTCCCCTTTGGTGTTTTTCGAGACAGGGTTCCTCTGTGTGTAGCTTTAGCTCTCTCACTCTGTAGACCAGGCTTTCTCACTCTGTAGACCAGGCTGACCTCAAACTCACAGAGATTCTCCTGCTTCAGCCTCCCGAGTGCTGGGATTAAATGCGAGTGCCACCACTGCTCAGTCCCATTTATTGCCCTTTTATTTTCTGTCTGTGCTAGAGACTATACTCTAAATCGTTGTTTCAACTCTGCCAAGTAGATCTCACACATAGAAAGGCCAAGAAACATTGTAGCCTGACATAGCACCATTAATATGTATCCAACCCCAAACTGTTGTCAGAACCTGTGTTCTTTCCTGCTACTACTATACCCCACCCTAACGGAACACCCCCTTCTAAATGAAGCCTAACATTGGCAGATTCTATGTCTGAAGCCATCTGCAGTTTGAAATCTAGGCTCTCTTTGGCTCTACTTTCCTGAACAATGCAGGACCAGCTTCAATAGTTCCGAAGGAGATGGGGCAGGTTCTAAGATGGACAGGAGGAGAGCAGGGGTAGCCAGGAATCTGCCCAATGTGCTCATAACCTTCAGGGGCTCCATGAAGCTGCATGAGACACCACAAAACATCTCATCTCCTGCAGCCCTTGTAGGCAGAGGACTATCCCATCCCTGTGTTCCTGATGGGGATAGAGAGATTGCTCAGTTGTTAGAGCACTTGCTGCTCTTGCTGGAGACTCAGGTTTAATCCCCTGCCACCTCAATGCCTCAAGTTCAATGCCACGTGCCACCTCACAACCATCTAGAACTCTAATTCCAGGGGATCCAACTCCTGCCCCCTTCTGGACACAAGCAGACATGAGACGCGTGCACCCCACATACATATATGCAGGCACTCAAACATAAAATAAATTTAAAACTTAATTTATATGTATAAATGTTTGCCTGCATGTATTATCTGTGCTCTTAACCGCTGAGCCGTTTCTCCAGTATCAATAAAATATTTTTAATGATAAAAATAATGTCTTTTAATAAATGGAGCCTCGGGCAAAGATCACCCTTTGATATAAAGGGACCCATCAGCTTGCTCTTAAAAAAAAAAATCCGCTATCTTACGGGCACATGTCAGATGCTTTCCTCCATGTGTGCCTAAGTTTCTGTGACTCCACTACTCAGACAACGTCCAATGGACTCCACAATCCAAAGGCTCCAATGCGGCAGACATGGGCATCCCACCCCGTTTATGGCCCACTTAGACCTGTAAAGGTCTTTTTTAACATTTGTTCCTCAGTGCTTTTCTCTGCTTTAATTCTTGTCGTTGGAACCAAACAATCTATGTGGGCTCTAAGCCTATGAATGAATCTATTTTAAAGCACCTGTCCTATGTTAGACACAGTGAACCTTTTGTTTAACCCTCCCAACAATTCTCTAGGGCAGGTATACCCTTAACTTTACAGAAGGAACTGACAGGGGTGGAGAGAGATAGTGACTTGTAGGGGTCCAATTCCATGTTCTCGGAGACTTTAGGGGTGGGAGACTGCTCAAGGGAAATAGGTCTTGCTCTATTTGGAGGCCCCAGGGACTTGCTGAGTCACTTTGTCCCACCTGTCAATGCCAATCTCTGGCAAGGAGAAATAACACAGGAAAGCAGAGAGGAGTGACCTCACTGCAAAGGCAGAAGGATAGGTAGGCTGGCCCATGGCTGAGGCCTCCATCCCAAAACTTGGGGAAGAAAAGGAAGCCACACCTTGTCCCAATATCCCGCAGCTGGAAGAGCTCCTGAGGGCCGGGAGAGCTTCTTGCAGCAGAGTGGATGAAGTCTGGCCCAACCTTTTCATCGGAGATGCGTGAGTGGCTGCTGACACGGTTGTTAGGAGTCGGGCAAGAAGTAGGAATCCTTGAACTCTACCTGAGGAGGTGGCTAGAGGCAACAGGAGAACTAGTTACTTCTAACCCGCCCCAGGCCAGGAATTTTCTCAATGCCAGGAGCGATTCTGTGACCAGTTTCTAACACTAGGGGGAGCTCGAACATTTTTTTGTATTTTTTTTGGGGGGGGGGTGGGGGGGACGACGATCCCTGGGGTCTTCAGGCACATCTTAAGGCAACTAACGGGACACCCGAGCTAGCAACAACGTTTGGAATATAAAATGGCGTAGACATAGATCGTACTTTCTGTTCCCAGCTTGCCTCCTGTGAACATCGAGTGGGTGGAGAAACCTGACTTAGGATGAATCAGGAAAGGTGTCATTTCTAAATATTTGTAGATTAGTAGCAGGTATGACGTGGTGACTAAGTGACTCTAGATGTTTATGAGTAGTAGGACGTGTGACAAGAAGGGAGGGGCAGCTAGTTCTCAGGGCTGAAGCAATCTCTTCCTTCCTGCCTTTGCTAGGGGCAGGCTGCCCGAGACAACAAAAGGGGTCACAAAATACCCCTTGCAGCACCAACTTTACCAACAGAGATCTCTGGGGCTGGGGCGGAGCGCTGGAGGTTCAGCTCAGTGTCAAGAATTCTAGCTCCCTTTATACCCTATGGCTTCGCACTTCCCAAAGCAGGGGTCAAACAAGCCTCCTTCTCGACCCAGGGACTAAACCCAAATCCAGCTCCCTTTCTGCCCTTGCCAGGGCTACGGCAAACAACCGATTTGAGCTGTGGAAGTTGGGGATCACCCATGTGCTGAACGCCGCCCACGGGGGACTCTACTGTCAGGGGGGTCCTGACTTCTACGGCAGCAGTGTGAGCTACCTGGGGATCCCAGCCCACGACCTTCCTGATTTCAATATCAGCACCTACTTTTCCTCAGCAGCTGACTTCATCCACAGAGCCCTCACCACACCTGGAGGTAGGACTTGAGGCAGAGCCCCTAGTCTACTCTGCTCACTTGTGGGAAGAATATGCAATTTCCTCTCAATCCTCAGCATCCTGTTTTGTTTTGTTTTTAAAAAAAATCTTCCTCTCTATACTAAAGCATTTTATCTAATAGCATTGCTTTACAGATGGAGAAAGTGGGGCCAAATAGCAAGGCCATAATGAAATAGAAGCAGCCGCGAGACTGGAAACCTGGTCTCACAACCATCAGAATAATTCTTACTCTGTATCAGGCGCCCTGGAAAAGTACCACGTGGTACCCAGAGGTCTGTCCCAAAGTACTTCCAAGTGAAAGAAACAATATACCCAAGATGCAATAGGTCTGGAGAGGCTGGAGCCCATACTGTATGTTCATCTTGCTATGCCCCTTTGCTCTGTGATCCTGGACAAGCCAGTGTGTTCTCTGGGTTTCTGTTTCCTCATTTTTTTTTTTTTTTTTTTTTTTTTTTTGTGATGAGGAATTTGGTAAGGATCATGTGGCTTTGTAATAGCCAAAGCACTTTGACTTTTTTTTTTTCTTCATCCATTCACCCATCACCTGGTCATCATTCACCCCATGTCAAGGAAAGAACTAAAGTCTAGGAAGCCGGACTTAAGTAAGCCAGGGCATCAGCTATTGTAGAACTTGCTAATCAAACAGTGATGCATTCTGAATGTTACTGATATGAGAGAGCACACATGAGGAGCTCCACAAACACTCAATCCAGAGGACCGTGGTGTTGGGGATTTCCCTCCACAGCAGTTTCCTTGGGTCACATGCAGGAAGGGCTGATGGTTTTGTGACTCTAGTGACACCCTCAGCAGTGCAGAGAGCTGGTAGAGGAAGCCATGTCTGAGATGAGACTGGATGGATGAGTAAAGGCTAGTCAGACCAAGATCGAGGGGAAAGGTCAGAGGTCATGCCAATGCCAAGGAACTGCAAGTCAGCCCGTGTTCCTAGGGCTGGGGTTTGAGGTGGGTTCTGGCTGAGGCGAAGTGCAGGATGATGAGCAGGTAGGTCTCAAAGGCTTTTGTAAGTCATGTTGAGGATCTGGACTGAAGTTCAAGACTCTAACAAAACAGATGTGAGTCTACTCATCGGAAAGATCAGGACACTGAGGCCCGTGAGAGGCTGAGGGACTTGCACCAGGTCCCATAACACACCCAAGACAGGTTCAGAAATGGACTGTGGGTTTTGGCCCTGTCCTTTGGGTGGGCTGGCTGGTAGGAAGGAGTTCCTCACATACACGTCTTCTTCAGCTAAGGTGCTGGTGCACTGTGTGGTGGGTGTGAGCCGATCTGCCACACTGGTCCTGGCTTACCTCATGCTCCAGCAGCAGCTGTCCTTGCAGCAGGCCATAATCACTGTGAGGGAGCGCCGATGGATCTTCCCCAATCGTGGCTTCCTCCGCCAGCTCTGCCAGCTGGACCAGCAACTTCGGGGTGCAGGTCAGAGCTAAGGAGCCAGGTAAGGCAGGTCAAGGAGGCAAAGCTGAGAGTGGTTGGCAGCATTAAATCAGTTGAGGGTCTGGACAGGGGTGTGAAATGAAACTGATTAGCAGGACTGTGTGTGTCTCAAGTGAGAACTCACTCCCTTTCCCAAGTGGCTGGGTTCCCCTTGTCTGTCCAAGATTTCACCAGGACCCAGCAGGCAATCCTCCCACCTGAACTCATTAGATCTCCAGAGGACAGAGAAAGACGGAAGACAGCTCAGTGGATAAAGCACTTGCCACACAAGTATGAGGACCTGAGTTTGAATCTCCAGAGCTCACATAAGGTTGAACACTAGTAGTGGGATGGGAGAGAGACACAGAAGAATCCCTGGAAGCTAGTGGACCTAGCATATGAAATGGGAGACAAAAAAGCCAAGATAACCTATTTCAAACATGGTAGAAGGCAAACACACACACATACACACACACACTCAGAGGTGTGAAGGTATGAGGTCGGGTGGATAAAAGAGAAAGATGAGGAAGGTTAGTGTTAGGAAGTCTTATGTGATATATGTACATCATATATATACTATATATGATATATATCATGTATACCATATATTAGATAGATAGATGGTATGTATGATATGTTGACATATATTATGTATGATATATAATTACATAGTATATGTCTATTTTACATGTAATACTATATATAAATAATATATATGTGTATATATATGTCTGTATATATACATACATGTATATACATATACATGCACACACCTGCTTTTGGGTGCTACCCAACCTCTCCTGAGAGCCTATAGGACTTAACCAAATTCCCAGACAGCAGCAGAGCCAGGCTAGGCTGTCGTACACTTCCTATGAAATATGCTGGTGTTAGTGACCAAGGATGTGTTCCCCATGTAGATGGCATGTTCACAGCCTGCTCTTTCCCCTCCAGACAGGAATGAGACATGTGAGAGAGCAGCAGATTTTTTTTTTTTTTTTTTTTTTTTTTTTTTTTTTTTTTTTTTTTAGTTTTTCGAGACAGGGTTTCTCTGTATAGCCCGGGCTGTCCTGGAACTCACTCTGTAGACCAGGCTGGCCTCGAGCTCAGAAATCCGCCTGCCTCTGCCTCCCGAGTGCTGGGATTAAAGGCGTGCGCCACCACCGCCCGGCGAGCAGCAGATTTTTTACAGCCACCCTGTCACTCTGTTCCCTTAGCCTGGGATATCAGACACCCTGACTTCTGACCTCAGCGGCTTGCCCATCAGACAGCTGGTTTGGGGGAAGCTGGTTGAGCAGGGCTGCAACATTGCACAATTTGTTGAAATGACAACCACAGAATTGTCTGTGTCCTGAGAACCCTCAGAGATTTCCAGTACACAGGCTGTGCAACTGTACCCAGCAACCCCACAGCTGAGACCCTGAAGTGAGGGGGCTGTAAAGAGGGGCTATCTCTCTCCATAAGCCATGGATATCAAACCTATCCTCACTATTTCTCCTTGTACTTGTGCCACGCACCCTGGCACTGAGACCTCAGAGATGAAGCAGGGTTAGGTAACAGCTCTTGCTCCTGTCCTAAAGTCCCAGTCAGCCTAGGCCTTCACTTACCTGCCTGTAACATGAAGGTTCTCTCTTCTCCAGAGCCAGTCCTTACCCTCGGCCACCAGGCTCTGCCAGTTTGCTACTCTTGCCCTGGCCCTGATGGCAGCCTTAGCTCAAGTGGATGCTAAGAAGATGAAAGGGGCCCAGTGTGGCGCTCACCGTCGAACCCACCATCCCATCAGCTTCCTCCAGCGTTCCACTTGCCCTCTCAGCTGCTGTCTTCAGTCTCCACAGGTGGGAGTGTGCTGTCTGTCAACTAGTCTTTGAGGCTCTTGTGACAGGGTTCCCAAGTTCTCAAATAGGGCTAGGGAGAATGATTCTCAATGTTCTCCCCAGTTCTCCCTAAGGCTCAAGGATCTCAGCGGTGGCTGAGGTGGCCCCTGGGAGTTCAGTGGACATAAGGCTGAGAGTGTGTGTGGTGTGTGTGTGTGTGTGTGTGTGTCTGATAGGGCTGGAGAGTATTATGGCATGGGTGTATGGTTAGAGTACCTGGATTGAAAGAATAATTTTTAATCTCAAATCCAGAGGGCCCTCACTAGGCAGACCCTGGGGCATCTGTCTTTGAGGGAGAGACAGAGGGCAGTGGAGGGAGAGCTGCTCCTGGATATAGCCGCTGAGTGTGCAGACCTGCTCCATAGTCCCTTTCTGCCTTTGCTACCTCATCTGAACCTGCCAGATTGTAATCTTGAACTAGTCACCCTGAAGTAGAGGCTTCTAGGCCTGTGAGCTGACGTTCTACTGGTGTATGTGCTTTGAGATCTCTGTGTCCTCCAGCATCAATCCCTTCAGCCCTTTATCTCTGCCCTAGTTCTGGGTAACCTTTGAAAGCCAAGGGACTGGGGTGTGGGGGGTATTTGTTTTGGGCAATGCTGGATTAGAACTCAGGGTCTCAAACATACTAGATAAGTGCTCTACTGTTGAGTAACATCTCCCAGTCCTAAAGGGAGGTGGTTTTCTTCTTTGTTTTATGTGCGTGTTATATTGTGTTTTAGACAGGGTCTCACAGTAACTGTTTAAAACACCAGCCTGGCCTAGAACTCACTCTGTAGACCAGGCTGTCCTTGAACTCACAGAGCTCTGCCTGCCTCTGCCTCCTGAGTCTAGGGATTAAAGGTGTACACCACCATTCAGGATCCAAGGGGAAGTTTTAAGATGATTTGCTTGCTTTTCCTAATCCCCACCCAGCTACCCAAATACACTCATACCACACACCACAGGCAACCCTTTGAGCTAGACATGCTTTACGTTAAGACTGAGGCCTGGGTCTAAGGAGAAAGTACCTGGTTGAGCCTGGGGCTGACCAGGCCATGGGACCAACGGACAAGTTGGGAGTGACAAGGGGAGGCAGAAAAGGAGACGACGGCATGCTTTATAATTAAACTCAAATCAAAAAATAGAAACAGCATCAAGTGTGCAGAGACAGATGGCTGGAAGCCGGCAGCACAAACTGTGTGTCCGAGAAGACTACAGCCTGGGCAGGATCTCCCTACAGGTGGGTGAATGGCCCTAAGCAGTGGCCCCTGAGAATACTGGGTACTAGGGCCCGGGGCACCTATGCCTGTGTGTATGGACAACTGAGAGGATTAGGTTGGGGGAATCCAAATGGGTCAGAGGTAAAGGCAAAAAAACACTGCCTCTCACCACTGTGTGGCCTTGGGCAAACTACTTTTATCTCTCTGAACCCTGATTTTTCTCATCTGAAAAGTGGGGATGTTGGTACTGTCTGCTTCAGGAGAGCACTGGGTGGACTCAGTGTGAAGACGTGAGTCCTGGGCTCTGTCTGGTCTGTAATGTGCTTCCTTAAGCTGGAGATATAATCAAGAAACAGAGATCTAGGTGAAACCTCCACAGGCCATAGCAATCTGCCAGGTCTTGGCTGAGCCCTGAAAGGATGAGACTGATTGGAGCAATGTAAATAACGAAACACCTCATTTATGTGGCATCTCCCTGATGCAGGGCCTCTGGGAGGCGCATCTCACTTATGATGTCATGGGAGTCTCCCAGCAGCCCCTAGTGAAGATTCAGGCTCACAGACTCCCACACAGGCCTGTCTCCCTCCAGGGCTACAGGGATGTACACTGGGCAGAGACCACTGCAGCCTACCCTTGGCATTTGCCTGCCAAAGTCTCTTTCCCAGACATCTCGATGTCCTACTGTGAGAACACTAGCCCCACTTGGTCTATGCTCCCTTGGGGGAGAAGGGAGACGGAGAGGGAACAGCAGAGGAGATCATGAGAAATGTGTTCTGAGGTTACAGCTAAAAAGGTAGGTGGCAAACAGCTGCCATGCCCCAGGGTGGCTGAGCAAGGCCTGAGGTATGCAGGGTGGTATTCTAGAAGGCAATTTTTCCTGGGACTAAGTGAGAAATGGGCAATAGAGAGCACGCTAGAGATGCTACCAAAGGATGCCAACAGAAGGTAAGTATCGCAGTCCTGTAAACAGTGGCAGTGTGGGCAGGAAAACTACTGTCCACAGAAGCAACTTCTCTGCCGAAGTCACAGGGAAGTCAGTAGAAGCCAGGTAGCACCACATGAGGGCTATCATGAATGTGAACAGTGGCCTGTTCCCACAGGACATCCAGCCATGTCTCCTTCTGACATAGCTGAGATGCACAAGTTAGTGTCAAGCAAGGCCCTTGATAGACCAAGGCATAGCAGGAACTAAGGGTACTGGGTCCTTGGACTTCCTTCTTGAGGGGTGTGCTTAAAGCTTAAAGAATGATTCACTGAGTAAGCTGCTGGGCCTGGCTCTGACTGATAGGTGAAAGGAACCCTCAGTGGGCCGGAGCAGATAGCTGGGATACATTTAGCTTGAGCACCAGGAGCAAGGCCCTAAGTAGGACCTGACCAGGAGACCCTAAGTCTAAAAATATCTTTCCTATGGATCTGAGTTAGAGGGACATCCCCTAAGTCCCACCACCCAGCTCCTGGGACACAGTTGTGCTGCCTGGCAGCCACTGGCCACTAGAGGGCAGGCTTACCCCATGCCAAATTTAGCAGGCCCGTGAGGGGCCTATGGTTTCCTCAAATCCCTGTCTAGTTCCACTCATAGCTGGAGAAGTCCACCTGGTAGCTTCAGGACAGAGTGGCTATTGGACTCCCCTGGATTCAGGGGTCCTCTCCACCCTAATGTCCCTTGTCCTGGCGTTACTTCACACAGAGTCATTCCTTTCTCTTGCAGCCAGCCGAACACCAGAGAGCATAGAAAAGTCAGGCAGCCCCAGCAGTCTTTACCATGAGGAACTAAGGCCCACACAGGAATGAAAACTTGCTTAGGTCCCAGGATATATCCTTGCCAAGTTTTGAGGGGAGTCTGTTCCCTAGGCACCTCTTCAGGTGGTCCCCATCTTCAGGATGGTTATAAGGACAAGTGTTTTCAACAGCAGAGACACTAGGGAGAGATGCCAGGCCACTGCTTCAGTCCAAGCAGCTTTGGTCTGTCTTCATCCCCCACCCCACCCCCATTGGCTCAAATGGATGGACCTGGAATTCTGGGCGCTTCACAGCATTTGTGTTCTGGACGGAACCTGCCTTAGGTAGGTTCCACTCCGCCTGCCCTGCACCCAGCCCCCCTCTCCTGGCCCCAGACCATGCCCTAGGTAGGTGGCAGGCCACTTAGCCTGCCAGAGAGGTCACAGAGGGGGATGAGGGAGAAAGGCCGGTCCTCTCTTCCACCCAGTTCACTATCCACTCGCTGGGTGAGTGTGGCCAAGCCAGTGGCCTCCTGGGTGCCTGTTTCTTTTTCTGGTCTTGGCAGTGCCTGCCAGAGGGGAAAGATGCTCTGCCCGATCTATACCTTCTCTAGTTACTCCTTGAGGGGACCAGGGGCAGTTGGCCAAGGTAGGTACCCCTTTCCTCTAAGGCACCAGGCCCGGGTTCTGGTGCCTCTGACACCTCAGCTCTGCAAGGTCCCGGATGGCCTGAGCCAGCTGACTCCAGACACAACCCACTTCATCCGGGTGAGGCCTGCACAGGTGCACTGGCCTGAACCACAAGGGTAAGGAGGGAAAAGCCTGGGGCCTGTAAGTGGATGTGTAGTTCAGCCCTGACAGCTTCCTAGAGGACACCACTTGGTGTTCACCCTTTGGCTACTGGAAGGCTTAGGGGAATGAACTGAAGTCACTCACTAGATATCAAGTCCAGGGTAGTCTTCAGCCATCTGTCTTTGGGTGTTGTTGAATCGGTTCCCAAGCTTCAGTGTCCCTCCCTGTGAAGCATGGAATACACCACAAGGGATAGATACATTTTGCATATGAGAGGCACATATATGAACAAGCTGACTAATGCCAACTTGTAGCTGGGCTGTGACCCTAGAGAGCGCTCTGATTTCAAGCATCAGCCTTAGAAACAGCCAGGATAGGAGCTACAGATGAGCTGCCTGGGTTTGGAGGGACATCTTGGGTCCTCTCCAAGAGCCTCAGCCAGCTGGGGTTTCCAGCGACTTAAAGGTGCAATCTGTGCCGATTAGCCCTTCAGAGATCCCCAAAGGTCCCTAAGACCAACATTTCTAAGACCCATGGCCACAGGAAAGGTGTGCTTAGCGCCATGGTGTTGACAAGAGAGTTCTAGTTCTTCTAGTTCCCAGGGAAAAGGTTCTAGGTTCCAACCCAGCTGAGCCAGTTAATAGCTTCATTCAGCATAGCCAAGGCTGGCCCCCACAGCATCCCACTGGCTCCTGGTACTGC
Source organism: Grammomys surdaster (assembly GCF_004785775.1). NCBI lineage: Eukaryota > Metazoa > Chordata > Mammalia > Rodentia > Muridae > Grammomys > Grammomys surdaster. Next base: position 7,561,269 of record NW_021621003.1, on the reverse strand, counting down.
AACGCACGCCTCCCTGTCCACTGGACCCGCTCTAGGGGAGCCTGTTCCAGCTATTGTCGTATTCACTCTGTCCCCAGGATGGACTCACTGCAGAAGCAGGAACTTCGGAGGCCAAAGATTCATGGAGCGGTCCAGGTGTCCCCCTACCAGCCACCCACACTGGCTTCACTGCAGCGATTGCTGTGGGTCCGTCGGACTGCCACACTGACCCACATCAATGAGGTCTGGCCCAACCTTTTCTTGGGAGACGCGTAAGTAAGATCCATGTAGGGGCTAGGGATGACTGATGGGTATGAGTAGCAGGACAAGCCTCCTCCAGATGGCACTCGGTGCTCCTCACCATTGCCTGCATTTGCCTTTCTTCTTATGTTTAAGTATGGAAACAGAACACAGGTAAGAAAAACACACAAAATACACATAGTTCCATCTTTAAGGCCATGAAACAGAGAATTACTTGTGCCCTAGGTGTGATCCTTTTCAGTAGATAACCACACTTTAAGAGACAAATCTTTTTTCTTTTCTTTTCTTGACACAAGATGTCAAGTACCAGGTTGGCTCAAACTCCCCATGTAGCTGAGGATACCTTGAGTTTCCGAACCTCCAGCCTCCACCTCCAAAGAGCTGTCTGTACAAGCATGCATAACCACCATGCCTGTTTTATGCTGGTGATCAAACCCAGGGCTTTGCGTGTGCCAGGCAGGCACTCTACAAATTGAGCTGTGTGCCTAGCCTACCTGAAAGCATCCTCCTCCTCCTCCTTATTGATTCAGTCTCACTGACTGTCCTGGAACTCACTAGGTAGAATAGGCTGGCTTCAAACTCATAAAGAACCTCTTGCTTCTGCCTTCTAAGTGCTGGGACTAAAAGGTGTGCACTACCATGCCTGCCTCGTTTTTTCTTCTTTTTTTTCTTTTTTTCTTTTTTTTTTTTTCAAGACAGGGTTTCTCTGTATAGCCCGGGCTGTGCCTGCCTCATTTTTAATTGGTGTATATTCATTATATATAGGAATGGGTTTGGCAGATTTTTCAAATTACTGTGCATTTGACCTTATTCACCTCCCTATTCTCTCTGCCATTTAAAAACAAAAAACAAAAAAACAAAAACTTGAGACTGGGTCTCACTGTAGCTAACTTGCAATTGTCGACTAGGTCAGCCTTGACCTTACAGAGATCCAGCTGCCTCTGCCTGCAGTGCTGGGATTCAAGTTGTACACCACTGTGCCCTGCCTCAATGTTCTCCTTTTCTCTCCCTCCCACTAGTCTGGTTCCTTCCACCAGAACCTTGCTTTGGCTTTAGTGTCATATGCATGTAATACATACATGATTTTATGTAGCCGTATAAAACCTAGGAGCCACAGATGAGCGAATACCTGCTGTGTTCTGTGGGTCTGTATTTCATTTCAGATGACCGCCATTTGCACCCAGTTCAAAAGCAGCCTTTATTTTTTCTTTCAAGTTTTACCTTAACTACTTGTCTTTTGTCAGCCTTCTAAAGTTAGAGCAAAATAATATCTAAATTTTTATCTTTTGTGGCTAAAGAAATGGCTCAGCAGTTAAGAGCACATATTTTTCTTGCAAAGGTTTGGGTCCCAGCACCTGGATGACAGCTCATAACTGTAACTTCAGTTCCAGGGAATCTGATGCCCTCTTCTGGCTGCCACAGGCTCCTGAATGCACATGGTGCCCATAAACTCACACAGGAGCACACATATACACATAAATTTAAAAAAAAAATCTTTTGGGGGCTGAGGATGTGGTTATGTTTAAGCATTTGCAGAGCAAGCACAAAGCTATGTGCTCAATCCCCAGCAGGGTGTAAAACCTGAGGACGATGGTACACACCTGTAAAAGGAAGATGGTGTCCACAGCTGTATAGGGAATTCGAGGCCAGCATGGGCTTTATGAGAGCCTGCCTCAAAACAAAGCCAAAACTAAAACCTTTTCTTCGTGTGTGTATGCACTCTTATGTTTTTGTGTCTGTGAACACACGTGCATACATGCTACAGTGTGTGTGTGGAGGTCAGAGAACATGTTTGCTGCCTCACTGTCCACTGCTGTACATGCCAGACTAAGATGGACCATGAACTTCCAGGAAACGTTCCTGTCTTCGCCTCCCATCTCTTCGCAGGAGCAGTGGTAGATTACAGGTGCTCACACTGCATCTGGCGCTTATGTGGGTGCTAAGAATTTGAACTCAGGTTCCCACACTTGTGTGGCAAACAGCCCATCTTGTGTGTACTTCGTGGACAGCATCAGTTGCTTAAAATTGTGCCACACAATGTATTCTGAGTAGCTGTGGCTCAATTTCATTATTATATAATATTCTACTGTGTGACTGTATCATGAATTCTCCATTTGCACCGATCCCAGTTTTAACTATTATAGTGATCCTAGGAGTGTTTAGTACAGATGTGCTGGGAGAATATATGAGTTTTCCAAGATTTCTATGACAAAGAGAGATAGATGGATAAATGGATAGATGGATAGATAGAAAATAAGAGTATAATAGTACTATTATTTTTTCCTAAGAGTTTTCTTAAATTTTAAAAATATAGGGGGCTGGAGAGAAGGCTCAGGGGTTTAGAGAGCACTGGCTCTTCTCTCAGGGGACCTGGATTCCATTCCAAGCACCCAGATGGCAGCTCTCAACTCTTTGTAACTCCAGTTCTAGAGGTTCCAATACCCTCACACAGACATGCATGCAGACAAAACACCACTGAACATAAAGACATAATTTTTTTAAAGAAAATTTAGACTAAATATACAGGAAAAGTTATAATTTTCCCTTTGTATTTAGAATTCACTGGATTAGGGAGATGGCTCAATAGCTGAGAGCCCTGGCTGCTCCTCCAGAGGTCCAAAGTTCAAGTCCCAGCACCCACGTGGCCACTCACAACCATCTATAACTGTAGTCCCATGGGATCCAAAGCCATCTTCTGGTGTGCAGATATCCATGCAGACAAAACATCCATCTATATACATAAATGAACTTTAGAATTAAATTCAAGGACAGATTAATATCTACCTAACAACAGTCCTCTTTTCACAGAGATAAAAATTCTTGTAGACTTTTAAAAAATGAATGTGTGCTTTTTCACAGTGCTATTTTTGGTAAAACTGCCATCACTTTGTAAAACTGTTTTGAGATGTGCTTTATATAGAAAGAAAGCTTTTAAAATTAATCATACTGCATATTTTAAAATTCTTATAACATTCTGTTTTATATCCTGTATCTTCACAGGTTCTTGATAAAACATAAACACCCTCCCCTGTTTACCTGCATTTACTACATTTTTAGTGATTCATGATATTTCATAATTTAGATGCACAGGAACTTGTTTTGCCTGAGGGGTTTGTTCCATGTTCCCCTGTGGATAGCTAAACTAAAAACGGTGCCGAGAGCTCATAATATATGCTGCAGTTTTCCCCACTAATGCGTACCTTTGAGAAGTTCAATTTGTAAGTTAGATTAAGTACCACTAATAATAACAGAATGGAGTAATTACTGTATTAAGTAAGGGCTAATTGAACACAGGCCTGCCCGTGATACCATGTTAGTCAATCTCATAACTGAGATAGCCAGTAATTAACAGGCAAAGAAGCATATGCCGTGTGTACACACCGGCCAAGAGGGTAATGCTTGTCCTTGTTCTAGTGTGTGTTCTGTCACTTTGATTAAACATTGACCAAATCCAACTTAGGGGGAAGATTTATTTGGATTACAGTTACAGTTGATCATCAAGAGAAGCCAAGGCCGGGCGGTGGTGGCACACGCCTTTAATCCCAGCACTTGGGAGGCAGAAGCAGGTGGATCTCTGAGTTCAAGAGTTCAAGGCTAGCCTGGTCTACAGAGTGAGTTCCAGGACAGCCAGGGCTACACAGAGAAACCCTGTCTCGAAAAAAACAAAAAACAAAAACAACAACAACAACAACAACAAAAAAGAGAAGCCAAGGCAGGAGCTTGAAGCAGAAACCTTGAAGGGATGCTACCTCCTGACTTGCTTCCTCTGGCTTGCTTAGCTACTGTTCTTATACATCCCAGGCCCACCTGCTAGGGATGGCACTATCCACAGTGGGCTGCATCCTCCTACATCAATTTGCAACTAAAAAATGCCCCCAGAAACATGTCCATAGCCAGTCCAGTGGTGGCAATTTCTCAATAAAGGTTTCCACAACATAGACCTGTAAAGTTGACCATTACTGCTAACTATGACAGCCTTGGGTACAACTCAGCAGGACAGTACAAAATTTAAAATCTATTAGTTGTTTACCTATAGAATTTAAAAAATATTTTGAAGCCATAGCTGACTGAGGATAAATGAAACTATAAAAAAGTAAAACTATGGATAAAAAAGGATTACTGTACCATACTTTTTTTCTGTTAAAAAATGTTTCCTTCCCTAATATTGGTTTTAAATATTATTAAACTCGGCTTATATAATGTCTGACAGCACATTTAAAATTCTTCCTTTTAGTCTGTTCCTAGAAGAAAGTGTTTTCATAAAGATTGGACACATTTCTAAGGTTTTCAATGCATGTAGCTAAATCTATACAGGAAGTTTTCCTGGGTGAAAGGTTCAGAGCAGCAGTTCTCAAACTGTGGGTCATGACTCCTTCAACAAACCTCAGTCTCCAAAAATATTTACACTGTAATTCACAGCAGTAGGAAAATTACAGTTATGAAGTCACAAAGAAAATAATTCTATGGTTGGGGGTCATCATAACATGAGGAACTGTATTAAAGGGTCATGGTGCATGGAAGGCTGAGAACCACTGCTTTGGAGGACTGCCTTCACCAGGGCAGTTCACTGTTCAGTCTTGACACTTGCAGGAGAACAGAGGGTGAGGGGTAAGTTCTGATCCAGTGAGATCCACCCCCATCACCCTAACTTCCCATGTACCCTTCCCTCAGGTATGCTGCCAGAGACAAGAGTCGTCTAATCCAGCTGGGCATTACCCATGTTGTGAATGTTGCTGCGGGCAAGTTTCAAGTGGACACAGGTGCCAAGTTTTACCGTGGAACACCTCTGGAGTACTATGGCATTGAGGCAGATGATAACCCCTTCTTTGATCTCAGTGTCTACTTTCTGCCTGTTGCTCGTTACATCAGAGATGCCCTCAATACTCCCCGAAGTAAGCTGCTGGGGAAAGGTTTGGGTTGGGGTCAGGGTGGAATGAGGAGCTATTTCTCCAGTAGTGTTGATGGTAGGGAGCCCACAGCACCAACCCCATCAGAGGCCCTCTCACACTAAGGACCAGATGACTATTGCCACTTACTAAGTACATCCTGGAAACCAGTGATTTCAGGTATGTCTAAGATTCAGCATGGGGGTTGGAAAGATGGCTCAGTAGTGCTTGCTATGTAAGCATGAGGGTCTGCTCTCTGGAACCCACATGGAAAAGGCAGGCATAGCAATGTGTGCTCGTAATTCCAGCATTAGGTAGATGAAAATAGGGAATTTAAGGCTGACTGTCAGGACAGCCTGGACAGTGAGTCCAGGCCAGTGAGAGACCCCATCTCAAAAAATGAAAGTGGATAGCCCCTGAGGATCAACATCCAGAGCTGACCTCTGGCCTTCATATACGGCTGTACACACAAGCATGCATACCTATAACTCTCATGTGCACCACCACCACAACACACACATTCACACACACACACACACACACACACACACACTCAATCACACATGCTCACACCATTCACTGTGATCACCAGGATAACCACACCCTTTAGAAAGAAGCCAGACGGCCGGTCGGTGGTGGCGCACGCCTTTAATCCCAGCCTTTAATCCCAGCACTTGGGAGGCAGAGACAGGCGGATTTCTGAGTTCGAGAGTTCGAGGCTAGCCTGGTCTACAGAGTGAGTTCCAGGACAGCCAGGGCTACTCAGAGAAACCCTGTCTCGAAAAACCAAAAAAAAAAAAAAAAAAAAAAAAAAAAAAAGAAAGAAGCCAGACACGAGGCAGAAATCACAAGACCTTGCAGACTCTTGGGCAAGCACCCCAGGGAGGAGACATAAGTGCAAGGCTTCATGGGCAAGAGGGAGCAGGCAGGACCGAGGGGAAAGAAAGAGGGTAGTCCCTGTGATGTAAATCCAAGGGGTTGCGGAAGTTTGGGACCTTACCTAGAGTTGCAATGGCTACCAGAGAAAGCCCCTCTGGACCAGAGAAGGGGCCTAGCTGTTCACTTTAGCCTTATACTAAATCGTGGTGTGACCTTGAGTTTCTGTTGGCCCATCTGACAATGAGGACAGTGTCAGTTTTCCAGGTGTTGAAACAGGCAACTGGAAGGGATAGCCAGAGATGTCTCTTCTTCCCAAAGGTGTGATGGGCACAGGTGGCCAATGCTAGCTTGGGTCTTCCTACAGGCCGAGTGCTGGTCCACTGCGCCATGGGGGTGAGCCGCTCTGCCACAATTGTCTTGGCCTTCCTCATGATCTTCGAGAACATGACACTGGTAGATGCCATCCAGACGGTGCAGGCCCACCGAGATATCTGTCCCAACTCAGGCTTCCTCCGACAGCTCCAGGTTCTGGACAACAGGCTGAGGCAGGAAACAGGGAGACTCTGAATTAGGGAGCACCTGAAGCCCTGACTCCTCCATCCAGCGTGGCCTAACCTGACCTACCTGGCCCTGGGAATGGTAGCCTCTGCTGTTTCCAGAGATCCTGATATGGCACCAGCAAGTCAGGGCTCCGCTGAGGCAGAGGCAGGGTGGGCTGGGTGGCACCCCTCAGCAAGTGGAGTCCCTTGACACAGTACAGAAATTCTTTATGCAGAAGAAATTTCAGACTGTCTCTATAATAAAAGGTTCATCATAATAAAGACGGTTTGTATGACAATGACTTTATTCTCACGAAGGCCACAAGACTCAGGATGGCTTGCCAGCTCTGACTCAGTAGCCTGGAGGATGAAGGTGCCTGCTGACATAGCAAGGCCAACTGAGGACAGTGAGCAGGTGGAGATCGGTTAGAAATAATGTTCTGGGTTCAAAAGAAGGTTTGGTGCAGTGCTGTGGACCAGGCAACTCATTCTTCATCTTGTGTCTTTCACACCTTCACCCAAGGCTGAGATGGTCTGTTAAAAAAACAAAAGTCAAAAAACCAAATAGCAGCCGGGCGGTGGTGGTGCACACTTTTAATCCCAGCACTTGGGAGGCAGAGGCAGACGGATTTCTGAGTTCGAGGCCAGCCTGGTCTACAGAGTGAGTTCCAGGACAGCCAGGGCTACACAGAGAAACCCTGTCTCGAAAAACAAAACAAAAAACAGCAACAATAACAACAAACAGTTTCAGTTCCAAATGTCACATCCTCTCTGGGCCACAATCAAAACTCACTGTTGGGAGCCATTAGAGCACGAGAGCCCTGGCATCCTGAGCTCCATCTTCTGCCTTATAAAGATGAAGAATGGAAGCCAGGAAGGTCTCCTCTGAGCTCCACACTCATGCCAGGGCACAGATACACACCCTAACACATCACACCTACACACAGTAAGAATAAATAAGATCAAGCTTATTTTTAAAAGTAAATTAATGTGTGAGAGACAGCTGGACAGGTAACGGTATTTGCTGCCAAACCCAATGACCTGACTTCAATCCCTGGGACCCATGTGGTGGAAAGAACCAAACCTCACAAATTATCCTCTTACCTCCATATGCTTACTGTGACATGAATGCACCTCCTAAAAAAAACAACAAACAACAAACAAACAACAACAATAAATAAGTGTAATAACAAAAAAAGAACAGTCTCAAAAAGTAATTTAAAAACTGACTGTTGGAGCTGGGGGTAGAGGGCAGGGATGAAGCAATGGCCTAGCGTTTGTCACCCTCTGGGTGTGGTCCACAGCACCATAAACAACAAAGCAGCAAGGCACAGTAGCTTATACCTATAGACCTAGCATTGAGGATGGAGGACTATGTGAATTCAGGGGTAGCTTAGACTTCATAGTAAATTCCAGGCCAGGGGCTGGGGATGTCCTCAGTTGGTAGGGTGTTTCCCTAGTACACATGGGGCTCTAGGTTTGATCCCCAGTCTCTTAGAGTTTCTATTGTCATGAAGAGACACCATGACCATGGCCACTCTTACACAGAAAAACATTCATTTGGGGCTGACTTATAGTTTAGTCCATTATCGTCATGGTGGGAAGCATGGTGGCAAGCAGGCAGACATGATACTGGAGAAGAAACTAAGTGTTCTATATCTAGATCACCAGACAGCAGGGAGAGAGTGTGACACAGGGCCTGGCTTGAGCATCTGAAATCTCAAAGCCCACCTCCACAGTGACACACTTCCTCCAACAAAGCTACACCTACTCCAAGGTCACACCTAATAATGCCACTCCCTATGAGCCTATGGGGGTCATTTTCATTCAAACCACCTCATCTAACATGATATAAACCTGTGTGCCCATGTGTCACACCCTTGCGAGGTAGAGGCAGAAACATTAGAAGTTCAAAGTCATCCCCAGGACTTTGAAGCTAACCTGGGCTACAGGAAAAAAGGAAGAAGAAAACAATACAGAAAGTTCCCTTTGGGTTCCTCACGAGCAAACAGCACAACCTAGTCATGGTAGGGTGAAATGATTTGCTTTCCCCCTTCTTCTCTGGATAGTCCCATTTGTCTTCTGTTTCTCTGACTGACCCTAGAATATGAAGGTTTCTCTGGGTTCTGTCTTCTTGTATCTTATCTCCCTGATACTCCTACTTTTCTGGGTGAGCTTTGGCTCTCACAGCCTCAGGGAACATGGCCTAGTTCTCCTTCTTGTGCTTCAAACCTGGGCATCCCACTAGCCACCTTCATTAGTGTGTTAGGCCTTCAGGCTCAGCTGAACTTTGCGCAATCCTGAACCCCACTCCCAGATCCTCTCTTCTAGCTTGTTCCTTGCTTTACAGCAGAGTTTCCCAGCCACTGTTCCTATGCCAACGATAGGTATTTTTATTGATGTTTTTCTTACCACTGTTACAAAATATCTGATAGAAGCCACTTAAAGGAAGACATCACTGTTTTTGCTCCCAGTTTCTGAGGAAATTCAAAGTTGCTCCATCTGTAGCAGCAGGAGTATAAGGCTGCTCACATTGTAGCTGACCAGGAATTAGAGACCTCAGTGTGGCTGAGTAAATGAGAATGGCCCACGTACGCTCCTATGTTTGAATGCTTAGTTTCCATTTAGTGGAACTGTTTGGGAAGGATTAGGAGGTGTAGCCTTGTTGGAGGAGGTGTGTCACTGGAGGTGGGCTTTGAGGTTTCAAAAGCCCACACTAGGCCCAGTCTCTGTCTATCTGTCTCTGTGTGTCTGTCTCTCTGCCTGCTGCCTGTGGATCAGGATGTAAAGCTCTCAGCTACTGCTCAGCACCATGCCTGTCTGCTTCCTGCCATGATGATTATGGACTAACCCTCTAAAACTGCAAGCAAGCCCCCAGTTAAATGCTCTCTTTCATAAGAGCTGCCTTAGCCATGGTGTCTCTCCACAGTAACAGAGCAGTGACTAAGACATCAGACCCGATGCAGAGATCTCAGTCTGGGATCAGAAAAAGGTAGAGCTTTCAGAATGCCTATCACCATAATCTATTTCCACTTCCCCAAAGGCTCCAAAACCTCTCAGGCAGTACCACCAGCTGGGGACCAAACATTCAAATAGATGAGCCTAAAAGGAACATTTCAGACTCAAACCAGAAGAGCTGTCAACCTTGAAACAGCCCAAAGCAACCCCTTCAGGTATGGCTCTGTGGGTCTATGGGCCATCAGCCATGGGTTCATGCCACTACTACTTGGTCCTGTTACAAAGGCTATGAAGGAGCCTAGATCCTGGCATGTCCTGGGACTGGGTGATCTCTCTGCTCCTGCTGCATGCAACATCTCTCATCCAGCTTGTCTGACACCCTCACCCCACATGTATCACTCTTAAGCCCTTTAAACTCTCCAGAGTCCCTACCAAGACTATAGAATCAGCTCTGGCTTCTCTGGGGGCTTAAAGAACATTTCTTTCTCTATTCTATTCCTGGAGGGTGATGCTTCTCCTCAGTGCAAATTGGAAAAGGTTATCCCATCCATGGGAACCACTTTTATGGGCAGAAGCACTCCTGAGCAACAAGCTGCATGTGTCCCTTCCTCCCAAGTGGACAGGGTCCCGACTCAGAGTAACTGGCAGGGTAAAGTTGACAACCGAGCTGGATCTTAGCTTCCACTTATTCTACTCACAATTAATAATCTACTTGAAAGTATTCTGGATTAGTAGCTTCATACCCCCATTTTATATACAAGCCAACTGAGGCTCTGAGGAAGAAACTGGAACGGAATGTAGGTTCAGGCTCTAGGACAAGTGCTGCCGGCTGGCTCTGTCACATCTCTGTGGCACACCTCTGAAGGCTCTTGCTGCTGTGCCCAGTTTCATCCCAGAATCTAGGCCCTACTGTGTACAGCTGCTCCCTCTCTAGGGAGAGATAGCTTTCCTCAGTTCAACAGGGAGTTGGTGGGGACTGGAATTATCCAGATCAGACACAGTCCTAGCTAACAACCCAACCTACTTACCCCCAAGCCCCAGAGGTTCTCCTCCTCCTGACAACTCAGACCTTGTTGCTATTTCCTGCTCATCCACTGTCAGCAGCACCCAAAATAGTGGCCCCCAGAGGCCAGCTTCTAAGTCATCATCCTGGCCGGTGTGTGTAGGCAGCCTGCCCCTGTCGCCTGGGCTGGGGTGCCTACAGGCTGGGACAGAACCTTCCCCTTGGCCTGGAGCTCAGGTTTCATCAGGTCACATTCCTGAGACTCCATAGATGGAGTTCAGAATCTGGGGCTGCCGTGGGGAAAAGGTAGAGAAGCCCTAAGGACTCAGGCGGTAGAGAAACCAGACGTTTCCCGAGCCCACGAAGAAACAGGCTGGTCTGGGAATGGTAGAGCAAGCTGGCTGTAGTATAACCACAATCAGGTGGAATATACTGCACCTCAGCCAGTCAGACATAAGTGGAGTTATTGCAAGAACGTCACAGAAGTCTCTTTCAAAGAAAATGGTGTGCTACCCAGGCACAGCTACACTTGCCTCTAATCCCAACACATGGGAGGCAGAGGCAGGCAGATCTCTGTGATTTTAAGACCAGCATGGTCTACAGAGTGAGCTCCAGCCCAGCCAAGCACATATAGCAAGACCCTGTCTAAAAAAGAATGGTATGGGGTTAGGGAAGACGGCCCAGTGGATAAAGTATTTGCTGTAACATGAAGACTTGAGCTCATATCCCCAGCACCCACCGAAAAGCCAGGCCTGGGGAAGGCATCTGTATATACATCATTGAAGGCATCTGTATATACATCATTGGAGGCCAGAGACAGGCAGGTCCTGGGCACTCACTGACCACCCAGCCTATCTAAAACAGTGAGCTCCGGGTTCAGAGAGAGACTCTGAGTTGGAGAGCAAAGGGGAAAGACTCTGACACTCACTGACTTCTGGTGCTCTGTGGAGTGTGAGAGGGATTCTGGAACTCTGTCTCAGTCCTCGACATGCTCTGCCTCCACATTTCCTTTACATGAAAGAGAAACTTTTCTGAGTTCGAGGCCAGCCTGGTCTACAGAGTGAGTTCCAGGACAGCCAGGGCTATACAGAGAAACCCTGTCTCGAAAAACCAAAAAAAAAAAAAAAAGAAGAAGAAAGAAAGAAAGAAACTTTTGGTCAGGGTTTCTATTCCTGCACAAACATCATGACCAAGAAGCAAGTTGGGGAGGAAAGGGTTTATTCAGCTTACATTTCTACATTGCTGTTCATCACCAAAGGAATCAGGACAGGAACTCACACAGGGTAGGAACCTGGATGCAGGAGCTGATGCTGAGGCCATGGAGGGATGTTACTTACTGGCTTGCTTCCCCTGGCTTGCTCAGCTTACTTTCTTATAGAACCCAGGACTACCAGCCCAGAGATGGCACCACCCACAATGAACTGGGCCCTCCCACCCTGGATCACTAACTGAGACAATGCCTTACAGCTGGATCTCATGGAGACATTTCCTCAAGGGAGGCTCCTTTTTCTGTGATAAGTCCAGCTTGTGTCAAGTTGACACAAAACCAGCCAGTACACATATATATCTGGCCAACACTTGTGTGCAAACCTGAAGACACCAAAAGGGGCATCAGATCCTCTGGAACTGGAGTTACAGACTCGTTAGTTGTCATGTGATTGCTGGGAACCAGCCCTTGGTCCTCTGCAAGATCACCAACTACTGGGCAACACTGAGCCAATCTCCCCAGCCCCAGAAATCTCTCTTATTTGTACCACCATTTTTGAAGTCTTTGCTACTTCTCATCATCTTTGGCCTTATCTACTGTATGTTCTGACCCACAAGTTGCCCGGGGCGGGTTGGAGTCACTCTAATACAAGAGATGTCATTGGTGGGGGCTCATTGCTGAGTGGGGAATGCTGGCTTGTTAGACTCTTTCTGGGTGGGGGTTGTGGAAATGAACCAGAGTCAAAGATCATAGGGCACAGAGGGCACCTGGAGAGAAGTGAGAAGCAGGAACCATGAGGCAGCAGTAGTCAGGAGAGGAGAAGCCAGAAGGGTCATCTGGTGACAATGACACCATCACAGGCAAAGCATGAAAGAATCAAGTCCCAGTTCAGCCAGAGCCCGGGAAGATGCTACAGCCTACACCCAAGGTTTGTCAACATCAGAACTGTCATTTAAGTCATAGATGATTCCTAGGAGACAGTCCTATTTTCCACAACAATCTTGGCTTTCTTTTTCAGCTTATTTTTGTTGGCTTACTTCAAAACAGGATCTCATGTACCTGAGGCTGGCTCTGACATCGATTATGTATGTAGCCCAGGATGACCTTGAGCTTCTGCTCCTCCTGCCTCTACCTCCCGACTGCTGGGATTACAGGTATCTGAGGCCTGTATGCCTGGTTTACAGGGTTCTGGGGATCAAATGCAGGGCTTCCAGAATGCCAGGCAAGCACTCTCCCCGCTCTGCTGGAGTACTGGATTTCCCAAAGAGATTCTCACAAAGCATCCCTGTGTCACCTGAAAGCACCACACCCGTTTACAAACGTCAGTCAGCTCGCACACAAGGCTGACTAAGTACCTTTGAGAGACAGCGGGTCAGCACATTCAGACTGGAGCCAAGTCTCCCTTCTCTTTTCTGAGCTAGGATCTTACTATGTAGCCCTGGCTGCCCTTAAGCTCAAGCTCTCTATTCAACCTCTTTAGAACCCTGAGTGGTGGAATCACAGGCACGGCCTGCCATGCCCAGCTCCCCTCACAGGCTTTTGTTGTCGTTTCATTGTTTGTTTGCTATTTGTGTGCATGCCCTAGTGACCACCAGCTCTCCGACTGAGCTAAGTTGCTGCCTGAGGTGACAATCATATTTGCATTGCTATGATAAAGCACTCTGACAAGAAGCAGGTTTAGGAAGGAAGGCTGTATTGTGACTTATATATCCAGAGGGGCTACAGTCCATCACAGTGGGAGTAGGAGTGTGAGGCCAGCCTGGGAATCAGGAGGCAGACCAATCACATTTTCATCCACACATGGGAAAGAGTGGGAGGGTGGGGAGTGGGGCGGGTCCTTAAACCTCAAGGCCTGCCTCTGATGATGTACTTCCTCTCCCAGGGTTCACCTCCTAAAGGTTCCATAGCCTTCCCAAACAGTACCACAAAATGGAGATCAAGTGTTCAAATATATGAGCCTATGGGCGATAGTGGTTTGAATAAGAACTGTCCCCCATAGGGTCTGTTATTTGAACACTTGGTCCCCAGTTGGTGCTGTTTGCAGAGATTTAGATGGCACAGGTGGAGCTCTGTTTCCTGTTTGAGGCCAGCCTGGTCTACAGAGGGAGCTCCAGGACAGCCAGGGCTACACAGAAAAACCCTGCCTCAAACACTGAGATCTGTTTGTCTCTGCTGGGATTAAGGCATGCCTGCCACCACCACCACCACCACCACCACCACCACCACCACCACCACCACCATCTGTCTTAATTTTTTTCTTTTGTTTTTGTTTTTTTGTTTTTTTGTTTTTGAGACAGGGTTTCTCTGTGTAGCCCTGGCTGTCCTGGCACTCACTCTGTAGACCAGGCTGGCCTCGAACTCAGAAATCCACCTGCTTCTGCCTCCCAAGTGCTGGGATTAAAGGCGTGCGCCTCCACCACCCGGCAATTTTTTTCTTTTAATTAAAAAGATAGTTTAAATTAAAAAAATTATTTTAAAGTATGTGTAGGGATATTTTGCCTGCAACTCTGTCTTTTCACTACGTGCACGCAGATGCCCACCGAGGCCAGAACAAGGAGTCAGACTACCCAGGACTAGGGTTACAGTTGTGAACTGCCATATGGGTGCTGGGAATCGAACCCCAGTTCTCTGGAAGAACAGCCACATTCTCAACCGCCAAGCCAGCCCTCTAGCCCCAACTCTTTTTTATTTTAAGTTATGTATTTGTGTGTCTGTTTGTGGGTCTATGAACATACCTGTGGTGCCCAACAAGAACCAAATGGCTGTTGATCCCCTGGAGCTGGAGTTTGTGAGCCGTGGGCTCTGGGATCAGAACTCCCACCCTCTGAGAGCACAACACACTCTCTTAACCACTGAGTCATCCCTCCAGCACCCTGGATTTATTTTTCATATTCCTATAATTATTTTATATGATGTATAACTTTTGCCAAGAAGTTTTGCGTACAAAGCTGACTGCATTCTCTTCTAGTCTTCTTAAGTAGGGTTATAAACTGACAGAATTCTGCAATGCCAAATGCAGCCTGTTCTGCAAATCTTCCATTAGTTCTCCATGACTGGAGAACATTTGATTTAATGGAAAGTGTTTTATGGGCACCACAGTCCTGGCTGAACCTTACTCTGGTCTTTAATTTAGAGAAGAGAAGAGTTAATGTCCTATACAAAAATCTCCTGACTTTGGCATGGTCTGGCAGTAGTTTATGAGTATTCATACACAGACACAGACATACAGACACATACATAGACAGATATACACATGCACAGACAAACACAAGGACACACTATGGACACATAGAGACACACAGAGACAGACACAGACACACAGAGAAACATAGACACAGACACACAGACACACAGTCTCTCTCTCTCTCCCTCTCCCTCTCCCTCTCCCTCTCCCTC
>NW_021621003.1:7510233-7545761 GCF_004785775.1 Grammomys surdaster | reverse complement strand
TCTCTCTCTCTCTTTCTCATCAGACTCATGAGTAAACTCTGGGATGTTTAGGCGTTTTTTGTTTCTGTTGTTTTTTTCTTTTCAATTACAACTCAATAATAAAAAAAAAAAATCCTCATAAAGTCCCAGGCGTGTGATTTCTTTGCTGGCTAGATGAGGTTCCCCACACTCTGAGAAAGCCCACATGTGTGATTCAGGTAGACTGGCAAAGGTCAAAGTCAGTTCCTTCTGCATCCCCACCCCACCTCCCTGCCACTCTCTCCGTTCACACACAATGAAGCCCGAGCCTCTCCAGTCAACAGGGAGGTCCTGCACTAGGCACAGTATTTGGAGGTTCCTAAGGCTTTGTTTTTATTACCTGCTACCATAAGCACATTTCTTGGGGGTATTACTGGAAAGAAAATATTCAGGACATTCAGTTACATTTCAATTTCAGAAACAACTATTTTAAAATGTAAAAATTGCTCCAAATACCACATGGAACATAGTTATATATGGAAACTGCATTTAACATCCAGGTGCGGTGGCATATACCTGTAATCTTGAGGCTTGTGAGGTAAAAGCAGGGATATTAGGAATTTGAGGTCAGCCTTAGCTACATGAGTTTGAGTTCAGCCTGGGCTACATGAGAACCCTCCCCCAAACAAAACAAAATAAAACAACCAAAAAACTCCCTGTATTTATCAAGTGGTCACTCCTACCTAGAAGTTGCTTTGTCATTGGCCCTAGAAGAAAGGGGAGAGAAGGACATACCAAGAAACTGGGCAAGAGAGAAAAAGAATCAGCTTTGAAAGAGGAAAGCATTATGTGGCTGACAAATTTGAAGGTTTCTACAGTCCGTTGGCATGTTGCTTTGGAGTCTGGGTAGCACATCCTGCTGGCAGCACTGTTCCCCTCATGGTAGCCTGGAAGAGAAAAAGGAAGGGACCAGAGTGCCATTTTTCCCCTAAAGACAGCCTCTCAATAGCCTAACTTCCTCCCCTTCTTAAAGGTTCTATCACCTGCCAACAGTACCACAAGCTGTGCCCACAAATAGTACCATAGGCTGTGCCTGCCAATAGTACCATAGGCAGGAGACCGAGATTTTAACATATGGCCATTTTAGTTCTCAACTTTTAACAATCAATGGTTGAAGAAGACTGGATTAGGAGACAGGGCAGCCAGCAAAAAGGATCATTGGTAGTGCCTACTCTTCCCTAAGACAGTGCTCCAGATATAGGTAGGGGTGCCACATAGACTGGGGGGAATGGAAAGGCTTTTTTCTTTATCTGGTTAGATTTCTGGAGGAGGCAATTTTGCAGCTAACACAATTGAATGGCATCCAGGTTCAAGGGTCCCATAGTGTCAAGGTCCCTCTCCACCTTACCAATTATAATCAGCACTGAGGTATATCCAACAATCTATCCTAGTTAAGAACAGGGGATTCTGGGAGCTTGATGTTTTAACCAAGAAGGGGATGCAGGATTATCATTTATTAACTAAGTGTCCTCAATTCCAGTAGGGTGATTGATGCATGGCCTTTGAGAAAGGCTAAGAGAGAAAAATCAACGACTAGCTTTTTGTTACATCTCAGTGCAGAGAACAGCAGAACATGTGCTCAGTGCCATATTTCTTTCTCTCATCCTCCCTCCATTTCTACAATACTCTGTAACTTGTAAGCAGCACTCTGCCATCATTTGCTGTGTGGAGACAGGCAGATCACGCTCACCTGTTGGATAGCAGCAGTGAGGGACTCTCCAGGTCCTGGGCCAGGCTTGAAGCCATCCCTCCCTCCTGAGACCAGCCTCAGGGACAGTTTGAGAGGCATGTTAAAAGCCACCAAAGTAGTGAGCTGTTTCCTTAATCCAATTCACAGGCATTTTATGGCAGATCAGACACAGTATCAGAATCAGGGATCCTTTAGTACATAAGAGTGATACCCTTGGGCCTATTGAACGCTTTGTGTTTTTCATTTATTCTAGAACCCTGAAGAGCCAAATTAATCAAGCCATCCTATATAAACTACCATCAAAATGATGTCTAGACTGACCCGTTTCTCCACTCTGATCCTTGCTGCTGCCACCCTTGACTAAGGCTGAAGGGATCTGATAGGCCTGAGCATGTTGAACACGGTGCCACAGGTTACATTTCTAAAGCTAGCCCCCAAGGCCCGTTCACTAATCTTGAAACTACTGGCTCATTCCCTCCTGAGACAAAACACCAAGGTCCAAACATCAAAATTCATTATTTGGCTAATACGTCCAATCAGGACTTACCAACTCACCCACCCTAGCACAGGCTCTCCCTTTTCACCTTAAAAACTCACTCCTGCAAAAAGTACTTGCTCGCTGCTTGCTGCTGCTGTCTGCCTGCCCCCCCCCCATGCTTGTCCCTCCTGGGTAAATCTTGGTGCTGAGAATTTGCTGTCTGTGTGATGGTGCCCGCCCTCCCTTACAAAGGTGACCAGTGCCTCTTACCTGGACATCTGTAAAAGCATCCTCCTCACTGGTCTCCCAGACCTTAACTGTAATTTTGCTAAATTCCACTCTCTACCCATAAGTTGTTCTTTTAAGAATGCAAATCAGCCAGGTGTGGTGGCATGCTCATGAGGTAAGGCAGGTGGCTCTCAGTTAGAGGCCAGGTTAGTCCACATAGTGAGTCCCAGAGCAGCCAGAGCTATGCAGTGAGAGCCTATCACAAACAATACAGTACAATACAATACAATACAATACAATACAATACAATACAATACAATACAATACAATACAATACAATTCAGGTCATGCAACCAATCTCCTTAGAATAAAATCCCAGCTCTCTCTCATGACCTACAAAACCCTATGAGTTTCAACCCTCGCCTGAGATCACTTTACCTATCAACTGCTTTATTCTGTCAGCTGAGATGGCCTGTGAGTATGTTAGAGTATGGTAGTGGTAGGCTCCTGCCACAGAAACTCTAGAAAACAGTCTAAGCAGTTGCTGATCTCTTCCCCTCCCCTCCCCTTCCCTTCCCCTCCCTCCTCATCATCATGGAACAGAAGCAGATGGGAAGTCCAGACAAGTGAGGAGACAAGGTCCCCTGAGCTCATTCAGGGGCCCAGGTTCCTTCCACATTTTCACTCTGCCATGCCTGAGTAGGCAGTCTTCATTTGTTGGAACAACAGCCTCGTTTGTATCACATGACTTCATGGATACTGTTTCCTAGGCATTTCTGCATCCTGTTTGTCCTTGTAAGATGGTCACCCTGCTGCATTCTAGCATCTCACTTACTGGTTCAGATCAAACCTTCCCTGGTGAATTTCTGACTAAAACAAGTTTCCCTGCATGCTGTATAGATGCACATTCCTTCCTAAAAACCAGATTCAGAACATCCTGTTATCATTTCCCCCAATCCCAGGCAAAATATTTAAATTCATTTGTTGTTTCTTTGTTTATGTGGCATTGCAGATAGAACTCAGGCCTTACAACATGCCAGACAAAGGCTCTACTGCTGAGCTGCATTTCCAGGCCAAAGCCCCTGAGATTTGACTGGGATTGACTCAAGGCCCTGGGCACAACTCAGCTATTGTGGGTTGGCTAATTCTTATCCCAGAACCAAAATATCCATGGCAATTTGGAATAGTACCACTGCCTGTGTGACAAGTGTTTGCTTTGTCCTACAGGGCTCAAGGGCAATCAGCATATCATATGACGGTTTCAATTAGTCCTCCCTTGGTCTCAGAGTAGTACTCTTTGAGTCTACTGGCTCTTCTGGGCAGCCCTCTCTCATAGAGGGGCCATTTCTCCACTGGACAGTGAGCTCACCAGAGACATCCCATTTACTGCATGCCTGAGCAGGGACTGGACACAGGTCTCATGTGTGGGAATGCGGGCTGCGTTCTCAGGCAGAGTCCAGCCCCAGTAGACTGTTAGTTTTCGATAGAGATTTCTTAATCTGTCCAATAAGCTAAGGCAATGATCTGGAATCTAAAGAGTACCAGGAAAGAATAGCAGTGGCTACTATGTCTTCAAGCCAAGAGCTCTGGATGTGTTATTTAAGCCACGACAAGCGCCTCCCATTACTATGTCCCATCTACTGATGAGAGGATGGCTTGAAGTCAGGGCACCAGGATGAGCTCAGAGCTAAACGGCAAGGGCAAGAACTGAACCCGTTTCCTCGTGTTTGGAGAGCATGTGCCCTTTCCTCCCATACTCTCTGGTCTGTGATACACAAACAAGCTGCCCTGTCAAACCTCATCAGTGTCACCGTGGTGCACTAACTGGCTGTGACACAAACAGCCATCTATGTGTAAAATAAACAAGCCCGACGAGCATGGAGGTGCTAATGGAGACACAAGTGACCGATTTGCTTGCACTGACTGACAGGCTGGAAGAGGGGGCTCAAAAGGTGTTGGTCCTCTGGGAGATGGGGTAGTTTGGAAGGACTCCTGTGCATAGCCCAGGACCCAGACCCCAGGGGCTCAGACTTTCCCTCCACAGACAGCTCCCAGCAGGCAGTCCCAGTGTTTTGACAGCCAGGTGATAAACAGAAGTATTGATTTCAGAGAAACATCCCGGGTCTTTAGGCCTTCTTTCCAAACACATGTCCTCACATAGCTCAGTCATCAAAGTCAAAAGTGACAGCTCTTGGGCAGATGAGTGCTGGCCAGCTGCCAACCAACTCCCAGGCAGGCCACAGAAACCTCCAGAGGCACTGGCACGGTGGGCTTTAGGAACTGGGATCTACAGGCATTGGGGAGAAGGGAGGGGCTGTTATATGAGAAGTGTCTGTCTCAGAGAGGGGGATGTAGGGCAAGGGGCTTGAGCAGAGGAACAAATAGAAGCTCCAAGCCTATGTTCCGGTCACCATGCTGATGTGCCTGTCCTGTTCTCAGAAATCTAGACCAGCCCCACAGTGCTATTGAGCTCTTGAAACATACTGTTCTAAATTGAGATGGTCTGTAATACTCAGACTTTTATAATATACTTCAAAGGCTTACTGTGGGAAAAAAAACAGTGGTGCCAAATAACTGCTCTAATAAATTTTCCTTCTGATTACATGTTGAAATGGTTATATCTAGGATGTATTTTCTTAAATAAAATACTCCCATTAATCCCACCTGTTTCTTTTTACTAGTTTTTAATGTGGCTGCTAAAAATTAAAATTAAAAATTAAAAGCATGGCTTGCATTATGTTTCTGTTGGACAGTGCTGCTCTAATGGATCCAAAGTAAAATGATCCACTAGATCCAGGTGGAAAAACAAAATCAAAATACAAATGAATAAAAACAACAAAGGGTAGGTTTATTTCACCATGTATTTTCTTTTCTTTCTTTTTTTCTTCTCTCTCTTCTTTTTACTTTTCTTTTCCTGTTTTTGAGGTTTTTGTTTGTTTGTTTGTTTGTATACCCCTATTCAGGAACTCACTCTGTAGACCAGGCTGGCTGGAAACTCCGAGATCTGCTTGCCTCTGCCTCCTGAGTGTTAGGATTAATGATGTGCTCCACCACACCCGGTTTGCTATGTATTTTTGAAAGGGTTCTTTTAAAATTTGTGCATTTTATTATTGTGTGTGTGCATGGCGTATATATGGGAAGCATGGATGCAGCTGTGGAGGTCAGAAGACAACTTTTTGGCATCTGTTCTCTCTTTCCATCTTTACATAGGTTCTGGGGATCAAACTCAGGTCACCAGGCCACTGAACCCTTTCACTGGCCCTCAAGAGAACTCTTTTTTTTTTTTAATAGTTACCATGAACAAAAAGGAATAAGCATTGGAAAGCAAACTTGACTTAAATTAACCTGAACATTTTAACTCATATTTTTAAAAAATGTTAATGCATAAAATATTGTTATAAAAATTAAAGGATTTAACAGGCCATGGTCATGCATGCCTTTAATCCCAGTACTGTGAGTGTGAGGCCAGCCTCATCTACATAGTGAGATCTAGGACAGTTGGGACTATGTAGAGAGATCTTGACTCAAAAAACCAACCAATCAACCGACCAACCGACCAAATAAATAAATAGTTTACAAATCTAGAAGCCAATGCAAAGAAAGGTCATGATTGGATTATACTTATTAAACACAGACCTATATATATGCATTAAAATAAATATGAAGATGGGCCAGTGGAGATAACTCAGTCAGTAAAGTTCTTGCTTCAAAATAACAAGGACCTGAGTTTCATCCACGAATATCTACATAAAAATGTCAAGCATTGTGCAACACATCTGTAGCCCAACACCAAGGGGGTAGAGACAGGAGGATCCCTAGGGCTCACCAGACAGGTGGTCTATCCTAATTTCTGAGCTCCAGGCCAATAACAGACCTGGATGCAAAGGAAACATGGTGTTCCCAAGGATGCTGCTGGGGGCTATCCTGTGCCCTTCATATGCATGCACACATATGTACACTTAATACACATAAATATGCACACAAGCACCTGAGCATGCACAACACACACACATACACACACACACACACACAAATTCATTTAAAACTTGAGACTGGGTGTCCTGGTGTGCACCTACAATCCCAGCACTTGGGAGGCAAGGCAGGATGACTGAGAGTTCAAGGCTACTCTGGGGCATACAGCAAAACTCTGTCTCAAAAGAAGAATGGTGGAGGAACTGGTTGCTCGGGGGTTAGTGCATGTACTTCCAAGAGGACCAGAGTTTGGCTAACCATCACCTGTAACTCCAGCTCCAGTGCATCTGACACCCTCTTCTGTCCTCTGCAGGCACCCATACACACGTGGTGTATACACACACACACACACATACATACACACATATACACTGAGAAACACACATATTCATACTAAATAAAAAATAAATAAAACCACACCAGAGAGAGAGAGAGAGAGAGAGAGAGAGAGAGAGATTGAGATTATAAGGCCAGACACTGCATTCAACAGCAGCATTTAGGAAGCTGAGGTAAGAGGGTCAGAAGTTCAAGGTTAGGCTGAGTTACATCATGAAGTTTTATCTCAAACAAAACAAAACAATGTATGTGTATATATGCATGTATATACATGCATAAATATAATCTTATTTGCTGTATTTCTAGGCACATTTCTAGAGGACCCCAGAACTGTTAGGCAGAACCAATAAAACTGTCACCCAGTGCTATTACGTTTTGCAAACCATCTTGGTATCCAGGCATGACAGGTAAAGTCACTTGTCTTCCACTGAGGCCGCTCCACATACTCCTATACTCCAGAGCCATGTCTGCTTCCAAAATCAGTGGCAAGACAGCCTACCCCACTCCCCAGAATTCAGACTCTGTCTCCCCCCATCCCCCACCACCTTTGTTCTAAGGACACTGAACAAGAGAAGAGCAAAAGCTTCCCTGGCCTGGAAGGTACATGTCACAAAACTAGAGTTACAGGTCATGTTTGGCCAGCACTGACAGCCCGATCCCAAGCAACCACAGTGCCAACAAGTCCCAGAGGTTCACACACTGACAGGCAACAAAATTCAGTGCCAACTCTGGGTCCCGGGCTTTCCGGGCTCCGCAATGTGAGAAACCAATCGCTGTTGTTTAAAACTCCCAGGTTATGAGTTTTGTTATAGCAGCTAGAGTTGTCTGTCTATTCACTGAGGGGAAAACCGAGATGTCAGCAGGAGGCTGCCTCTTTCTCAGCTGTCCTAGGGGAGGATCCACTTCCTGTCTTATTTAGCTTCCAGAGGCTGCCTCCCAGTGTGGGGCACCTTTAGTCTTCAAAGCCAGCAGTAGATAATTCCTCCCTTGTCACATTGTCTCACTCTCTCTTCTTCCTCTTCCTCCCTCCCCCACTTTAAGAAGCCTGGGGTGACAGTGGGTCCACTTGGATGATGAGGTCGATCACCCTACTTTAAGGTCAGATATGAATGATCTTAATTCATTTTTTGCCATGTTACAACGCACTGCTCCCGGATCCCGGGGATTAGGAAGTGGATATCGCTGGGGCAGAATATTCTGCCTTCTCACACTTCACCTTGAGCCAAATTGAGAGAAAGTGGGAGAGGGTAGTGTCAACCAGTCTCTGCATTTGGAGAAAGAAAACTGGTTTTAAAAAAATGGGGGTAGAGGGGAGGATTCAGGGGGAAAGAGTTTGCTAATGAAAATTATATGGGTTGGAGAAGAAGTGTTGGTACCCACGTCAAAAATGACCACAGCATTACAAGTTCTCGAGAAGCTACATGAATCCAACAGAAGTCTTGCAGAAGCAAGCTGTGCTGCACGTCCTCACATCCTGGGGGAATCTTCTAGGAGCTGGGATTAGCTGGACACTTCTAAGTTGGGCTGATGGGTTTCTTGGCCTGCCCCCATCCAGACAGCATGGTGTCTCACCCACATGAGGAGGTACGGGGTGTCCCCCCATGGCTCTAGTTCTGTGTCAGAGTTATGCAGAGAAGGGTGTGTGCCTCACAGACTAGCCTTTTTTTTTTTTTTTTTTTTTTTTGGCTCCTAGAAGATAGACCATGTGTCCCCTGTAAATGGTACCACTCTTCTCTAACACAGTCTCCCCACAGATTCCTGGGGTCCTTAATGGAAAAATGATAGGACCCATCCCTATCCTGTTATTCTACTCAGAGTATAAACATGGGGTTTTGTTTTGGGTATTTTGTTTGTTTCGGGTTTTTTGTTTGTTTTTGAATCAGATCTCTATGATTCTGACTGTTTTTGTTCTCACTAAACAGACTGGCCTCAGACTCAGAGATCCTGCCTCTGCCTCTTGAGTGCTGGTATTAAAAGTGTGATCTACTGTGTCAAACACAGAGCATAGAATAATGTATGAAGGACTGAGAAAAAAGTGGAGAAGCCTGCCATTTCACTAGTTCATCACTTAGGGTCTTGCCCACCGAGGTGATACTCAGCAGTCCCTCTATATCCGATGCTTTTCTTATCCTGAGTTTGTTTTTGCTCACAGATGGGAGGACACAGTCTATCAAGGTGGGGAAGGAATGGCTTGCTGGCAGCCTGCGATAGATGAGAAACAGATCGATCCACCTGAGATAGATGTGGCATACCCTTCAGAACACCACCACACCCTACGTCTCCCTGCCCAGTGACCCACTTTCTCCAGCCTAGGCCCTGCCTCTTAAAGATTTCACAATCTCTCAAAAACAGTTCTACCAGCCTGTTGAAGAACATTTCACACTCGAATCATAATATCCCTTAAATTCTTTTCTTGGCTTTATTTGACTTTACTTTCATCTTAGATGGTTAGAAATAGTTCTCTCATTAGTCTGTCGTTAATCCATCCATATATTATCTGTCTATCTTAAGCAACTCTCTCTCTCTCTCTCTCTTTCTCTCTCTGTGTGTGTGTGTGTGTGTGTGTCATAATTACATAAGAGGGTAGGATTTTGAGCACTGTCGTCACTGAACTCAAGAAAAACTGGGGACTTGGGGAGACTTTTGCAGAAAATGCTACCACACAGTGTTTGCCCTCAGGGACTCTTTCCCAGGGTTTCATTGATGGTTCTTCACGATTCCATATCCATTCCATCCATCCCCAGGAGAGAGCTCTCTAAACTGTCAGAGCTGAGGTAGAGGGTATAGTTCTTCATGCTGTGAACCCTGAAGCCTCCTATGGGCTCTGTGTCAGCAGGCAAACCTCCCCCAGCCCAGTCATCATTCTGAGACAGAGGGCCTGTAGACACCTGGCTTTATCCAGTGTAAGACAACAAAGCTGGGGAATTCCCCTTCCGTCGCCACCCTGGCGGCCACATGTCCTGTATCTGTGGCTGGGCCAGAGACAAACATGTGGCCTCCAGGTACAGGACTGCTTAAGTCAAGGGTTTCAGGTCACACTGGGGAATCATTTTGCAAACAAATGCCACAAGTCTCCTCTCAGACTGGACAGCATGCAAGGTCAGTGTCAGCAGATCTGACCCTAAAAATAGGCCTCTGAGCCGGTCTGGAGGTTTAGTGTAAGGCTGCCACACACCCTTCGGACCGGTACCTCTTAGCCCAGCCAGGCACTTGGGGCAAGCAGGTAAGGCCCTTGAATGGGAAGACTGTTACCTCTGGGGTTTAGCCAAGTGTTCTTTGAGAAAATGGCTGTGGGGATTGGAAATCTCGCTTCTACAATTTCTGGAGATGTAGAGAGAACATCCTTTTAGTGCGAAAGGCTTCTTGCTATCCTAGCATTCAGTAGAAGCAACATTGAATTATTTTCTCTTACCTCTAAATCTGAATTTCTGTGATGATTTCTAAGGGATTACCCAATGGGTTAAAGTTCTTGGGCCCTGTCTGAGCCTTTGGATGCTCTGCATTGTATTTCATATCATGGAACAGGGGAAATAGAGGCACCGGATTCCCTTGGATCATGTGCAGGGCAGTGCAAATGACAAACGGTACTCAAGCCTGCAGTGTCCTGGCGATCTTAAGCCTCATTCAAAGTAAGATACTCTTCAAAGATTATTCCAGTCTTGAGGGGAACATGGGGTTGGGGATGGAGGGCCCCAATAGAGATGAGGAGGCTGGATGATGGAGAGACGGAGCTATTCAGCTCGGATGGCACCATGTAAAGTAAGAAGAGAGAGGATATCCCGTACCTCAGACCAGGCTCTCCCATTAGATCCCAGTACTCTTGTCCAGTGGCCCCAGTAGTCACTGGTAGGCTTGAAATTCAATAGCTGTTGGGACTACTAGACACTGACATGATGGTTCAGAAGGAGAAAGTACCCCAAGAAGGGGAAATGAGGGTCATGTGTGAAGAAGTCACCATCCTCTGGTGGTGGGAACCCTCACACATCATGCTCTTTCTGCTGCTTTGACATGTCCCCAGTGGCCCCTCCTCATTCTCACTATATAGGTCCTATGGACAAGTTGGAAGACTCTGACATTTACTTAGCAGCAGGACTGGAGGGGCTTCTGAGGGAGTTCTCTGGGCATGGAGGAGGTAGGAGGTCAGAGGAGAGTTAGGGAAGGCCAGGCAGCTCTAAAGCCACCTCGGGGGCTAAGGCAGGCTTGTGCTAAGGAAGAGAGGAGAGGCAATGGTCTCTTACCATCAGTGAGCCAGATGCCATGGCTCAGGGTGTTTCAGCCCTGGGGTAACAGCTGGACCGGCGTGGCACTGGGGCCCGTGTGAGGGTAGACTTTGTGTGACTATTTTCTTTCTGTTTTTTTTAAAAGAATTATTTATTTTTTATATATGTGAGTACACTGTCACTGTCTTCAGACACACCAGAAGAGAACATTGGATCCCATTACAGACGGTTGTGAGCCACCATGTAGTTGCTGGGAATTGAACTTTTAACTGCTGAGCCATGTCTGCAGCCCCCCCCCCCCCAATGTGACTACTTTCTATCCCATGGCAGATAAAGAATAGAGGGGTGTGCTAACCCTACAGGCTGGACTTTGGGCTTCTATTCATTTGCTTTCTTCTGAACTATGGAGACTTAGCAGCCTGCACTTGGGGAGAAGACAGGGTCCTTTCAGCAGCCACAGGACTTTCACAAGAATTTCCTCCTGCCCAGTTCCCTATTGCTGCTGTTGTCTGTTTTTGATTTGGGGTTTTAGAGACAGTGTCTCTCACACTGTAGCCCAAGCTGACCTGTAACTCACTATGTAGTCCAGGCTGGCCTCAAACTCAGCACAGTGGTCTTGCCTCGCTTGGCCTCCCTGGTACTGGGATTATAGGCAGACACCACACATACCTACTTCCCGGAACAGTTTTGTGAGCTTTCCTTTTAAGTATTAATGCACTTCCTTTATTCCACGTTCTCCCCCTTTTCAGAAGGGGAAACTGAGGCAAAGATGAATTAGGTCACGGGGCTTAGGCAGTGGTTTAGCCTGGAGCCCAGTGTGCCTCAGAGCCTGAGGGTATACGACCTTGGGCCTGGTGCCCTTAAAGCTTAGGCAACAACAGGGGCCTCTCGCTTGGCTGCTCTGCTCTGAGCCCTACCCAGGGATGTGTGGGCCCGGGGAGAGCCGGGGCTACACTAGGGGATGTTACCACATTTGTTCCCAACTTGATTCCAGAGCATGTGATGTTTAATTTCTGTTCGAGTGACTCTTGATGGTACTGTGCCTTTGGTTTCCGCAGTAAAGAGGTGGGGGAAGCTTCTGGAATCTTGCTTAGTCCAGCAGGAATGAACTATCTCAGAAAAGCCTCGCTTGCACTTCACACAGGAACTGATGAATCTTGCCACCCAAAGGCAGACAGACACCGAGGCCTGTTGGTGCCTGTATCTTCTTCTGTAACTGCTCTGCCACCACCTTCTGCCCGGGCCACACCTCTCTACTCTCTCTTCCCTTGGCTTAGAACACCACCCACCTCCCTTCTTCATCCAAGTTCCCGCTTTGTGGAATGTTCTTCGAGCTGATATGGAGGGGCTAAGCAGATCTCATTTAATCCCCCAGCCCCGTACATTATCCCCATTTACACGGGAGGACGCCGGATACCAGGAGCATAAGACTCCCAGGCCCAAACGAGTAGGTGGCAAGCGTTTTACACCAGGAGGGGAGCACACAGAATTGAAAGGCAGGGGTGGGGAGATGATGCAGCGGATAAAGGTCTTGCTGAAGGAGCATGAGGACCAGCATTCAGATCTCAGCTGCCTGTGATCCCAGCACTAGGGAGGCAGAGACAGAGGATCCTGAGAGCAGGCTGGCTGGCTAGACTAGCTGCAACCCATGAGCTCTGGGTTCGGCAAGAGACCCTAACTCAGAAAATAAAATGGAAAGTGATCAAAGACAGCCAGTGTCAACTCTGGGCTGCCACACAGATGCACATGTACATGTATCTGAACATATGTGTGCTCATACACACATGCATGCATACATATGTTTAAAAAAATCAAGAAGCCCAGGCTTAGCCACATGAGCTCATACTCCGACTAGAAACAAGGTGTACTCTCCGTTGACATAGTCAGGATGCAAGACTGCTGAACTGAGTCTCCACTGTACGCCACTTACTAACCTGGCGGCATCTTTCTTTCTCCTTTTTTTCTTTCCATCTTTTTCTTTTCTTTTCATTTTTTTGAGATAGGGTTTCTCTGTGTAGCTCTGGATGTCCTCACAGAGATCTGCCTGCCTCTGCCTCCCCAGTGCTGGGATTGAAGGCGTGTGCCACCATGCCTGGCTAGTGTCATTTGTCCTAACCTCACTGCCCCTCATTTTTCTTCGTGTGTAATGTGGTGCACTTGTGTCCCATGTAGGAGGTTTCGAGAACAGACATTCCCTGGGAATACAATAAATGAAACCACCAGCAAATTTATTCCCTGGACTCTGGCCAGGGCTGTTATTTCTCTGAGGACTTAAGTGGTGGTTTTAGGCGACAGAAGCCTTGGCCCTGAGCCTTGTCAAGGTCCTTAGCCTTCCCAGTGTGCCATTTAAAACGCAGGCCTAGTGAGGAAAATGGTCAGGATGAGAAACAGAGAGAGCTCGCGTTGTGGGCTACAAGCACCCCCCACCCCATCCCCAGCATAAACCCTCCTTTACCCTTTACCACATAAGGCTTGTTCTGAGGTGACACTCTGTGGGAAATGATTCTTGAAAGAGTTTGCCATGCTGGGAAACTGCCTGTAGCATTCCCACACATCTCAAGAGGAGTTAGGAACCACAATTGGTCTGGTGAGGTGTCCGTGGGTGTCATGGACCTTGTCTCCCTTGACAGAGCTCCTCCTCTGTCATTGAGCAATGTCCTTCCAGGCTGTCTCTCTTGTCTGAGAGAGAAGCTGAGTGTGGGCCTTCAGCCCCCTCAACAACTCCAGGATGTCCACCTCTGCCAAGCCAAGACTGGAAAAATCAGTTAGGCGCTCATAAATTACCACCCAAAGCACTTGGAACCATTCAGAGAGTTAATCAAATGACTTCACGACATTGACACCGTCGGAGAAGTAATATTAAATTTCCTCTTAAATGAAGGTTTCTCTGTTTTTTTTTTAATAAAAGGATTTTATATTATTTCACATAATTACCTCCTGTTAACATACTTGCCAGAATCAGAAAGAAAAAAAAATCTGTTAAACTTGGATTACATCTGGTACATTAAGAAGTAAATTATAGGCAGCAACAACAACAAAAATTCCTGAGTTTTCTTGTCCAAGTTTTAATTTAAAAAAAAATCCACAGATTTTATGTTGTGGTTGGGCTCATTTTGGTAGATTTAACATGCATAAAGACAAGTAATGACTTAAGGCAAATTGAAAATATGTATATACTTATATATGGACACTCGTGCCAAATCCCAAATCCAGCAGTAGGTATTGTTCAGCTAACAGAGTCATTATGCAACAGTGTTCTCACTCCCTCCTCTCAGAGAACATTCCAGACCCAACTCGGGTAGGGTTGAGGAAGAAATGTAGTGTGCATTGCATTTACATTGGAACTAAGTTTCCCCCAGGAACACAAATATCCACAGGTTTCTCTGAAAAGAGGGCAGAAGTTTTTAAAAAAAATTGTGTGCCTGTGCATGTGTGTGTATGTGTGTGTATGTATATATGTGTATGCATGTGTGTGAGTGTGTATGTGTATATGTTTATATATGTGTGTGCATGTATATGTGTGTATGTATGTATATGTGTATATCTATGTGAGTGTATGTATGTGTGTATGTATATGTGTGTATATGTATGTATGTATGTATGTGTATGTATGTATATGTATGTGTGTGTGTGTGTGTGCATATAGCCAGAGTTGATGCTGGCCCTCCCACTCTATTACTCTTCCCTAAAATCCTCTGAGACATGGTCTCTTATTGACCTGGAGCTGGGCCTGTAGCCAGCCAGCTCCAGCAATCCTCCTGTCTCTACCATCCTACAGCGCTGGGGTGACAAGCTCATATGGTCATGCTTGGCTTTGTACATGGGGCCTGAAAAAACTCATGTTTTTTCAGCAGAACTAATTCTCTCCAGTCTCAAGAGCAGATTAAAAAAAAATCATAAGCCAAATTAGGTCAAATATTTTTAAGATGCCAGAGATCTTTGTGGCCCGGCCAATATGCAGCTCATGCCCAGTCCTCTCTCACACTGACCTGGTGGGCCTTGTCCTGTGTTTGATATACGACACATATGGAACTTGGAAGGTCAAGTCACAGAGGCAATGGTGCTGCTTGCCAGCTCACTGACGACCCCAGAGTGTCTTAGGTCACTAGCTCAGCCTGAGCCAAGCCCAAGCTGAAGGGGAGTGCAGAGCCCTTGCTCTGCCACTAGGGGTGGGCGTGGGAGGGCGCGCCCTCTGCCTCTGCAGGCAGAGGAGGAAGAATTCCCCTCAGGATGTTTTTACCTCAAGCATCAGTGGCCACATCCCTGCACAGCCTCGTTCAAGGTCTATGCTTGCTCACCAGGCTTTCTTTTTCCTAAAGATGCTGCAGTTTCGGGGCCTATAGACTGGAACCCATGGCTTCCCAGCAAGCACAGGAACGAGAATGATCCTAGGCCTGACTGCTGTCCTGGAGGCATGTGGGAGAGATAACACAGTTGCTCTAGGGCCCCTAGGAAGGCAGCCCTCGGTTTCAGGGCAAGCACCTCCTACATAATGATGACCCTAAAGCAGAACTTTCGTGAAATTTGGGGTGATTTCCCCCTCTGTATGCTGATGTCATGCACACGTATCAGAGATACTGAGAAGATGGTTACTTACAAAGAAAACAAAATCAGACACAATGTCATTTACTACGAAAGCACACAGCCAGTGTCAATCAGCCAACACCTAGTGCCATGACTTCCTCCTCCTTCCTCTTGAGACAAGGTCTCACTCTAGATCCCGAGGTGTCCTGAACTTGTTATGTAGACCAGGCTGTTTTTTCAAACTCGCAGAGATCCTCCTGCTTCTGCCTCCCACATGCTGGGATTAACCATGATGTGTGGCTAATCCCTTTTTTCTTTAATTTCCTCAAGCCACCACAAACATGTCTGTAGGGTTGGGTCATGAGGGGGCTGACATAGCTATAGGGCTCTTCAAGGTGACAGTGGGAACCCCAATTTCAGTAGGTACTTGGACGTCTCTAGCTTGGAAAAACTTTACATGGTAGTTTGAGGGCCCAAGCCTTTCCCTACCCACCCGCCAGGGGGCCACAACTCTACTTAAGGGCACATTGGCTCTTGTTTCTCCGCACTGCCATTTTGGGGGCAGGGTACCTGCATTGGTTTCTTTTGCTGCAGGAGAAAATGATTTTGATCTGATTTCAAAACTGTACCTTTAACCCTGTCATAGTGTCTTAAACCTGCAATCCCAGCACTTGGGAGGCTGTGCCAGGGGGGGCTGCTCAAAGTTCAAAGCCTGTCTCGTCTATATAGTGATTACTAGGCCAACCAGGCCTATGTATTGATGTCCTGTCTCAAAAACAAAGCAAAGCCAAGAGTTTCCAAGCATGTTCTGGCTCTCTGGCTTTTTATGAAAAGGGACTGGCTAGGTGACTTAGCAGGTTAAAATCACTTGCTGGCAAACCTGCCGACCCACACCTCATTCTCCAGGACCCACACAGAGGAAAGAACAAATCCCCACATACTATCCTCTGACAATACAAGCACACATCTAGGTAATCCTGCACATACACACACTCATGCACAAACACACATACGTGTGCACACACATGCACATACTTATCCATGCAGGTGTGCGAATACACATGCACACACATACACAGACCCACACGTATACATGCACACACATGTGCACACATGTACACATCCATGAAAGTGTACACACCCATACATGAACACATGCACTCTCACATGTGTAATAAAAACATTTTTTAAAGCCGGGCAGTGGTGGCGCACTCCTTTAATCCCAGCACTTGGGAGGCAGAGGCAGGCGGATTTCTGAGTTCGAGGCCAGCCTGGTCTACAAAGTGAGTTCCAGGACAGCCAGGACTACACAGAGAAACCCTGTCTCGAAAAACAAACAAACAAAAAAAAAACATTTTTTAAATATATTAAGAACCAGCAAGATGGCTCAGTAGGCAAAAATACTTGCTGCCAAGCCTGAGTTCAGTCACCAGAACCCAAATGGTGCAAGAAGGGAAACAACTTCCACTGTCTGTCCTCTGACTTTTCCACATGTACTATGTGTACTAAGTACACGTGTACTATGTATGACATGTACCCCTCCCCAAAGTAAATAAAATGTGAAAACATGTATATCTATAAACAATATAAAAAATCTGGGTTGCATTCCCTCACGGAATGACAGTTTGCTGTCCCATATCAGAGAGGGCACTGGCTCTTTAGTGTGCCACAGTCCTCACTACTCCCTAGCGTCTCTTCTTTACCACTAATAGTCAAGTTATTGTTTGTTCTTTAGTATCCAACTACTTCCTTCCACTATGCTAATTATGCCATCGACCTGTCCCTTTTGTGACGGAGCCGGAGCTGGCTTCTGTTTCTCTGAGAAAGATGCTCTCACAGGCCAAGAAGCCTTCAGATTCCTCAGGTCCAAATCTTTAAGGATGAAGCTGTAACAGGAATCTGGAAGCCTGTCTTGACAGCCTGCCCAGCTCTCATTATGACATTTAGCCTGTGATTGATATGGTGTGTCATGGAGTCCTTGGCAGTTAATCTCTGGGTCGAATCTATGGAAACCAAACAGAGCAGATCTGTCTTCCCCTTTTGGCTGTGATCTGGGAAACAGGCTCTCCCTGTCTCTAGAAGAACAAGAGATTTGGGAGCTGTGTGGGCGGGGCTTGAGGGTGCACAGGCGGTCTTCGGGATTTGGAAAGATTACAGGTCTGTGGTTTCTGGACAGCCCGATGCTTTGTTCTCTTTCCTGCATCGCGCTGGAAGATAATAGATCCCAGAGCTCCTTCTAAGTGCCAAGCCGCTCTGGGTACACAACGCCACTTCCTCTTCTGTCTGGAAACGCAGCCAAAGCTGTAATGCAGGGCCGGGCCAGGGATGGTTCCCTCCACAGCCTAATGAGGGGAAAGAGGCCTCACCAAGGGTGCAGTCAGCTTCACTGGTCAGAGGATGCTGACGGGAGAATCCACAACGGAACAGACTCCAGCATCTCCGTAAAATTGCATCTTTCCAGGTCCTCTTAGCGACAAGCAGGACTCATAGGGACTTAAGCCACAGTACTTAGGAATATGGTGCAAGACTTAGAAATAAGATGAGTGGGTGCCATGGGGGTGCACTGAGCAGCACGTCTGTGTAATTAAGGCTGCTGTGGGCCTAAAGAAAAGTTGTAACTATGGTCTTAGGAGACCGAGGAGTCTAGGCTGGTTCCTACAACGCAAGTTTCAGCCAGGCCCTGCAATATGGCCATTCCACCTCCCCAAACCCCCAGCAGACAGGCCCAAGAGTCAAGCACAGGTCTCACCAACCACTCTAGGGAGGAGGCCCGGTCTACCTTGTGTTCTCTCTGCGCTTTCCTCCCCTGCACCCAGTCAGGTCAGCAGGGCCTCAGGCCTGCTTCCAAAGCCCTGGTTGAGGTCCCAGGCAGGCTGTACAGGCCTTTGCCATTCATCCCTCTCATTAACCCATTCATCCGTTCACCCCTCAATCCATCCATTTACGTTAGAGATCACGGAGACCTAGGAAACCTGCATCCAGGTGGTCCAAGTCCTTCCTTTCCCAGGCCTGGGTCTGCATCGGGAACCAAGACCCTGTTCCTATATCACGGAGAAGATGGAAGGCATTTGGGGTATCCTTATAACCCTTGTCTTGACTCTTCAGCCATATGTCATTCAATTATGATTGTCAGCAAGCATAGAATGAGAGATCTTGTTAAAATACTGGCTCTCAGGCCCCTGTCTTGGCCCAGTGTTTAATTCCAGAATCTATATTTTCAGCTGGTACGGATGACTCTAGTAGAGCTGGCCTTTACAAACATACTGGCAGGATTCAAAGCAGGGTCACTCTGCCTCACGAGGTCCTCACTCCAGGAATCAGTCTGTCATAAGGAAGAGACTCCAGAGCCTTTCCTCCCATTCCCATGGGCAGATGCTGTTGGCTACTGATCTTTTTGTGATCTTTTCGTGTACCTATTGTGAACTTGGGAGAACTGAATCCCTGACACAATGGTTTTAGTCTTTTCAAGGCTCTTAAGTTTTTAAAAATTTTCTTAAGAGATTGAGGTCTCATTCTCAACTCTTAGATTCCTGGTCTGAAACATCCTCCCTGAACATTTTGGACCATAGGCATGTACTCAGAGATCTGCCTACCTCTGCCTCTCAAGAGCTGGGATTAACTGTCATTATATCCAGCTTAAAGATTTACTTTTAATTGTGTGTGTGTGTGTATTTGTGTGTATGTGTGTTGCATGTGTGTTGTGTGTGTGTGTAGAATGCACACAAGAGCAGGTGCTAACAATATCTAGAAGAGGGTAATAGATACCTTTGGAGCTTAAGTGATGGCCACTTGTGTGCCACCCGACATGGGGGTACCAGGAACTGAGCTTAGGTTCTCTGAAGGAGCAGCACAGACTCTAAACTGCTGAGCCATCTCTCTGGACTGTGAACTTGTTTTAAGTATCATCACCAAGTAAGTGTTTAATGTGTTCTAATCCACTGGAGTTATTTTTAGCATGTATGTCCAGAATGTCCTTTTTTGAGAAGCTCGCGCCTTCCAAATTGTATTCTGAGTAGTGCTTGATCCTGGGTTTCTCTGAGGCTCCTAGCCTTTCTGACAGTCTTTCATTTCTTCCATCACCCAGTAATCTCCACAACCCTCCCTCTCAGCAGACGGTAGCTGCATGTGCTGGCCATCCGTATCCCTTCTCTCATATCTAACTTTAGTTAGTGACTTTAAAGAAATTGGAACAAGGGCACCTGTCTCAAAACAAGTGCTATGTAAGTACGATGGGTCCTCCTTCTGTATCCATGGAGGAGTGGTTCCAGGCTCTCAGGGTACCAAAGTCCATGGATGTTCAAGACCCTCCTATCAAATGGCACAGTTGGGGTGGAGAAGCAGCTAGGTTGGGTGAGAGCTTGCCTGCCATGCACAGAGTCCTGGGTTTGAGCCTCAGCACCCTATAAACTGGGCATGGTAGTACAGGCCTTTAATGTCTGCACTATGGAGGTGGAGGCAAAAGACAAAGAAACTCAGGATCATCATTCTGTACATAACAACTCTGAGGTCAGTCTGGGCTACAAGAGACCCTATCTCAAAAGGGGGTGGGGCACAGTATTTGCATATGAACTCCACAAGTCCTCCTGGGGACTTTAAATCATCTCTGGGCTACTTGTAATACCAGATACAATATTTGTAGTGTGTGAACAGTAGTCAATTAGGAAGTAGTGTCAAAAGAGAAAAATCTGTGCAGGTTCAGAACAGGCACCCTTTACTCATTTGAGTATTTTGATCCTTGGTTGGTTGAATCTGGACTTAGAGCTGTGTGGTTGACCAGCCACAAAGGTCTGATTCACTTGTCAAATCAACAAGATTCCTTGGGGACATTGGAAACATTTCTTCCACATCCCACCAGCAGTGTCCAGAAAGTTTTCAAGCTGCAGACACAGCTGTCTAGTGTGGACATCTCTTTTGACCCCCTGAGAGGATAAGGCAGCAATTGCCAGACTTCCAGCACGAGAGCCAGGAATATGATCCCAAGTAGCCTAAGAAAATGGCTGACCCTCATACAGACAGCTTCCTTTCCACCCCAAGGCTTCAAAAGTCCTGCCTCTGTGTGTGGCTGTCAGAACCAAACCACAGTCACGCCCTTTCTGCTGGACAGCTGCTTCCTGCAGATTTCAAGAGAGCCAGAACCCTATTCAAGCTCAAAATGTCCCAAGATAGCAAGTTCCTGTCAGATAAAGAAAAAAAAGCAGGCACCAGCAAGATCAGACCTAATAAAAATAAGAAATAAGGAGGTGTGTGTGTGTGGGTGCTGGCTGTCTAAATTCAAGCTGTTCTTGGGTCTGCTATAAATCTGCTTACGCTTCCTAAGGTTTTTGCTGTGTGAACACTGGAATGTTGGGGAGTGTCGTTTAACTGTCATCATGGCCTTTCTCACTTACCTGCGTGGCTTGGGGTGAGCACAAAGGGGGCATAGCAGGCAAGGACACGCCCGTCAAGTAAAGCTCTGCTTACTACTTCCTCTACAATGCCCACTGTTCCCCGTTAACCCCATTCTGATCCTCTCTCATGCAGAAAGGAAAGAACCTCCTTTGGCTCTGAAATGGCATCAGGAGATACAAAGACAAGCGTCAAGCATGCCCACCCCTGTGCCGAGAGGTTGTCCCCGCAGGAGGAGGAGGGAGATGCTGAGAACTACTGTACCCCTGGAGCCTTCGAGCTGGAGCGTCTCTTCTGGAAGGGCAGCCCCCAGTATACACACGTCAATGAGGTCTGGCCTCGGCTCCACATTGGTGATGAGTAAGTTCCAGGCTCAGCCTTAGGTTGCTGTTGCCCTGGGGAATGCATTGTCTCCTCCATCACTTGCTACCAATGCCTAATGACAGGCCTGGTCAGCTATTCTATGAGAAGTAGATTAGTTAGTGCTCATCTCCACTTTGTAGAAAACCCAGAAAAGAGCCATAAGCAAGGCAGGCTTATTTTTCTTTTGTGCCTAAGTCCAGAGGAGGGCTAGCTGGGGTTAGCATGGTGACAGCAAGGGTACCCAGACAAGGACTTCTGTGTAGATTTTTTTCATCATGAGGTCTAGCATCTTCTTCAAAGTTGCTCAGGACCCAGAATGTACACAGAGCTCTGCTATGACCCATAGGACCCAGACAATAGGGAGTTAGGGGAGAGAAAGTCAAAAAGGGCAGCTTTCCAAGGGGAAGCGTAGCCTAAGACTTCCCCTGCACCTAGCTGCAAGAGAACTGGAAATGTTGTCTTGTGTTTTACCCATTAACAACAGTAGGAATGGGAGCTGGATGTAGGAGTGCCCCAGAATATGTGTTTGTAAAATAGTAAGTCAAAAACTCAGCTCACTACCCTTTTTATAAAAGGACTTAGTGTACTTCCTCACTTCACGCACAAGTGAGAAATGTTTGTGGTAGGTGATGGTGATTGTGGCCACCGTTTAGGGACCACTGTATGATGGGCACTATGTGAAGCACCCTGCAAACATGACCTCAGTTTTGGCTTTCATGATAACCCAATGAAAGAGAATATCTCAAGGTAAGAAACTGACTCACAGAGTTATTTTCCTAAATAACCCATATCCTAAACCTTGGGTGAGAGAGAGAGCTAAGGTTTGTGAGCTCTACTTCAATCTCCCCCATCCTCTGAACTGTAACCTAAGCTCCGCCTGTCCTT
This sequence comes from Grammomys surdaster, assembly GCF_004785775.1. Lineage (NCBI taxonomy): Eukaryota > Metazoa > Chordata > Mammalia > Rodentia > Muridae > Grammomys > Grammomys surdaster. The sequence goes on along the minus strand of NW_021621003.1, from coordinate 7,523,662 downwards.
GGAGCAGATGGGCAGGACCCCATCATGTGATATTAATACCCAGATGGATGCTCAGACAAAGGCAAATTATTCAGCATGAGCAGTAGCCCTCATTTTATTTTTTCCCCTTAATATTTTTTTTAAGGTATAGGAAGTTAGAAAAATTGTGTGCCATTTCCTACCAAAGTAAACTGAATAGAGGGTCATAAAAACGAACTGCAAGCCAAACATGGTGCTGCATGCCTATAATCCTAGCACGTCAGAGGTAGAGACGGGAAGACGAGGCATTCAAGGTCAATCTTGGCTATATAGTGAATTCAAGGCTAGCCTGGGCTTATAGGACACTGTCTCAAACAAATCAAACATACAGTCTCTCTTTTCCCACTCTTAATTCTGCCAACAAATATTAAGTTTGGAGTTTTTTTAAAAAGCATTTTTATTGTGTATGTGTGTGTGCATGTGTGCATACATGTGCATACATGTGCAAACCACAACATATGCATGGAGGTCAGAGGACAGTGAGCTGGAGTTGGTTCTCTCTCCACCATGTGGGAACCAGAGATTCTGAACTCAGCCTAACTGTCTTTGCAGCAAGCACCTTTACCCACTGAGCCATCTTGCTGGCCCACCTATATTAAGTTCGTGTGCTCTGTTTACTTTCTGTGTGCTATTTCAAAGGTTAAAAAAACCATCATCCATGCATACACACTCATATAAGGTACTTTCATTTCTTTTAAACAGATTGATTTGTCTAAAGAATTTATTTTTGTTATGTAGACACATGTATGCCTTTGGGACGGATACATAAGAGTGCAGGTGCTCCGTCGGCCTCTGCTGGGCCAGGGTGTCAGAGGTCTCAGATTCCCTGGAGCTGTAGTTATGGGCAGTTGTCAGCTGTCCAACGTGGGTGCTGTGAACCACTGGGGTCCTCTACAAGAGCAGTATGAACTCTTAACTGCTGAGCCCTCTCTTTAGCTCAAAACACAAATGGGTGTTTTGTTGTGTTTGTTGAGACAGGGTCTCAGTAGATCAGGCTTAAACGGTTTCTTCTTTAAAAAACAATTTCTACCATGTATGCTGTTCTGCATTTTTAATATTCCACAGTACAACCATGGTACAATTTGTCCAGTCATTCCCCATCAAGAACATTAGGGAAACTTAGGCGAGGGGTACACAGAACTCAATGTACTGTTTTCTCTCAGAATCCAGCTCTACTGGGATGTAATTTATGTACCATAAACCCCATCCTCTTAAACTGTACAATTCAATGATTTTATGATATTCGCCGAGTTGTGCAACCACTGCCTGCACATCTAACTGCAGAGTATTTTATCACCTCAAGAGGAAACCAGGATCCACTAAGCAGCCACTTTCTACTCCCACCTTCCTCAGGCCCCCTGCGGCCACGAGGCTACCGTCTGTTCTTATTCATTTGCCCAATCTGGACATTGCACATCAGTGCAATCGTAGGATCCGGTGGGCTTTGGAACCGGCTTGTTTTCCCTCCGCATACACTTCACGGTTCAGCTTCACTGTACAGCACATCAATGCTCTGTTCTCTTTTATTGCCGAACAACCTCTGTGCTATATTTGTAAATTTTTCATAAGTCAAATTTAGCTGTCATCAAGGAGGAATGCATACACTTTGACCTCAAATATCACTTTAGGAAAAGGTAACTCACAGGTACAGGTACCGATACATAAGCTCAATAGTGTCTATATGTTAGACTGACAGAAAACAATGGGACCCTGGGAACCTGGGTGGTAGAAAGCACACCTTCAGACAGTCTAGGATTAATCCAAATTCCACCACTATGCAGTGAGCTTAGATTTAATGAAACGGGCAACTCTCACATCTCAGCTGCCTTCAACACAGCAGCTGATTTCTCGATGTTACAGTCCACGGTGGACCTACCTTGGACTCTGTATTTCATGTTTCATGGTCACTGGGGTACTGCTGGGATAGTTTTCTCTTGAGCAGAGAGAAAAGAAAGGCATGGTTAAACCATGACCTGACCTGGACGTGGTGCATGTCACATTTGTTTTATTTTTGTTTATAAGGAACTCTCTCATATAGCTCAGTCTGGCTTCCCAACTCCTAATCTTCTTGCCTCTCACTCCCAAGTGCTGAGATCATAGGCTTGTGCCCCCAGTTTCCAGCTGACATGTGCCAATTTTTATCCCTATTTCATTGGGCCAAATAAGTCCACATCAAAACATCCTGTTGACAGGGTCAGGAAAGCAGAAGCCACCCTGGGAGGGAGAACAAACATTCTAAAACCCAACACTTCCCCCCTGGAATGACGTAGTGGCTTTTGGACAGGATCTTTCACCTTTCTGGACCTATGTCCTCACTTATAAAATAGTTGCTGAGAAGCTTCAAAGCTTAAAAAAAAGCATTTTGGAAACAATAAAGTGACAGACAAATTCAAATGTCATTGCTCCTGTTGTTAGTGAAACATCCAAAAATGTAGGTGCAGGCAGCCCGTAGGAGGCTGACTGCCAGGGAAGGAAGGGCTGCCTTCAGGGAAGCACTGTGAGCCACTGACAACAGACACACTCCACTCAAGGGGGTGCCAAACAATGGCAAATGCTTGTTTCCTTGACCTCTGAATATAACCTCGCTGCTTTCAACCAAGACAATGTCACCATCCTTTCAATACAATATAACTATGTTTAATCAAGCCCCAATGTCAGCTACGCCAGCATAGCTGACTGAGTTCCTTGGATCGGCGGAGGGCTGAGGGCAAGAGAAAGAAAGACAAAGAGTCATCTGGTAAAGAACCAAATGCTATATTTTCAACTGCATAGCTCCCTTTTATACTCCCCACAAAACAGGAACACAAACAGGAACAGGAATAAAAACAGGAACATGCTCAAGATAGATGACCCATCAATAGATCAACTCTGGTATTATTAACTAATACAATCTTATTAAAGAGCTGCCGAGTAAGATAATAATAAGTAGCATTCCAAGAGCCAGAAATCAACTGATTCAAATACTTAACAGAAGAGGAAGCATTAATTACATGTACAGGTGTAACACAAATGGCATGAAAGAAGGGATCATAGCTAACATGTCTGGTGGATAACATAAAATCTACTTGTTCTTGAACCAAAGCAATTTGTTGATTTGAATCTAAAACAGCAATATGAAAATGAGACTGAATATCACTCTGAGAAAGCAATGTATCTGTACCCTCCCCGAAAGTTCATTCAATGTCTGGGCAATTTGTATGTTGCTGGATAAGGCAATGCCTGCGCCTACGGCGGTCCCTGCAGCAATGGCGATGGTGGCAATGATCCTGGCAGTAATTCCGAAATCTCTTTTCTGTCGCTTCTAGACGATAACTTCAGCCCCATCAGACTTCACTGGTATCGCCATAAGTCCACTCCAACAATTTGCTAAAAAAACAAGACTCAGCAGAACAATTTAGCCGCCCCCCCCTCACTGGTCTGATTAAACAAAACAAAAGGAAAGGGGTCATATCAAGACAGGCACGGGGGCATCAAGGCTCACACTCATCAATATCAGTGGATTTTGGACCAGGCTCCATTATTCCATTCCCTTTACCGGGCTCATCCACAGGGCGAACACAACGCTCGGGAATCCAAAGAGGCCCATCTGCATTTTTTGGAAAGACACAAACCGATCCTCTAATCCTTAATAACACTGGATCAGGGCTCTTCCAAACCCCAGATGTTAAATCTTTCCACCGAACCAACGCTTCCTTTTCAGCCTTATTTGGTCTCCAATGGCGCTCGGCTGCAGATCTGCCATCACCACCCACCAAAAGAAAATTTAAAATATAAAGTATAATAGATAATTTATTATGTGGTGTGATGCCATATTCATTCCTTTTTATTTTTTCTAAGTAACTTTTTATAGTGCTATGACAGCGCTCTACTGTAGCTTGTCCCTGGGGATTATATGGAATTCCAGTTTTATGGCTAACCTCATAATCTCTAAAAAATATCTGAACTGAGGAACTAATATATACTGGGCCATTGTCCGTCTTAATAGTTCTATGAACTCCCGCATAGGCGAAGGCCGCTAAACAGTGCACCTTAACATCCTTAGCCTTTTCTCCACTATGAGCCGATGCAAAGATCAGGCCACTAAAGGTATCTACAGACACATGAACAAAGGATAACTTACCAAAACTATTTACATGGGTAACATCCATTTGCCAAACGTCATTGGGCATGAGACCATGAGGGTTAACACCCAAGTTTGGAGCATGAATAAATGGGGCACATGCTGGACACGAGGAACTAATCCTCAGAGCCTGCTCTCTGGTACAGCCAGTATGAAACTTTAGGCTCTGGGCATTAAGATGAAATTTGTCATGCAATTGCTGAGCATGAGATACAGCAGAAAGGGAAGAGTCTTCAGCAGCAAGCATGCATCTCGTGTGCTGATCTGCCAAGAAATTCCCCTCACTAAGGGGACCTGGGAGGCCTGTATGACTTTGTATATGTCCAACATACATGGGATTATTCCTCTGCCATAAAAGCCTCTGTGGTTTATTCAAAACAAAGGCTACAGTAGAATGGGGATTGATAAAAGGAGCAGTTTCTAAAATTTTTATGATATCCGCCACATAAATACTATCAGTAAAGATATTTAAGGGTTCAGTAAACAAATCCAAAGCTAAACAAAGGGCTTCTAATTCTATCTGTTGAGCAGAGGCCCTGAAAATAAAAACCCTTTCTACTATTTTATCAGAAACAACCACAGCCATTCCCGAAGAAGATCCATCAGTGAAAACTACTCTGGCATTAGGAATTGGGTCCCTATATACTATCTTAGGAAAACAAACAGGGTGCATTTTAAAAAATTGGACCCTTTTATCCAGAGGATAATGATTATCAAACTGTGCCGAGGTATAGCAAGCAAACATTCCCCAGCCTTCATCATCACTAATTAGATACCTTAATTGCTCCTTGGTATAGGGAAGAATAATTTTTCTAATTCTAAGGCCAAAATACTGTTTGGATACCTCCTCTGCCTTCAACAGTAATTGTAAAATCAAGGTAGGATAACCTGAAACAATCCTGTGAGGAGAAGCTGGTGAATGAATCCAATAAAGAGGGGACCCCTGCCATAATAATGCAGTGGGAGCAAATTGAGATGGGAAAACCAGCAGCCACAAATCTTGATGATAATCTATATGTTATAACATAGTACAGGATAAGGCTTCTTTTTTTTTTTTTTTTTTGGTTTTTCGAGACAGGGTCTCTCTGTGTAGTCCTGGCTGTCCTGGAACTCACTCTGTAGACCAGGCTAGCCTCGAACTCAGAAATCCACCTGCCTCTGCCTCCCAAGTGCTGGGATTAAAGGCGTGCGCCACCACTGCCCGGCAGGATAAGGCTTCTTGAAACCTTGATAAAGCAGCTCTGGCTTCCTTACTAAGGACCCTCTCAGAGGTAGGGTCGGCATCCCCTTGCAAAATATCAAACAAAGGCTTAAGTTCCCCTGAAAACACTCCAACTGAAGGTCACACCCAATTTAAATTTCCTAATAGTTTTTGATAATCATTCAATGTTTTTAATTGATCTACCCTAATTTGAACCTTCTGAAGACGAACCCCTTCTATTAAATTTTTATAACCTAAATATTGATAAGGATCTCCTATTTGAACCTTCTCAGGGGCAATAATCAACCCAGCTTTCTTCAGATCTCCCTGTATCTTGGCATAAGCCATCAATAGTTCTTTCTTCCCTTGGGCGGCTAATAATATATCATCCATAAAATGAATGATATAACAGGAAGGATATAGCCTTCGAACTGGCAAAAGAGCCTAGGCCACAAACATTTGGCAAAGGGTAGGACTATTAGCCATTCCTTGGGGGAGGCATACCCACTGATACCTTAATGCAGGTTCCTTAAAATTTATAGAAGGTATAGAAAAGGCAAAGCACTTACAATCATTAGGATGCAATGGAATGGTGAAAAAGCAATCCTTTAGATCTACGACAATAAGATGCCATTTACTTGGAATGGCAATAGGGGAAGGGAGCCCAGACTGGAGCACTCCCATAACTTCCATGGTTTTATTGACCTCTCTAAGGTCCTGCAGCAACCTCCATTTACCAGATTTTTTCTTTATCACAAAAATGGGAGTATTCCAGGGTGATGTGGAAGGGGCCAAATGTCTAGCCTCAAGTTGCTCCTTTACCAAGGAATGGGCAGCCTCCAATTTCTCTTTAGATAAGGGCCACTGTTCAATCCATATAGGCTGATTATTCTTCCAATTAATAGGAGGTGAAGTATCAGTGGCCCTTAGGAAAAATTTGAACCACCTAGACCAGTTCTATCACCCCTTTTGCGTGAGAGTTCCTCTAAAACTGATATGCAAGTAGATTGACCCTGTTGCTGCTTACCAAGTCCTTGACCCTCTTTCCATCCCCACCGCTGTAACATCCTTTGAGGGGTAACCATTTGAGTAGTAAGAACGGCTCCCATAGCCTCCATAACATCTCTTCCCCACAAGTTAACGGGCAAATCGGCAATAATATAGGGCAGAAAAGTACCTGAATGGCCTTCATTATCAGCCCACTTTAGATAATTCACACTTTGCATTACTGAGGGTGAGCCACCGATTCCAGCCACTCGTGTTCTAGCCAGTTGGGCAGGCCAAGAAGAAGGCCAAAACTGTTGAGAGATAACACTGGTATCTGCTCCAGTATCAAGCAAGCCCTTAAATTTCTTTCTAGAGATAACTAGTTCTAATTCAGGGCGCTGATGTAACTTGACTGTCCAAAAAACAGAGGCTGAACCGGTACTGCCAAATCCTTTATTGCCTCTGGATGAATGAATGATCTTGTTGGATCCTTTCAGCATAGGCATCAAGATTAATTGAGCTATCCTTTCTCCCAATGGTATGACAAGTACACCTCGAGTGCTGGCTACCATGATTTTTATTTCCCCTTGATAATCCTAATCAATCTCCCCAGGAAACACTTGAATTCTTTTTAAAGCTGTGCTGCTCCTCCCTAAAATCAATCCCCAAGTGTTGGGGGGGGGCAACGGTCCAAATACCCCAGTAGGGATAGCTTGCACCCCTACTATCAGGAGTTAATATTGCTCGGGCAGAGGTGCAGAGGTCCAATCCTGCACTCCCTGGGGTTCCTCGGTAGAGGTCTGTAATTGAAAAGGATTGTTGCTTTGCGAACGAATTTGATGGGATTGGTCAATGCCCCGTATACATTTTCCAGCCCCGAGGCTGGGCCCTGGGACCGTTTCTTTACAAAGGCTGGCCTTGAAAATCGAATTTTGATCTACAATCTCGGGCCCAATGATATCCTTTTTGACATCAGGGACATTTGGCTGCAGGAACTCTCTCAGTATTATTGACAGATCTAGTCCCTTCTTTACTAGGATATTCTCTTTTAAAATGTTCAGCTTGCCCACAACCGAAGCATTTTTTTGTCTGAAGGAGATCTCCTTAATCCTTTATTTAAGGCGGCAGCCAGCACCTGGGCCTGCACAAAATTCCCATTGATCTCTTTGCAAATTTTCAAATATTCATTAAGACTTTTGGACTTATGAGGCCTTATAGCCTTTTGGCAGTATTTATTGGCATTTTCAAAAGTCAATTCTTTAATCACTGGCATAGCAGAATCCACATCCCCCAAAATTTTTCCAGCTAATACCATCAGTCGAGCCACAAAATCCGAATACGGCTCGGAAGGTCCTTGAAGGACTTTGGTTAATTGTTCCCCAGCAGCTAAATTGAGAAGACTGCCCCATGCTCTCACAGCCGCAGTGGCAACCTGAGCATACACTCCAGGATTGTATTGAATTTGGTTATGCAGAGCTTCATAGGCCCCAGTACAGGTTAACATTTCTAGGTTTACCTGGGGGTTGCCAGCTTGGGCATTAAATCGTGCAGTTCTAATACATTGCTCCTGATATTCACTCCTCCAGAGCAAATAATTCCCCTCTGAAAGAATGGCACGACACAACTGTTGCCAATCACTAGGAGTTAAATTCATGGCAGTATAAGAATCTATCAAAGCCTTGGTAAAGGGGGCCAAAGGGCCATAAGACACTACAGCCTCCTTCAGTTGCTTTAATTCCTTAAAGGTCAAGGGTTGGTGCTGCTGAATAAATTGCCCAGGATTATCAGGATTAGGCACCTCAACAACAGGATAGACACGAGGACACTCCTTCTTTGTTTCTGAAAAATTACCCCTTTAGTAACAGGGGGCTCCTCGGCCTTCAGTTCCATCTCACCCTGCCACCATTCCTCCCAAGAATCCTCATACGCAGGTGGAGCTGAAGGGGACCAGGGCTCCGCAGATGTGCAACCTCTTAAGGATTTGAATCTTAACATCTTGGTCTGTTTATCTGGTTTTTCCTGGGATTGCAGCCTTTCCCTCTCTATTCTCCTCAAACCCACTTCCTTTCCTCCATCGACCTCCAAAAGTTCCTCCTCCTCCTCCTCCTCCTCCTCCTCCTCCTCCTCCTCCTCCTCCTCCTCAGAATCCCCCGATGTAGATGAAGAGGAGGAAGAAGATCCACATAGGGACTCCCTAGCCAATTCCTCCTGAACTTCTCCAAGAGTTTTCTTAGCCTCCTCAATTTGTTCCTTAACCAATTCATTTTCACTGACAAGGGCATCCCTAACCAGTTTCCAAACACCCCAAACTGATTTCTTAAAGACTAAAGGACCATGGCAATCAGCAGCAGCACAAAAATCACCTATTACCTTTTCCCAGTCTTCCAGCTTAAAAGTGCCGTTCGCCACAAACCATGGAGAGAATTTTTGTACTTCTTTCATAAATTCTTCAATAACCCTAGCTTTAACAGTAGTTCCCCGCTGAGCCAGAAGAGTAGATAGTTGCTTAGCTAGCAACACCTTACTGTGTGCCAAACCCATGGCGTTTACTTACCCCGAAAATTTACTTTCGATCCGTGCCCAATACGTCTCCTGTCTTACTGTGCACCCCGAAGATGGCCCATCAGCAATCGTCCTCTTCTTTCGATCTCGGTGGAACCTCCACTTGTCAGCTACGCCAGCATAGCTGACTGAGTTCCTTGGATCGGCGGAGGGCTGAGGGCAAGAGAAAGAAAGACAAGGAGTCATCTGGTAAAGAACCACATGCTATATTTTCAACTGCATAGCTCCCTTTTATACTCCCCACAAAACAGGAACACAAACAAGAACAGGAATAAAAACAGGAACAAGGATCAAAACAGGAACAAGGAGACACACTTGGCAGCCTACCACCTAAGTTTGGATTTCTCCTTGAGCAGTCTTCTCAGGGAAATGCATGGAGATGGGGGATCGGGCACAACAGCACAGGTGCAGAGGATGGTGACTCACACCCCAACACACACATACACACACACACGTACACATATACATACATGCGCACACATACACATACATGTACACACATACACACATGTGCACACACAGATATACACACACACATACACAAACACAGACACACACATGCATACACATACACACATATGCACACACATGCACTATAGTCACTCAATGACCAGGCAGCTCCAAGTCAGTTGTGTGTGATCTGACCATAGCAGAGAACAGAAGTCAGCTCAGCCTCAGGCTTGACCCTGATCCTGGGCTGTATGATGCTCACTCATCAAGCCTCACAGACTTCAAAGGGCCCTGAATTTCCTGGCTGAGCAACCAGGTTTGGCTCTAACCCCAGCTGCAGGATGACAGGAAAGCCTGAGTTTCTTGGTCTCCCCGGAGGTATTGCCCAAAACCCAAATCTGGTTCCACAGGCATAAAGCCTCAGTTTTCACTTAACATGAGTTCCCCCCCACACACACACACCTATAAAGCACCTAAGATTTTGAAAGCCAGATGCCAGACTCTGGAGGAGAGTTTAGAAGGCAAACCAGACTCAGGAGTAAGAATAGATGAATTTTCTTAGACACCAAGGCCATCCACCATCTATTGCTGGAGTCTAGGCCAGTGACTCTTGGGACTTGCCAGTGGCCAGGCTTATCCCCAAGAATATGTTCATTCTTCCTCAGGTTCTCTTTATGGAGACCTGTGGATGGCTGAGCGCTCAGGCCACAATATCAGGTTTCTGTAGAGCTTCGGCCCGGACAGGAAGCTTTCCTCATCTATTAGGTTTAGGATTTAATATGTTAAGACATATCAGAGCTTATTACAATGCCTAGCACACTCAAGTAATGAACCATTACTGACAAGATGGAGTCTAGAAATTTGACAGAATGTGAAGAAAGTACAGGTTAAGTACTAAATCTTGTTGCAAGGGGAGAGTTCTTTTAGCCTGAGGACAGACCGAAGACAGGAACCAACACACATCAACTACCTCCCGTGACATCCTATGTGGAGCCCAGCAGAACGTGGGAAGAAGGCCCCTCAGTGCCTCCCCAGACACAATCCTAGCCTCCCAGCCTAAGGCTTATCTTCCAAGGAATGCCTACGAACCTGTGGGTTTCAGGATTTCTAAGCATGTGCTCAGATCCTGGTTGTCTTAAGGGGTTCAGCCCCATTGGGATGCCTAAAAACCTCAAATCCCCATGATACATCAGCCCCACAGAAGGTCTGCTGGGTCTGTAGAGGATTGGAGCATGGGCCAGCAAGCCACCTTGTAGATGTCCCCATGGGAAACGCTTCCTCATTCATTACTCACTTCCCATAACTTGGTAGGGGACTAAATCTGCCCCAGTGGTAAGCACAGGCTCCCAGAGAGAAAAGCACCCCCTCCATATGCAGGGTACAGAGTTCAAGTCCCCAGTGTGTGTGGCCACTGTCTGGCCTTTGGCAAAACATTTTATTGTTCTAGGACTCGGTTTCTTTATTTATTAAATAAAGGATGATTTCAAAAGTCCCTGTCTGGCTGTAACACACAGTTCTTTTAAAATTGTCCTATTTAATAAATTAGGCTTTATTAGGTTCAAGCACATACTTGTGTTATTACTCTTAAGTCATTTAAATTAGATTCAAATTAGGTTAACCAAGTGTTGCCCTCCAGAGAGCCGGGGACTAGGAGATAAGAATAATTCATAGCCTCTTATCAATCAGCAGCCCCTAAATGGGTGCTTCAAGAACTGCTTGAGCATGCTTGAAAAGCGCTGCACTTCTGCAATTTAAATATTCTCACTTTAATCTCCTTCACATCTTTCATTTGCTTAGCAAAACCTTTCTTTCTTTCTTTCCTTTTTCTCTCCACATAGTCAGCAAGAAGGGCACGGTCTTATCACTGTGAAGGAACTGCACAATCCTAGGCAGGGCGGCTCGTAATGATGAGTTGACGCAGAGCAATTGAGAAATTTCTCTCCCCACAGTGGTGTCTCTTTGCTCTTAAACTATGGTGCCAGTAAGATGGCTGGGGCCCAAGGCAACTCCCACCAAAGCCTCATTTCAGGGGTCATCAATAACCCAAAACCCTTCTCGAAGAGCCAGGTTCCTCACAGGCAAATAAATGCCCGTGCCCAGGTCTGATTCCTTTGCTCCCAGCCAGCTAGTAATCTCAAAAGCCGGAGGCTTCCTATCCCTGGGCCTGCAGCTGGGGAAACTGGAAAGGGAGGAGGGGACCTCCCTTAGATATGTCTAGATGGCTATGACTCTCTTCCCACAACACAGACACAAAATTATTATGGCCTCAAAGTACCAAGCAAAGCTGACACTTGACCTGCTTCTCCAAGGAGAGGCGTGGCCAGGGTAGGAGGTAGCAAAATACGCCAGCGTTAGCAATTTCGCAGGCTGCATATTTCCTAGAAGAACCAGAAACCTGAACTTTGAACCTTCCAACTATTGCCAAATGGACACTAGTCACAGATAGCCAGAGAAAGAGGCCTGAAGCCCTGGCCAGGCCTTCCATGCTAGATTAAGCTTTCTCAGGCGAGGTTTAAACAATGTGAAAGACTTTCATTGTACGGTGAGCCAATGGCCTAGTTTAATCACCAATACATTAAGTTTCAAATATGGGCTTCGAGCATTTACTCTCATTCCTTTCCTGGACTCCATCTTGGGGAACAAATTGTGGGGAGTGAAGCAGCATGAGAAAAACTTTCTAGTTTTTGGGTTTTTTTGTTTTGTTTTGTTTTTGTTTTTTGTTTTTTGAGACAAGGTTTCCCTGTGTAGCCCTGGCTGTCCTGGAACTCACTCTGTAGACCAGGCTGTCCTGGAACACACTCTGTAGACCAGGCTGGCCTGGAACTTAGAAATCCACCTCTGCATCCTGAGTGCTGGGATTAAAGGTGTGCACCGCCACACCTGGCTAAGGTTTCTGTTTTCTAACAAAGAGTATCGCTGTGTAATCTTCCTTCCCCCCCCCACCCCCCAGCATCCCCCCGGGCTAGGGAATGACAGGTTGGCCTCACCATGGCCAGCAGGAAGAGATTTCTAACAGGAATTAAAAATCCAAAGGAATTAAAAATTCATCCCATGTCTCTATAATAACTTGTCTCTCCTGAGTACTAAGGAAATAATATCAATAAAATCATAGAACAATTATATAGTAAATGAATGTAGGGTGCTCACTACTGAATTAAAAAAAACCAAAAACCATAGACTAAGAGAAAAAATCAGAATTCCCTATAACCCCATTCTACAAAGATAAACATTCTGATGTAAAATTTCCCACTGCTCCCCCGTGGAATTTCTTTAATCTGGCAAAGAACCTTGAGCAGAGCACAGCTCAGCTTCACAAGTCCTGTAAAGAAAGTGCCATCTGTGTAATCGGGTCTACTCAGCCAGCAAAGAAACGGGAGGCCCTGGAGGCTTTAGTTTAGAGGTTTTAGTTCGCGCAACAGTTTAAGCTGTTGCCCTGCATGGCCTCAGTGTGTCCAGGACCAGCAGGCCAGCGAGCCAGTGAGCCAGAGAGCTTCACTTTCACACCCATTGACTTAATGAGATCAGAGGCTAGGAATACCTACTGCTTCAAAATCCACCTGCAAAGAATGCACTCAGCCCAAACTCCAGGGGAGGACAGTGACATCAAGGCCACACCCAGGAAATGACACACAAACACTGCATTGTTACAGTTGATTAAAAAAGGATGCATGACATAGACCATAAGCAAACAGGCACTTGCTACCAGACAACCAGACTAGTTGCAGGCTGACCTCTGCTGACACCAGAATGGGAAGTAACCTTGCCCGAGGGGATTGTTTTCACTGCCCAGTACAGAATCCAGTAACATGGGAGTGGCCCGTTTTTTTCTAGCTGAAGGAAAGTGGCAGACACTCTGCATGAATCTATGTATTCAGGCCACATATGCCTCTCTCCTTGGCTCTGCACAAGAGCACATAGGGAAATGGTCCTGGCTGCAGAGGCTGAGGGACTTGGCCTGGGATCAGGACAACAAAGGTCTCAGTGTGTGGTCCAAGAAGATGTTCTAGTTTCCTTTCTTTCTTTTTCTTTCTTTCTTTCTTTCTTTCTTTCTTTCTTTCTTTCTTTCTTTCTTTCTTTCTTTCTTTCTTTCT
>NW_021621003.1:7457654-7510223 GCF_004785775.1 Grammomys surdaster | reverse complement strand
TCTTTCTTTCTTTCTTTCTTTCTTTCTTTCTTTCTTTCTTTCTTTCTCTTTCTTTCTTCCTTCCTTCCTTCCTTCCTTCCTTCCTTCCTTCCTTCCTTCCTTCCTTCCTTTCTTCCTTCCTTTCTTTCTTTCTTCCTCTTGTTTCTGTTTTTGTTTTATTTTGTTTTTGAAGCAAGGCCCCTCTCTATATTTGTAGCTCTGGCTGTCTTCAAACTAGCTATGTATGCCAGGCTGGCCTACCTCTGGATCGCTAGCATTAAAGGTGTACACCACAACACCCAGCCTAGTATGCTTTCTGTTGCTGTAAATATACAATATGACCCAAAGCAGTTTGGAGAAGGAAGGGTTAACCAGGTTTATAGATTACAGTCCATTATCAGAGGAATTCAAGGCAGGAACTTAGGGCAGGACCATGGAAATGAAACAGAGACCACAAGGGAACAGCACTTACTGGCTTGCTCAATTACTTTTCTTATACAGCCCACACCCACCAGATTAGAGATGGCACCACCTACACTGGACCAGGCCCTCCCTCCTACCTCAGTTAAGAAAATGTCTCATAGATATGGTCATAGGCCAATCTATATGGGTAGGTCTTCATTTGAAGTTCCCTCTTCCCAGGTGATGCTAGGTTTTTGTCAAGTGGACCAATGAAGGTAACTATGACCTATGGAGTTTGAAGCAAGCTTTCAGGGGCGACTCGAGAGGAACTGGCAGGATGTTGGGACAAGGATGAGAAGGAGGAAAGGAAGGAAGGGCTCTGACTGATTGAGGAAACCTGGCCACATGAGAAGGATTTTGCTGCAGTTAGAACCCAGAGCTTGGTCAGAAGTTTGCAGGGAGGAAACGAAGGAGACTTTAATCAAACCAGGGGTCCATGATGTTCTCAGAATAATCTGCATGGGCCAGGGATAGTGGCACTTGCCAGTGATCCCAGCACTTGGGAGGCTAAGTCAGGAAGAACACAGGTCCAAGCATAAACTGAGCTTCATACAGAGGTGCAGTCAATAACAACGAAATAGAGCAAACCACAGGAGTCTGCCAGGCTCATGTGCAACAGTAGGAGCCTATCAGGCTCATGTGAGAAAGAATGCCCCACCTCATCCCTAAGGCAGGCTAATGAAAATGAGACATCCTTTCTTTGCTGGAGGGGCTGGAGAGATGGCTCAGCGGTTAAGAGCACTGACTGCTCTTCCAGAGGACCTGGGTTCAAATCCCAGCAACCACATGGTACCTCACAACTGTCTGTAACTCCAAGATCTGACACCTTCAACACAGAAATGCAGGCAGGCAAAACACCAATGCAGATAAAATGGAAATAGGATATTAAAAAGATAAATAAATCAAAAATGTATTGTAGAGGACAGACAAGGTGGCTCAGTGGTTCAGAGTACTTGTTGCTCTTTCAGAGTCCCAGCACCCACCGAGTATCTCACAACTGTTCTTAACTACATTTATTTGGTACACTGACATACACACATGCAAAATATCTATACACATACACAAAAAGTTTAAAACATTTTCCCCTTAATTGGAATGTAAATCTAAGTCAAGTTTTCTTAAGGGCCACTTACCACTTAGGAATGAATAACAGATATAGCTTACCTAATTATTATCCATGTATATGCTGGGGGTGGGGCATTGAGGTCCATGTATAGCTCAATGTACAGAGAACAACTCTGTAGACTCAGTTCTCTCCTTCTACATCTATGTGGGTTCCAGTGATCCAAGTCAGCCTGCCAGGTTTACACAGCAAATGCCTTTACCCACTGAGCCATCTCACCAACTCTCAGATTTTAAATTGCCTGTTCCCCTGGGCCCGATAATTCTGCTTTTAAAAGGCTCTTGTGCTGAACACTTAGTGGCACACGCCTTTGATTCCAGCACTTGGGAGGCAAAGGCAAGTGGATCTCTGAGTTCTGAGGCCAGCCTGGTCTATTGAGAGAGTTCTAGGTCAGCTGGGACTACACAGAGAAACCTTGTCTCAAAAAAACAGATAAATGATAAACAAAAGAATAGAAGTGCCGGGCGGTGGTGGCGCATGCCTTTAATCCCAGCACTTGGGAGGCAGAGGCAGGCAGATTTTTGAGTTTGAGGCCGGCCTTGTCTACAGAGTGAGTTCCAGGACAGCCTGGGCTATACAGAGAAACCCTGTCTCAAAAAAATCAAAAAAAGAATAGAAGTCTCTCAAAATGATATAACTAGACATGCCCATAAGTCCAGGATGTAGTGGCAGTGGGATGTGCGTAGCTGCTGAAGGCCATGAGGTGACATCAGCTGTTCACAGTACACTGCCATGTCAAGGTGTTTGAATGCTGCGTACAGATGTCCTTTGGAGACACCTCTGGCTCCAACTACCACAAAAAATATCAAAATAAAACAATTTCTTTTAATTCTTTGGTCTCCAGCACATTTACACTCTCCCATATCCAGTGTGCTCAGTATCCCCCCTTTTGAGAACACTTTAATTTTATTTTTATTTATTGTGTATGGTGTTTTGCCTGCAGGTATATCTGTGCGCTACATGTGTATAGTGCCCTCATAGACCAGAAGAAGGAGTCAGATAATCTGGAACTGAAGTTACAGACAGGTGTGAGCTGCCATATGGGTGCTGGGAACCAAACCCAGGTCCTCTAGAGGAGTGGCTAATGCTCTTAACCACTGAGCTATCCTTCCAGTGGTTCAGCCTTTTGACACTCAACAGAATCATCTTGAGAACTGTGCAATCAAGTTATAAACAAACAAACTCATGTTTTAAGTAAATTTATACTATTGTGTTGGAAATTCATAGCTGTCCTTGGTCATACGAAGCTATAGGTTGGGCACAGCCACTAGTCTATTACGCAATAGCATTATATAGGACAATGTATATCCTTCAGTTCATTTTTTGCTTAAAAAAATGTTTCCTGTCATTTGAGCTGTTAGAAAAATGGTGGTGATGAATTTAGCTTACTGTGGGGTGGCCATGTGTCTCAAACTAAACTAAACTAAAATAATAAAATAAATGTAGCATGGGAGAATAGCTCAGAGGTAGATAGGACACATGCTTGGCTTCTTGCTGGAGGCCTTGGGTTCATTCCACACACACATACATGCACACATGCACAAGCACACACATATATGCATAACATGCACAAGTACACACACACAGGCACAAGCACAGGCATATACATACATATGTACATACACACACACACACACAAGAATGGAATGTACAGGCGTACACATGTATGCATAGGCTCACATGTATACACATAGACACATGCATGCACACAAACAGGCACACACGTATATAATCTTTGAAGGACAATAAGACAAGGAACAATCAAACAAAGTATAGATCAGGCCTGATGCTGCATGTCTGTAATCCCAGGTCCTCAGGAGGCTGAGGCAGGAGGATCACAAGTTCAAGAACTGCCTGGCCTACAGAGAGAGTTTAATGTCAGCTTGGACAACTTAATGAGACCCTGTCTCAAAATAAAAACTAAAAAGAGGGCCAAGGAGATTCCTCAGAGGTAGAGCACACATGTAGCATAGATGAGACCTTAGGTTTCATTTCTAATATTGAAAATAAAAATAAGAAGTATGCCTGTCGCTGGGCGGTGGTGGTGCACGCCTTTAATCCCAGTACTTGGGAGGCAGAGGCAGGCGGATTTCTGAGTTCAAGGCCAGCCTGGTCTACAGAGTGAGTTCCAGGACAGCCAGGGCTACACAGAGAAACCCTGTCTAAAAAAAAAAAAAAAAAAAAAAAAAAAAAAAAAAAAAAAAAAAGAAGTATGCCTGTAAGGTATTATATCAAAAACATGCCTCTATATATAAAAAAAAAACCTATGCATAGAAAAACAGTTGGAAGATTCTACATTAAAAGACTACTAATATAATCTTTATCTTTAGTGGGGCAGAAAGATTGGTCAGTTTTTTGTGTGGGTTTTACTTTCCACATCCTTGCTGGGCATGCTGTTTCTGGAAACAGATGACATGTGATATTTTTTTTTTTAAACACATTGCTTAGAACTAGAATTTTCAGAAAATACCTAGACAGTAAGGCTGGTTTATCACCTAAGTTATTTTGTGTGTGAACATGCTCATGCCTGTCCACCTGTATGTTATATGTATGTGTGCACATGTGGGAGGGTGAAAGTGGTACTCTTATGTGCACATGTGGAGGCCACAGACAGATAGCACGTGTCCTGCTCTACCTTGTCCACTTTGGGTTTAGAGACTGGGCTCTCCCTGACCCTGGAGCTCATCAGTTCTGCTGGACTAGCTGGCCAGCAGACCCAGTGGTTCTCCTGCTTTTACTGTCCCAGTGCTGGGTCCGCAGGCACACACTGAGCTGAGCTTTCACAGGGGCACTGCCGATCAATCAATCAATCGGACTCAATCCTCCTGTTTTCCAGGCAAGCACTTTACTGACTGTGACCCTTCCTCAGTCCCTCCTCATCCAGTCTCCAGACATAAACTCCTGAATCTGTTTGTTGTTGGTTCCCTGAAGTCTTTCCCCATGATCAGAGGAGGCCCAGAAGAGAGACACTCAGTCTTTGATTTGTTCCCATCACTTCAAAACATCCCTGGATTTCTTGGTTCCTTTCCTCTATAACTTATCTGAGTCAATTATGTATCTGGCCCTCAAACTAAAAACAACAACAAAACACAATACAGTGCCAGACATAACCCTCCACCCACACTCTAATTTCAGTAACTACTGAGCTGGGCATCCCGCCCAACTGGAGCCTGGACACAGGGTGTCTGCAGCCTAGGAAGTACTAGTTTGTATTTGTAAATTTCCCATTCTGCTGTAGGTGCTCTTTCAAGTCTCAACTTGACTCTCAGCTGAGGGAAACCCCCATCGTGATGTATGAGGACAACACACACATCACCATCACCACCACCACCACCACCACCACCACCCCATCCCCTGCCCAGCTCAGGGGCCTAGAGCCCTGAGAACTAACGGACCTTAGACACACTATCATCTCTAAAGCTCTGATGGGCCCTTTCTTCCTACACACAAAGGCAGCTGGGCGGGCTGAGTGGAGTGGTGTCACCCAGCCTAAGCTAGTGTGCTATCCTTGAGCCTTGACCCCACAAAGCATCAAAGTGCAAACTGCAATTCATTCAGACCACCATGGGATTCTGTGGAGACTGTTGCTGACCACAGAAGGAGCACTGTTTCTGGTGGGTTAGAGCTTCCTGTCAAGGACAGTTAATTCTAATTTTTCCACCAAGCTCAACCTCAAAGTGAAGCTGATTGCTACTCAGCAAGACAGGCCGAGTTATTGGAGGCCTTAATTGAGTGCAGATCTGTGTCCCCAGAGCGTAACCTTTGTTGTATATATATTTGGGGACAAGAAGAAAGACGAAAAAACAGGCCTTTTGAAGGAAAATGACGGAAGTTCAATGTGCTCTACAGCCAGAAAGCCAGCGCCAAGGGTCAGCTTGGGGAGGGGGATAAGAGACCTCAACTCCCCATGCAGCCTTCTATTTGGGGGGACAGGATCTCACTATGCAGCCCTAGCTGATATGGAACTCACTATTTTAGACCAGGTTGCCTGGCCTCAAAATCACAAAACCCCACCCACATCTGCTTCCTAAACGCTGGCATTAAAGATGTATGCCACCAAACGGGACCTCCATTTATTTATTTATTTATTTATTTATTTATTTATTTATTTATTGGTTTGTTTCAGACAGGACCTCACTCTGGTCCAGGCTGGCCTAGAACTTGTAACAATCCCCCACCTTGGTCTCCCAAGGGCTGGGATTACGGGCATGATCTATTGCCTCTGGTTGTACACACAGACAGCTCCTATAGGCTCTGTGAAAAATCTTTCTACAGGTCCAGTGCCTGTGCTTAACGCTTTCCCAAGCTCTAACTCCATTGCTGTTCCTCTCCAGGGAACACGGACACTAAGGAGGGATGGAGGCTTGTTGGCAGAGGAGTTGGCATGTGTTGCTGATGTCGGGCTACTCTTGGCCCAGGGTGCTGGTCCTCACTCCTGTTCAATACGGTTGCCTCTGTCCGCATCGATTCACCAGAGGCTGCACTATGTGTTATGGCTAATCTTGGTTGTGAGCTTGACACACCTAGGAAAATGGGATTCTCAATCAAGGCTTTGCCTCCACTAGCCTGGCCTGTGGGAAGCATTTTCCTGATGGTAGCATTTTCCTGATGGCTAATTGACAGGGCTAGGAGGACCACTGTGGGTGGTACCATCCCTAGGCTGACACAAGAAAGGCAGCTGACTTGTGAGCCTGGGATTCCTCCATGGTCTCTGCTTTAGTTCCTGCCTCAGATTCCTGTCGTAAGCTCTTGCTTTGGTTTCCCTTGATGATGGATTCTAACTTGTAAACTCAACTCAACCCTTTCCTCACCAAGTTGCTTTTGATAATTGTATTTATCACTGCCACAGATCAACCTAGAATTGCGTGGATCTTCAAAGGAAGCACGATGCTCTTTTGACGCTCTAATCTTAAGGTCTGACACCTTGTGTTACCCTTCCTTGAGCAGTAGGCTGGCCTTTGTGCCATTGAAAAGCATCTTTTCTTTTTTTAAAGATTTATTTATTTTATTTATATGAGCACACTGTAGCTGTCAGACACACTAGAAGAGGGCATCAGAGCCCATTACAGATAGTTATGGATCACCATGTGGTTGCTGGGAATTGAATTCAGGCCCTCTGGAAGAGCAGTCAGTGCTCTTAACCACTGAGCCATCTCTCCAGCCCAGAGATGGCTTCTTCATGCCAAACCCTACACACCCTTAAAACACTGACTATAGTCCTCTTTGACCACCCCCCCAAATACTGATCCTGACATCCAAGTTTTTCTAAGACCAAAAACTAGTCTCCCCCCACCCCCGCCCCGCTGGCCTTGGCTTGATCCACCTGTCCCCTTCTGTCACCATCAGCACATCATAGAATCTGTATCACTATGGGGATAAATGATAAACTACAGACTGTGAGGTTTCCTCCGTCACCCTCAGCCTTCACACCTTGGGTTGTGGTATTTCCTTGACATGGCCTGCCTCACCCGCCATCCTCTCCTCATTAAATGATGCTCACCCTTGTAGCAGGGCAGATTTAAAGGTGTCTCTCCACCAGGAATCCCCAACACTCTCTCCAGAAATAACTGCTTCCTCTGATACTCTAGCCAACGGCCTTTGTGTTTAGCTGTTCCGAGCTAACTATCTCAAAGCAATCTTTTTTTTTTTAAAGATTTATTTATTTCATATATGTGAATATACTGTAGCTTTCTTCAGACACACCAGAAGAGGGCATCGGATCCCATTACAGATGGTTGTGAGCCACCATGTGGTTGCTGGGAATTGAACTCAGGCCCTCTGAAAGAGAAGTCAGTGCTCTTAACCACTGAGCCGTCTCTCCAGCCCCGGCAACCTTTGTTGTTGTTGTTCTTAGAAATTCTGCTGAAAACCTAGACTCACCTGGGTTAGAAGCAGCTTCTTAGAACACCGAAGGCCCAGCTAGGCAAAGGGCTCCACAAAGCAATCAGTCCCCACTCATGTTGTGTCCTCCAACCCTGTCAGCATTAACTCAAGAATTCTATCCAATCCTAACGAAATCCTCCCAACCACCGGGTTGAAGCCATTTTTCCCAGCTATGACCTCCAAACCCATAAATGTTTGGAAGCTTCAAAATAGAGGCCTCTTTTAAAGGTGCTCCTGGGGGCTCTGTGAAGCAAGCTCAGATGAACAGATTGTTTCAGTTGCCCCCTAGGGAGATCTGGCAGGTCCACCTCCAGGACCCACGGAATTAGGTGAATGATCCAAAGGAAAAGAAAAAGCAAATACCCAGGCTGTGCCTACCCAGCGGGGTGGGGGTGGGGGTGGTGGTGTTAGCTTTCTCTTAGGCAGTCAGAGAACCAAAGGGCGCCTAGAGGCCTAGGGCTCGGGAAGAGGGCTGCTTTGGGTATTTGCTTGTAATCGCCCTGCGATTATAGGGTCCCGTGTAGAAAGCCGTGCACCACCCGAAGGGCGCGGCGTCCACCGACCGACCCTTCTCCCTGCGCCCAGGGCCACGGCGCTGGACCGCTATGGGCTGCAGAAGGCGGGTTTCACGCACGTGCTGAACGCCGCGCACGGCCGCTGGAATGTGGACACCGGGCCGGACTACTACCGAGACATGGCCATCGAGTACCACGGCGTCGAGGCCGACGACGTGCCCACCTTCGACCTCAGCATCTTTTTCTACTCGGCTGCGGCCTTCATCGACTCCGCGCTCCGAAACGACCACAGTAAGAGACCCTCTTCTAGCCTGCCCTGCCAAGGCCCCACCCCCAGGCCGAAACCCCACCCACCGGGCCCCGCCTCCAGACAGAGAACTCCCCCCACCCCCCCAGCCGAGGCTCCACCCCTCCCGCACACGCTCTTCCTCTGCCCTGCCAGGTCACGCCCCAAGGCATGCTATCCATTCCCCTCTGGGGAGAAGTCCTGCCCCCATATATAGTTCCCGCCTCAGGAAGACGCCTGGCTTCTGTCAACAGGTCCCTGTCCCAATGGGTCCGAAGCAAGATCTACAAGAAAGTGATTCTCAAACCTGGTGCACTGGGGTTAAGGATTGTCGGCAGGGATTGGCTAAACAAACTGTCTCACCATTTGTGTTGCTGGTGGGGGTCAGGCTTGATATCCGGTGTTGGGAACAAGCACCCTTTAGAAGGCCACGGTGAGCCTGGGCAGAGCATGGCGAGAGCGGTGCACGCCTTTAATCCTAACACTCTCGGGAGGCAGAGGCAGGCAGATCTCTGTGATTTCGGGGCCAGCCTGGTCTACAGAGTGAGTTCAGAACAATCAAGGATACACAGAGAAACCATATCTTGAGAAACCAAAAAAAATTTAAAGAAAGGCCAGAGTGGTCTGGAGCCCCTCAAAACTGTGAACTGTAGCCAAAACACTAATCGCACTTGGACCCAAACTTGAGTAGAACCTAAGGCTTCAATGCCAGAAAACGTTTAAGGAAGTGGCTTGCTTGAGAATCCATGTACAGACTTAAAATACTTCTGCCAACCAAGCACACCCACAGACTACTCTCTAAGACACCCACCTTTTAAAAGTGGAGGGCCCAATATAAACTATACTAGAGAGTGTGGGTTTTGCACCCAGAGTCCCAGTATCCTGATGCCACTGGTCCATCTGTTAACTCAAAGTCCTAGTCCTTGCCCAGTAAATGCAGTTTTGACTGCTCTCATGCCAAGAAAGCAACAAAGCTATTTTGGAGAGAAGGGCACAGCTTGGGTATGCATGAGTAAGACTGGGTACACTTCAGCACATTCCACGGAGGCCAAAGGGACATGGCCTCCCTAGTCTGTGCTCTGACTTCAGTCTCTTGTCATGCCCCTTTCTGACTCACCACTTCACTCAGGGGATCCGGTTACCAAAGGCCTTTCTTGCCACAAGAGGTTGGGATTACAAGGCTCGCTGACCGACTGACCTGCTTCAGGAACTTGCAACCTAGGGCTAGGCCCACGCCAAGTCTGCCAGACGTAGACCTTGATGGCTACGGTGGCTCTTGGCTCCTTGACCAGCCATAGCCACCCACAAAATCTGTCACCATTCTGGCTCAGAGGACACGTTGCCAACAGAAACCACCCGCAGAGCTGATATGCTTGAATCAGAGGATGCATCATTTTTGACCTGTCCTTTAATGAGTCTATTTATGGACCATCTTTTGTATCCTGTACATTCTGAGTTTCCACACAGGATCAAAAAGAGCAATCAGACTCTGATTCATCTCCATGAGGTAAAATTCACCTCACTGTATTTGAAGTTAACTGAAAACATATTGTGTGTGTGTGTGTGGAGGTGGGGGGGGGGAGGGTGTTGTACAGCAATCCAGTCCTTCAGTATCTGTTTCATGTGCTCGGTTGCCATTTTTATGTCTTAGAACTCCCTCTTAATGGAAGGGGCCTGGCAGGCCTTGAGGAAGACAAGGCCAGGTTTAGCGTCTCATCACAAAACTCAGTAATGATGTGATTCCTCCAGTGATGAAAATATTTACCGTGAGCAGCTATAATGAGGAGCAGCAGCGGAATACATAAAGCACTTGGCATGGAACCTGGGGTGCAGGAGGCCCACGGATGCACTTGATAGAGAGGGGCTGTGCACGGCCAAGCGTGTAACTATGCCAGCATATGCACCTCATCATTGTAAAGTTTCCAATCCTAAAAGAAAAAAAGAGGGAGAAAAAAAGACATTCCGACTTTGAACTTGTACGATATACTCACATTTGAAAGCTTGTCTCAGAACCCTGGAACACTGCTTAAGAAGCCACTTCACTGTTAAATCGACAGAGATTCAGGCTCAGGAGTCGGGTGTTCAAGGCTTCTTGGGCAGGATCACATCAGCAAGAAAGTGTCAGGCTGGTGCGTGAGCGGGTGTGTGAGAGCTCACGGTAAAGGACGGGTCAAGAGAGAAGAGCATATACTGAAGTCAGAGAGCGCACAGGAAACAGAACAGATGGGTCAAGTGTGTAGACTGAGCTGGCTGGGATTAGGAAACTGGTAACCACACTGCCCATTGGGGGGATTGGGCTCCATTCTCAGTGACCTATGAATTTGGCATGTCTAAAGACTTCCCCAAGCCAGGGCCTGAAATGTTAACCCTTCAGAACCCAGCATCCCCTGAATGAATGGTGCCTGGTGCTGGCCGCTTGTGAGGCAGCAGGATGGAGGTTTAGGGTGAAGACAGACCCATGTCTCCTTTGAAGGCGGCTGCTGCTTGTCCATCCTTGCCAGCGTTTCTGGTGAGAATCGGTGCCAGTGTGGCAGAGTGTCTGACTTTTCGGAGAAAACCTCCAGTCTGGATTGTTCTGTCAGACTGCTCATACTTTAAAGTGCTGTCAGAGAGCAAACAAGAGTGGTGGGGTCATCTGCTTGTCATCCGTGTCCTGAGTGGGCAGAGGAACAAAAGAGAAGGCTAGTTAGCTCAGCTCCAGCATTGCCACAGACTCCAGGAGAAATGGGTGACAGGTGTTTGGCCTGCTGGCCACATACAGGGGATGGCCTGATCCTTGTCTAGTCATGCACTGGGGAACCAAGGGACACTGCTGTGGGACTTCTGAGCCAGACCTGGTCGCATGTTTCCTATTATACTCCTGACATAAGAGGTGTTGATAGACAGTCCGCTCCAAAGGCAGGCCTTTCCTTCTCCCCCTTCCCCCCGCCCCCCACATCTTGCCTTTCTTGTCCTTTGTTGGCAAGTGTTAACCTAAAATAACCACCTGTCCCCTGGCCATTACTGCTGGCTCTTTTTTAATTAGTTTTTTTTCTTTCTCTTTTTCTTCTCCTTCTTAACACTGGGAATAAACTTGGGTCCCTACATTTCTGTTTTCTTTTTCTTTTTTTTTTTTTTTTCCATTTTGTTTGTTTGACACAGGGTCTTGTTAAGTTGCCCCGGCTATCCTAGAGTTCAGGATCCTCCTGCCTCAGCCTGAGTGCTGGGATTACAGGTTTATACCACTGCACTCAGTTTCTTGTTGAACAATCCCCTGCTGTAGTCCTGTGGAGTTAAACTCACAGCCTGTCAGCCTCTGGGGTCCACTCCTACCTCCACTCTGTGCCAATTTGACTTTTCTAAAGAACTAGGAAACCATCATGGTGGAAAGATTGGGTCTATAACTCAGTCTGTTATCTTGCCTGGTAGCTGAGAAAACAGGCTCTGGTGGTGTGCCCAGGGTCACAGAACTAACCAGGGCAACACTCACAAGCCAAGGAAGAGCCCCTCCCCACCTGGCCTCACAGGAGAGAGTCTTTTGTCCTTAATGTGAATATCTCTTTGGTGACTGTGCTATTTAAGAGGTCACCAAATATCATGGAAGGGGAGACAAAGCCAGCTGGCTATAGACTCTGACACAAGTGAACTCATCCTTCTTCACTGGGGAAAGAACTGACAAAATGCTGCCCCAGAGTGGAGCATGGATGCTCATGGGAGCTCGGGAACATCTAGTTTAATGAAATCTCCTAGGAAACGCCAGACATCAGGAGCTCGGAAGGTTGGGTTTCAGTATCACAGCTTGCCTGTCAGTCATTCTCTGTCCTTTCTGTCCTTTTTCTCCACCACCCCCCACCACCCCTTCTAGTTTTTGGAGAAAGGATTTCTCTGTGTCACAGCCCTGGCTATCCTGGAATTGGGTCTATAGTCCAGGCTGGCCTCAAACTCAAAGATCTGTCTCTCTTTGCCTCCCAAGTACTGGGATTAAAGGCATGTGCCATCACCACCTGACTCCATTCTTTGTCTTAAACAGGATCCAGCCTGCTTTTGAGGCCATTATAAAATCGATTCCAGAGCCCAAAATCCTGCTCAATGGTATAACATTTCCTTAGCCTTGGTTTGGATGCCCAGCACTCTCGACAACAAAGAAGGAAATCCCAGCACTCAAGAGGCAGAGGCAGGGGGATCTCTGTGAGTTTGAGGCCAGCCTGGTCTACACAGCAAGGTCCAGGCCAGCAACAGCTACATAGTGAGACCCGATTTAAGGATAAATAAATAAATAGTTCTAGAAAATAAGATCTAGGTCATGAAGATAGCTCAGTTGGAATAGTGCTTGCAGCAGAAGCACAAGGATCTCAGATCATGGGAGAGTCCACATAAACAAACAAACAAAAGCCAGATGAGGGAGTGTGCCCTGTGGTATCAATGCTGGGGTGTGGAGACAGGTTGATCCCTGAGGTTTGTAACCAGCCTAGTCTACTAGCAGGGTCCAAGCCAGTGAGACACCTTGTTACAAAAAACAAGGTAAACAGTGCCTTAGGAACCGACATCTGAGGTTAACCTCTGGCCTACACACACACACACACACACACACACACACACACACACACACTCATACTTACACACATACATAGACACACACACACACACACACACACACGCACACACACACACACGCACACACACACCAGACCAAGTGGGTATGATTATATAGATGAAATCATCTTTCTGGCAGGAATTTGGTTCTCTGGGGCATCTAAGCTTCAACCAGGCCAGATTGTCCCCAAGTGTTTTAAGGTCCCCTTCCTTTCTGTTGGACTCACACCTTGTCCTCATTCTCTGAGGACCTCTACATCTCCACATCTGTCTAGGATGGAGCAGGAACTCTCCGTCCCTGTATGCACTGCTGAGAAAAGCCGCTTCCAAGGCACTGAATGCAAGGGCAGTCCCTAAAACCAGGGAAGGAAGGTGGCACTGATGCAGGTACATATTAGGCCTGGACAGGAGGTAGGTCTGTGAGTCACAGGCTTGGCAGGTATGCCTTTCTGATGATGATGAAGATGAGGAGGAGGAGGAAGAAAAAGAGGAGGAGGAGGAGGAGGAAGAAGAGGAGGAGGAGGAGGAAAAAGAGGAGGAGGAGGAAGAGGAGGAGGAGGAGGAGGAAGAGGAGGAGGAGGAGGAGAAAAAGGATGTGTTTGTGTGATGTGGGCATAGAGGTGCACACCACACACCTGTAGAAGTCAGAGGACAATTCCCAGGCATTGATTCTCTCCATCTTCCAAGTGGGTTCCAGGAATGGGCTCAGGTCACCAGCTTGCCCAGGAAGCAGTTTCACCCAGGGAACCATCCCACAGGCTTCTGATATATCTGATTTGAGTGACGGAAGCTCACCTTTTGGTCACCACTAAAAACAAGTAGTTGGATTCGGTAGAGTTTTTGAAAGTTTATTTTGAGATAAGATTTTACTCCAAGTTGGCCTCCAACATCTAATTCACGATAAGTCTGATGCCTCGGCCTTATAGGTATGAGCCACCATGCCCAGGTAGGTACATTAGAAATCCTGAATTTAGACTTTCTCCATACAATGGTGGCATCTCTCCTTCTGGTAAATATTTTACCGAAGCCAGCATTTTTCAGAGATAGATTGCAACCTATCAGTGGGTCATAAAATCAAAAGGGTGGATATGCCCACTGTGTCTTTTCTGCTTTTTTAATTGAGTAGATTAGAGAGAATAGAAAATAATAGCACAAATTGGATGTAGCAAAGGGACATATTAGTTATAAAACCTTTATCTGGCTCACACTGGCAGCAGGTACAGAGCAGTTCTGGGCTTCAGTGTCACACTGCCTGTGCTTGGAGCATGGTCTGCCGTTTACTGGCCATGTGACTGGGACAAGCCACTTCTCTGCATATCCTTCAGTGACCTCATCTGTAGAATGGCAATGATGATTTGACTGAAGCCACTCGATAGCTGTGAGAATTGACAATGAAATATGTGAAGTGCACAGGCCCTAAGTATCCTGGTGCACACCTGTGACTCTAGCCATCCAGGGAGGCTGAAGCAGGAAGATTGAGAGTCCAAGGCCAGGCCTCAGGGATGCTGCAGGACCCTGTCTCAAAAGCACATAAACAATCCATAAAGCACCCAGAAGAATGCCCAGGGTAATTGAAGTTACCTAGGAGTCAGCTATGCATTGAACCAGGAAACAGTCTGACAATTCTCCCTTACTTCAGGACCCTGCAGAGGCTAGTGTCAAGGTCATAGAGCCTCCTGGTTTCTTGAAGTTCAGGCAAGAACTGGGAACAGGCCTCCCTCACTGCCCCTGTTCTCCACCACCAACACTGGGCCTCCACAGTGGGACTTTACAGAGCCCCAGAGCTAAGAGGGAACAGGACCCTGAAGTTCTGGTGACAGGAAATTGGTGGGGCCCAGGGGCACCTGAGCCCTCCAGAGAACAACCAGCTCTTGCCCTAGGGAAGTGGGCCTCTTTCTCCAGTCTGACAGCATTAATGAGAACCACATTTGGTTCCAAGAGCTCCAGTAGAGCCGAGAGAGCCCCCTTCTCTCCTTCCCAGCCCCCTCCCTTGTCTTTCTCCTCCCTCCTCTCCATTTTCCTTCCCGTCTTCTTCCTCTCTACCTCCTCTCCACAGGCTTCAGGCGCCCCAAAAGCTTAATGGGTTACAGCATTCATCTGTTACAAGTGTTTAGTTTTGACAGGAGAGGAAGAAACACATCAGTTATCAGCAGAACTGGCCAGAGGCCAGGCAGCTAGCTTCTCTCTGGAACACTCCATTGGGATTAGAACAGCAGAGGTAGATGTTCGTCTGCTTGGATGGTCATGCTGGGTGAAAATGTGGACCAGTGCCCCTTTAATAACACTGGGGGTTGCTTCCTGCCCTCCTTGCTGGCTGGGGTAGACAGAGAAAGGCATTAATTGTGAGGAGTTGGAGGGCACTTCTGTGCCAGCCACCTCCCAACCCCCACAGTGGTCCTTGCCACTGGTCATGGGGCGCAGGCCTTCCCATCCCGTTTTCACTGAGTGAGAATAGAACTAACATGCCTACTGTGTGGCGATTCTTTCATTTTTTTTTTTTTTTTAATGTTGTCTTGGGTTTTTCACCTTGCCTGGGCTTGGTCCCATGAAGAAGGGAGAGCTAAAAAGGACCGAGATCCACGACCATGCAGAAATTATCCACAGGCAACTTCCTGTTTATCTCTCCGGGCATCGGGCTGAGAGGCAGAAAGACAGGCAGCACTTCGGTCACACAGCAACAGACACCCTAGCCAGCCGAACATCAGAGAGTCCCACAGCCATGGGAAACAGCCACTACGGGGAGCGAGCAGAGAGCCAAACCTCAGAGCACAGTGGCATACTGTGCTGGCCTCCTTCCTCTGGCGCCCGCATTGTGGGTGACCTCTGGCAAGACGCTGCACCCCCTGAATCTGTCTCTCCATCTGCAAAGCAGGGACAACGATAACAAGGGTTAAGTCAAAGCTGAAGAGACGTGGCCAGTGGGTATACTGGGTGGGCTCTAGAGCGCCACCAAGTGGTGAACCGAGGGATCTGGGTGCTTGTACATCATTTTTACTGTTTCATTTAAGACATTCTTAAGGGAATCGCCTGCCCCCTCTCCAGTGTGTGGTGACATAACAATGATTATCTGTATATTTGGTGCCTGTGACATTGTTCATACTAAGGCATCATTGTCTTTGTGAATGTGACAAGGACTAAGTCAGCATGTATGCTAACACCACCAAAAGAGTCCATTGCATACAGGTTCTTTCAGCAGGGTATGGTGATACATACCCAGAATCCCAGAACCCTGGAGGTGGAGACAGAAGGACCAGGAGGTTGAAAATATTCTGAGGTGCATGGTGGATTCAAGGCCAGCCTGGTACACACAGGACCCCGTCTAAAACCAAACCAAACCAAACCAAACCAAACCAAACCAAACCAAACCAAACCAAACCAATCCACACCACCAAAACTCCTCCAGAACTAATGTGGAGACAGCTGGTTTTAGTTGGTGGAATGTTCATGCCATGCCTCTGGCACAGGTCACAGTAAAAGTGCTTTCACTGTTTGAAAGCCTGACCCATGACCATAGGACATTTTTCTAAATTGGTTTTACACTACTGATCTGATTCTGCCCCTCCACTTGACAACTAAGGAAACTGAGGCTTACGAGGCTGAATAGCTTTGTTATTTCTCACCCAGTTGGCAGTCAGCAGCAGAAGGGAGTCTAGGTCTTATGTCTGCAAGTCAGCAGACTCTCATGTGTCCTCAGCCCAGACTTCACGAAGGCCTTTGGGGGCTGTGGGAGCTCTGGCATATTCAACGTCAGAGCCAGTGATGTTACATAGGGACAAAAAGGCACACATGCTTTTCCCTTCACTGTCAGTCCAAAGATGGGCTGGTCATTGCAGCTCATCTCTGGGATCCACCCTGCATTCTGTTTAAATTGTTTAATCCTGCCACTTGAAGGACTCAGGCAGGAGGATGTTAGGTTTGAGAACATTCTGGGTTACACAGGAAACTCTGTCCAAATAAATAAATAAACAAACAAACCAATCAGTAGTTTCAAAATATTTACTTGCAAAGGCCAGGGGTTTAGCCCAGTGGAATAACAGGTACTGAGCACAGACAAGGTCCTGGCTCTGATCCCTGGCATCAAACAAGAAAAGAAAGGAAGGCATATGCTTTGGAAATAACTTTTTGCTGGGGATGTCGCTGGAGGATGTTTGCCTTGCATGTGTAAGGTCTTGGGTTTTATTCCCAGCATGGGGTGGGAGGGGTGCTTAAGAAAGAAAGAAAAGAGAGCTATTTATACGCTGATGTGTAGAGATCTCAAATGTAAACTGTTAGTGAAGTAAGCAAGATATAGAAAAGGTTTTTGAATGGCTGCTAGTGTAGTTCAGCGCCTGCCTGGCAGGGTTAAGACCCTGGTTTCCATCCACAGTGGAAGCAAAAGGGGGGGGGGGTGATAGAAGGAGGGGAGGGGAGGAGGAGGCAAGCGAGAAATACAGTAAAGGGGAGACCCTTCTTGGCAGATTCTTCTCTGGAAGAGGCGATTAAAGGATAGGGGCACCTGTTGCTCTGGAGAGTCAAGGAACCCTGTGTGTGTGTGTGTGTGTGTGTGTGTGTGTGTGTGTGTGTGTGTGAGGGTGAGGGTGGGGGGTCTCCCAGGCAGTCTCCTGGGGTATGTTTTGATATTTGAACCATGCTAAACATGACTGAATAAATATTAAAACAGACAAACGCTTCCAGGAGGCTACTCTTTGAGGCATGGAGATGGCCATCTCACAAAGCTTTGGCGCCGCCTTCTCTTAGCAAGAGTTGTAATGTCTGCCTTTTACCAATCCTATCACGTGCCTATCAGCAAACAGGTGTGCTGTACAGGAACTGCCTTCCCAACGCCCCTATGAAAGAGCCAAGTGACTGTGTCCCCATTTTGCTGATGGGGGGCTGTGGCCCAAGCCAAACTGTGGGCAACAGAATAAATGTGGGTTGAGGAACCCTGTCCCGTTCAGCGCTGGCTTTCCTGTCCCCTCCACCTGCAGGTAAGATCCTGGTTCACTGTGCCATGGGCCGAAGCCGGTCAGCAACTCTGGTTCTGGCCTACCTGATGATTCACAAGAACATGACTTTGGTGGACGCCATTCAACAAGTGGCTAAGAACCGCTGTGTCCTGCCCAACCGGGGCTTCCTGAAGCAGCTCCGAGAGCTTGACAAGCAGCTGGTGAAGCAGCGGCGACAGGCCGGGACCGGGGACAGTGAGCTAGGGCTGTAGGAAGCCTCTTCAGGTAGGATCAGAGACCCTGACACCCAGAGCGGAAGGCTGAAGCCCATCTGCACTGTCTGCACTGAGGCTTTGTTGGTCATGGAGATGAGACAGTGAAACCAAAGGCAGCAGGGAGGATGACCGCTGTCTCCTCTGGGTCTAGTTCTTTGCCTCATGGTGGGTCAAGTCAGCTGCAGGGGGAACTGGGTAAGGAAAAGGTACCGCTCGTCACAGTCTCCTGTCCTTTAAGTTGGAAGCAAAAAGGGTTGTTTGGGCTTTTTTTTTTTTTTTTTTTTTTTTTTTTTTAATATGTGGGTACAGTGTTGCGATTAAAAATGTTTGGCTCAGAAAAGAAAAAATCACGTTCTTATAAAAAGATAACTTAAGAAAATAGAAGGTTTTTTTTGTTGTTTGTTTGTTTTTGGAACCACAGAAAATTGCCTGGTAAGCTGTGTTACAGGACTGGCCTTACGACAGAGGAAAAAGTCTCATCAGAGGAACCACGTTTTCTCAGTGGCGGCCAGTGCGCATGTGCCTGTCAGGGGTGGGCGTGGCGTCATGAGCTCCTGTACAGAAATGGCCTTTCCTTGCATCACAGCCAGAGCTGCTATCACCCAAATGAGTTGTGGTAAATGTAGACAAGGAAGATTGTAACTTCACAATCTGGGAGAAAAGGAGAGGCCGGACACTTATTTTTAGGGGACCAGAACGCTCCTTTCCCTTTGGCTCCAGTAAGGTAGCGGGGAGGTTTGTTTTTATTCACACCCTCAAGTGTTTGCAGACCTGTGGTTTGCATGGAACTGGAAGGCAGAGCATCCAGCTGAGCTCGGGTGTGAGCTGGTCGCTGTTGAGAGTTAAGTCAGTACATGATGGTCATTCTTCACTCTTGAGAAAGCAGCAGCAGCAGCAGCAGCAGCAGCACAACCCCCCATGCGGGCTTCTAGAACCAGGAGCCTAGAGATAGAACCTAGAGAGAGGCTGCTGAGGGAAGAGACCCGCCGTGGAGGACCACTAACGACAGCGTCCTGGAGAAAGCAGAGGGGCATCTAATGCCTGCTGGAGAATGATGGGTTGGGCCCATGTCTCCAGTGTGAACTACAGAATCCAAAAGATGTTCTTGTTGGAGGGTGGTGCTGGAGTCCAGGGCAGCTGGGTAAAGTCATCCAGGTCACTGTGACACCTGGGGAAGCTGTTTTACTTTAATGCCACTTGTAGCTTGGAACCTTGTGTCAGGTTGGTTTCCAGGAATTCTGAGGATGCTCTGGAGGAGGCTGGATCCTCATCCTAACATACACGCAAGGGAGATTACCAGAGACTCACTTAACAGTTACAATATTGGTTTTGTAAGGAGTTAAAAAGTCAAAACATTGCCACAAAGTTGCAAAGGCAACAGGCAAAGCTGTACCGCTAACATACGGAGTCACCTGGTCTTGTCAGGCAGCAGTAAGACTGAAGTGGAGACAGTGCTAGGCTGGCCAGGTGCTTGGTTGGACAAAGCAGGGCTCGCATGGTTCTGAGGGAGAGAACACTGGAGTGGTAGAAAGCCTGGAGAGGACTCCCTGATGACTTTGACTTGGTGTCTATGAGCTAAGGGATCCTGGGAGAGGGACCCGGCGTTAAAGTTGTTTTTACTGAGGCTTTTCATCAGAGCATCCTGCTGGTCCCTTCTGACGTCAGCCCACTAGTAGTCTCATCCACTCACTATCCAGCATTTCTGTTTTCATGACGTACTCGCTTTAAGTGAATGCACATGTAGGAGAGATAGAGCATATATAGTCCCACTTGGAATTTCTCGAGCTGCTGTCCCTGTACCTCATACCACGCCCCACCTCTCCCTGGATTGGAGTCCTTTTGAAGCAGAGCACCTAGTGTTGGGTGTCTGGTCTCTTCCTGGTGACCCCTGGGACTTAGAGGTAAGAGAAAAGAGGAGCAAAAAATTTAGCCAGTGTTTAAAGACTTCATAAGCAAGGTTTTTGCTTGGTTAAAAAGCATTATTGAGATTTATAGCACATTCTAAAACCGGGTTAAGAAATTACAAAATGCAGATGGTAATAAAATGCAGTGTGGGATATAGGAGGGAAAAGGTGGGGAGAGGCCACCTTAGACAAGTTAGAGGGGTGTTGAGAAAGAATCTGCTTCCTCTTGTGCTCTGAAACAAATACAAAGTAACTGGGTAAGGCCACTTCTTATTGCAAAACAAGGCGTGCTCAAGCCAAATGGAGCTGGTAAGCAGCACAGAGGCCAAGACGGCCTTGTCTATCCTTAAGGCAAGGGGGAGCTTGGCTCCCCCACTGGCCGAGGTTCAACCTCACAGTCTACCCTAGACTGGCTAATTTGGAAAGCATCGAGAAGGAAATGAAGGAAAGAGGAAATGGCCAAGAGCCAAGGTCTTTACTTCCAAGTTTTACAGGGTGGGGAGATGAAAAGATTTGAATAAAAGTTTTACAGGGTGGGGGTGACTTAGGGAATACTGGCTCTTGGTGGGTTAGCCACCTTCGATAGAAAAAAAAATAAAACAGCTAATTTCTCACAGTGAAACCTTTATTGCTAGGAGGGTCTGAGAAAGCATCTCACTGTCTATGTAACCTAGGCTGGTTTTTAATTTATGACCTATGCTAGAGCGGTTAAGAGCACTCAGGTTTGATTCCCAGCACATATATGGTGGCTCACAACTGCCTGCAGCTCCAGTTCCAGGGGATCCAAAGTTTCTTCTGGCTTCCATGGGTACCAGGGATGCACACACATAGTGCAGGCAAAACACCCCTATCTTTAATATGAAAACAAAACCTTTAAAAAGGCTTCCATAGCCCTCTTCCTCAGCAGGAAAAGGGGCTATCTGGGGACACAAGGGGAGCCTGTACTTGATGCAAATGGTCCACAGGGGCAGAAGATCCTAGAAATTTGACTTGGAATCCAGAGGCCAAATAAATGCTCATGACTGGAGGGAAATAAAATTCTGGGCATCACCATACTGGATAAGAGAGGAAGAAAAGATGCAGCTTGGCCCAGGGGTTGCAGAATAGGCCTGTGTGTCCAGGGATTACAGAATAGGCCTGGGTGGAGGAGGAAGATGCAGGAAAGCCACACCAGAAAGCAATGGTAGAAGCTTGCTCCTGTCCTGGAGTCTTCTAATAAAGGACCCTGCATTCACAGAACAGTACAGATTTTATGGCATCACAGATTCATTAGCTGAGCCTTCATATCAGGTGACACGTTTGGGTCTTTTCAGACTAGTGTTTAGGAGAGTTGATTAAGTCATCTGGGTAGACTGCAGCTTACAATTTGTAGCTGGGTGAGTTGGAGGCAATTAACTTGTGTTCCTTCCACTCCTGGGGAGTGGGTGTAGTTTATGGGGGAGGAGTGTTGACGAAAGCAGTCTGAGCCATTTCGAACAGTGTTGGCAAGCAAGGCTTGCCTACCTGGGCAGGAACCACGTGAGCTATTTAAGTGCAGTTGGCATCAGATGATCACTCTTACAAAGGAGAAAACATGCTGTTGGTTTTATGAGGGCTGTGAGCAGACTCCAGTCTAACATCAGGTGTGTCCAGTTGTGATGGAACTAAGCCGTCTACCAGTGAGACCCTGGCGGTCTACAGCCAGCCCGTAGTCACAAGGAACCACTGTGCTGTTCTGACAGGTGTGGAGAAGCGACTAGCACTTGGTCCATAAGCTCCCCTGGACTGTGAAACAAGCAAGGGGTGGAGCACTGGGTCTAGACTTCCCACAAGCCAAAGGTCTGATTAATAGGCCTCTGTCAAAGGGAAATGGAGTGCCTAGACCCCCAAAAACTATGAACACAAGATAGTAAATTAGGTGGAGGAGGGGTTTCTGTGGGGTTCCTTGACATATAACAGCTTCCCACCAGATGTGCAGCACTGGGGCACTTGGCCACTCCTAGCCTGCTCCAGCCATTGGTTCAGAGAAACTGCACACCAACGCCTGCCGCTCAGAAGACAGGTTTCCTTTCTCCAAAAATTACATTCCTCTCTCTCTTCTTCAAAGCCTCCCTCATCTACTTCAGGTATTACTCCACTGGCTTGTTGGGAGCAGAAGACTCAAAGGTAAAACGTGGATGCTAACCCCACTGCACACGCACAGAAAGCAAGTACTGGTGAGAACAGTGGGATGGCCTTTTTTTGTGGCGCGCATGCACTATCCTGCCTGCCTGAGGCCAAGTTATGGTCTGTGTCTATGATCTGCAGAATTCCGGAGCCTGTGTTTAGATGCCTTGCAAACTTAGTGGGCCAAACACATACAGGTACCAGGCCAGGAATTTACTTCTAAATTTGTTATCAAGTAATCAAACATTTTGACTCACAGTCAAAACTTTCTCTGAATGCCAGGGAATGTGTATAAACATTCATGTTATATATGTGTGTTACTATAAACAGTAAAGAAAACATACAATCATTCACAACAGAGTAAAACTTTCGCACCTTTTACAAGACATTAATCTTGAGACATACCACCATAAATCAGATGCTTGTGACAGTAGTTTTTAAGAAAAAAAAAAAAAAAAAAAAAAAAAAAAAAAAAGCTTGCTGGTGTGGTACCAGGCCTTTTGGGGGTTTCTACACATGGTACAAAGGAAGCAATTAGATTATGTGTGGGAGCTCTGGGCAAAATGAAGATCAAAGTCAAAAAGAAAAAAACCAAACTCACTTTATTTTAAAGACAATGATTGGCATACAGAAGGTATGCACCAGCATAAAGTAAACTTTCATGAAAAGCATTAAAATCCATTATAAATTAATTTATTAAATAGGTATTTGGTATATGTGATGGTTTTTATTAGATATTACTCATACTTATTGCCAACCCCTCCCCCAAAGTCAAAACAAATCAGAAAAAAAATCTCGTAACTTGAACTTACACTAAATAATTTATTTCCCCAACTGTGTACGTGTTCTGAGATGTGACACATGATACAGCTCAGCTGGCCATCCTCCATCAATCATAATATGACAGGACACAAGAGGCTAGAAATGGCTCATCATAATTTATTTTATGTTAAAATGTACAGCTTTTTTGTTTTTTTTTTTGTTTTTTCTTTTTTTTTTGAAGTAACTGACTAAAAAGAACAGATAAATACAAGAGTGCTGCTGGCTCCTATTTTATACAAGGTGGCGCCTCTCCTGCTTGGCCCTTACTGTCACCTGTACAGGTACAAAGGCTACAAAAGGAAGCAATATAAACAGACACAAATAACTTTTCTGCTTTTTTACATGCGATCTGTAAGCTTAGTTTGAGCTATTCACAAGCTACTTTTCTATTTTTCCTTAAAAAATAACTCCAATATTTTATAAAGATAGAAAAATCTACAGATGGAATGAAAATGTAAAGTTAGAGGCGTTTCCATAAAATAGCAACTTTACACCAAATTCACTTTTTTTTTTAAATCCTGCCAAGTATTTGGACATATATGAAATGCTTCAAAACCTGACAGATAGACACTGAGATATGCTTCATTCAATAAACAGAAGTGTGCATTTATAAAACAGAAAGCTGCCTCTCCCCAAAGGAGCCTGCCACCAAAATGGAAAAGGGTCTTCTCAACTTTACACCAAACATTTAGCAATAAACCCCCTTGACTAACCAGACGGGGATAGCTCTGATAGCTCTTTACAGTTTTATAATTAACAAAAATAGAGTTTTTTTTTTAAACCCTCAAATTAGGGCACCCTAATCAAGGCAAAAAACTTAAGAAATGGCTTACCGTTAGCACAACACTTGTACAGTACTACAAAATGCACTGTCACTAACAAAGACATTAGCGGCATGCTGAAGGGTCACCTTAAACAAAATATACAGTAATGGAAATGCTAAAGGCATTTACATGGAGTAGACAAGGAAGGAAAAAAGCTCAAGGTTCAATATTAAAACAGGTGATTTGGGGAGGGGCTTGTATCCACACTGTTTAATGGAAGCAGGCACAACGTGTGGCTGCTGCCAACTGGAGTCCTAAGAGAGGCCTTCCTTTGCAGAGAATTTTATATAAAAGTAACAGAAATAAAGGTACCAAAAAAAAAAAAAAAAGGAAAAAAGAAAAACAACTTGTATAAGGCTTTCTGCTGCATACAGCTTTTTTTTTTTTTTTTAAATAAATGGTGCCAACAAATGTTTTTGCATTCACACCAATGCTGGTTTTGAAATCGTACTCTTCAAAGGTATTTGTGCAGATCAATCCAATAGTGGGGTCCAGTGGGTTCGGTGAGCTGCCAGGCTGTCTACCTTCTCATGTAGGACCCATTGAGAGACTGTTTGGACATGCCTGTGTTCATGTAGCCGTGGTGTCCAGGGGCCGTGTACATCATGTTACTGTGGGGTGGGGTCTGCATTGGCTGCTGGGCGTATGGCTGGGTTCCCATCATGCCCATCTGCATCTGCATAGGGTACTGGGGTGTTTGATTCATGTAGCCATGGTTGCTGTGATAGCCACTGTTCATCATCGGCTGGGACATGCTGTACCCATTCATGGCATTCAGAGTGTTCATGTTCATGTTCACAGAGTTGACATTGTAGGCTGGCGCTGGCATCAAGTTCACACTCATGTTCATGCCCCTTTGCATGGTTAAAGTCCGTGCAGGACCTTGCATGGCTACAGTCTGGGACCGCCCATAGATTTGTGACTGATGGGTGGCAGCAGCTGGTGACAGAGATGCCGGCTTGGTTCTCATGGAGACATGGCCCTTGCTGGCAATCTGAGTTTGCAGTCTTTGGCTGTGGGAGATGCCAATATTGGATGCAGCCATGTTCCGCTGCAGGAGAGGTGGTGGCAGATTCATGGGCGGAGGGGTCAGGTTAGGGGGTGGGGTCATGGTAGCTTGTGCTTGGGGTCCTCCAGGGACAGAGTGTGGAGACGGTGAAAGCTGAACAAGCCCTGTGTTACTTAATGGTGTGGACAAAGAGGCACTGTTTGCATAGGAGGTCACAGCAGCGGAATGGCTGTAAGGCAATGAATGATCAATAAGGGTATTAGTTAACTGCTGCAGTTTGGCAAGGCTGAAGGTGGCAGATGGCTGTGGGTAGTGCCCAGCCCCAAAATCACTCTGACCCATTCGCTCATATAAGCCCATGTTGGCATTGCTGGTTTCGGGGATGTCAGCCAGCTGCATGGGTGGGGTGAAGTTGGCGGCCATGCTGCACTGAGCTAGCTGCTGGCTGCTACTGGGCGGCCTCTCCACCACACAGCCTTGGGGAGACTTGACGCTGCAGGTTGGGGGGGAGCTGATGCTGGTCTGCTGCAGCATGCTGCAGCTCCCGCTGATGTTGGACATCTGCTGGGTGACAGCACAGCTGCTCTGTGTCAGATTGCTGGAGGTGAGACTGCTGTAGGAGCAGCTGTTCTGGGAAGAGCCATTTCCACAGATGCTGCCTCCCATGGTTGAGTCGTAGCTGCTTGGGTTTTCATAGTTCTCTGTTGTGCTCTCAATACTGCCCAGGTCACTGAACCCACTGTCAACGACCTGCTGTGAGTGATCTGACACAGACGGGACGTCCATCATTGGACTGGTCTCCATGTTCTGCAGAGGTGGTACTGTGACGGCGGTCTGATCGGGGCTGATTTGGGCATAGCTATTCTCTAGGGCAGGGACACTGGGGCTACTGACAGAACGAACTGACTGGCCAGGATGGGAATGGACAGATGAAACTGGGCTACTGTGGTCTGACTGTTGGCACTCGTCCAGTGTGGTGGCAATTTGAGGACTTTGGTCTGTGTGTGTATAGTTCTGCAGGCTTCTACAGGCCTCTTGAGTCTCAGCACAATCTTGAAAGGCATCATCCTGCTCCCTGTTTTCTTGGGTCAAGGACTGGACAGCCTGGGCGGTCTCGGAGTCAATTTCCACTGTGGCTGTGCCTCCCTCTTTGAGCTCAGCATCAGCACCATCACTGTCCTTCTGGCCCTGCTTCTGTGTCTGTTCTTCTGGGAGCTCCACGTCGGACTCAGGTGCAGTTCCAGTGTCCCCAGCAAGCTCCTTTGGCTCACTGCTACAGGACACTGCAAGGTCAACACCGCAGTTCATCAAGACCTCAGGGTTAGAGTGACTCGGCTGAACATTAAGGTCTAAAAAAGCCTCCTGGCCCTCCAGTGCATCTTTGAAGGCTTCTTTTGGGAGGTCTCCCCTCTCCATGTTGGCAGACTCCATGTGGCCATCATCCTCATCATCTGCATCATGGTCCTCATTGTGAGACGGCTCTTCCTCCTCGTCCTCGTCCTCTTCATGGTCATCCAAATGTACAGGGTCTTCCTTTTCCATGGAGATCTCTGGTTCTGTTTTTTCTTTACTTTTAGCACCATCTTGGTCTTTTTCTGAAGTTCCTTCTTCCTCTTCCTGTTCTTCCCGCTCTTCCTCCTCTTCTTCCTCCTCCTCACCTTTGATGAGGTCCTCCTCATCCACCTTTTCACCTGGTAATTTGTGTGGACTCACAGGTATGCCTGTCTCTTCCCTTCTGTCCCCATCCTGAGGCAGCAGGGCCTCCACGGTCTCTGTCACTTCCCGTTCTGTCCCCACGGGACTGCCCTTGTCCTCTGAAACCTCCTTCTGTTCTTCGACGGCCACCTGGTCCTCTGGCTCCATGGGGGTCTCTGGTGGGGTGTACAGATTGAGCTTAAACCCCGCCTTCCTCTCCTTGCTTTGCTTCCACTTGGAGAGCCCCCGCTTGGCTCCTTTCAGCCACACTTGTCTGCACTTCAGAGGCTCGGGATTGTCTTTGCTGCCTTCTTTCAAGTGTTCTGCACTATCATCTACACCGTCTTAATTGGGAGACAAAAAGACAGAAAAGCACACATTTTAGGAAGGAAAACCAGAGACAACTTAACACACCTCTCTAAATATATTAGCAAGCACTGCTTTCATTTTAGCACTTTAAGAGTTGATGAGAAAGGTAACCAGGAATATTGTGGAATGAGCCAACCCGTGTGACTTAGGCCCAGGAAGTCAATGACATGCTGAGACGGAGTTCCACAATACTAAAAAAGTGAAACAAAAAAACCAATTTCAACATCAACAAATCTGAAAATACTGCAGGACAGGATTAATGCTAAGTTATATCCAAACCATCACTGGACTCAAGGGTTAACAAAGAGTTGACCTGCTACCTTCCTGAGGAAAAGACCTTCTCTTTGTGGGCATTTGCTAGATTTAGATGATCCCAGCTGACATTACTTTGTCATTATTATTTAATGTTCATTTTGTTGTATGTGTGCGGTTGTTTTGTTGTATGTGTGCAGGTGTTTTGTTGTATGTGTGCGGGTGTTTTGTTGTATGTGTGTGGATGTTTCGCTTCCATGTATGCACGTCTATGCACCACACATGCCTGGTACCAGAGGAGGCCAGAAATGGGCATCAGATCCCCTGGAACTGGAGTTACAGATGGCTGTGTACTGCTCTGTGGATGCTGGGGATGGAGCTTGGGTCCTCTGGAAGAGCAGCCAGTGCTTTTACCACCAAGGCATCTCTTCAGCACAGGCATAACTTACTGTGTACCTCAAACTGAATGAGTGACTGCACAGAACCACTGTAAACGTCATCTTTAGCATCACAATTTATCAATAACACAAGCTAAAATACGATTATCATAATATTACTGAATATTTAAAACACAGGGCTTTGTTGTTGTTGTTTTAAGTCAGTGATTCTGTTCACAGTATATTAGGGATCGGTTTGCTGTTCAAATATAAAGTCTGATTTAGAAGACAATTAGAAATCAGATGTAATTGAACATTTTCTTGCAATTCCAAAACCTATGTTTCTGTACCTATATGTACACAGAAATAAGAATGTTTGTTTATACAAATATTGCAAACAAATATACATATTCATGAATAACTTTGCAGACATAGAACACCTAGGTTTCAAGAGATTTCTAATTAAAACACTATTTTCTCTGGGTGGTGGTGCCTGGTCTACACAGTGAGTTCTAGGACAGCTTCTGTCCACAAACAAACAAATAAACAAACAGCATTTTAGAGAATAATAAAAACAAAGTCACAAAGTTGGTGTCAGAATGGAGTGAGTCCGGCAAGGTAAGCTCATTTACGTAATGAAGTGATTGCACATAAACTCCCCTACAGGAGTCACATGCACCGACTAGCCGAGAACATGTGCGTTAGTTATAGATTCTGCACAAGTGCCAAGCTCCAGGTCTCGGCCACTTTTCCGTTTACTCACACCATTTCCTTTCCATTTACAATGGCAGGAATCAGCCATGTCAATGTCTCTAGATCTTCCCACCCCTCTTTTTGGCGACAGAGTCTCTTTGTATAGCCCTGGCTGTCCTAGAACTAGCACTGTAGACCAGGCTGGTCTTGAACTCAGAAATCCACCTGCCTCTGCCTGAGTGTTGGGATTAAAGGCGTGCGCCACCACCACCTAGTTAGACTCTAAATCTTAAGTTTAGACATAGATTTGAGCATGTCTGAGGACAACCTGAAGGAATCGGTTTCCTCCCGCTGCTACCATGTGAGTTTGGGGATCAAAATCAGGCTGTCAGGCTTGGTAGCAAGTGCCTCTACCCATGTTTGTATTCTATGAGCCACTAAACATACAGTTTCTATAGGAATACATCCTTAGATGAGAAGATGAGTTTTCTGATAATCTCCTTTAAGAAAGGAGAAGATCCTGAAAGAAATATGGTAGAGTGTGACCATAAAAGGTGAAGAGAACAACGCTGAGGTGAGAGGCAGTGTTAGCTCATCTGGAGGCTTCTGAGCAAACACCTACACGTAACAATAAGGCTCGATTCCCACACCTGGAAAGCAAGTTCTCTCTGTGCCTCCATGGACACAAGAGGCTGGGGCGATGCTCAGTGTCCAGGGCTTCCCACACAGTCCTGAAGACCTGAGGTCAGATGCCTCACACACACAAGACCAGGGGAGGCCCTGTGCCCGGAACCTCTTGGTACTGAGGTGGCAGAGGAAGACTGACAGGTATTGGGGGCTCACTAGGCACAAGGCTAGCTGAAACAGGTTGAGTTCCGAGTAAAACTGGAGAGAGAGAGAGAGAGAGAGAGAGAGAGAGAGAGAGAGAGAGAGAGAGAGAGAGAGAGAACACTTCAATCCCAGAACCTGAAAGGCAGAGAAATGCTGACCTCTGAGTTTGAGGCCAGTGTTGTATATAGTGAGTTCCAGGCCGGCTGGGGCTACATACTGAGAGCCTATCTTTTAAAAAGGAAAGGATGAAATTAAAAAAAAAAAAAAAGAAAGAAAGAAAGAAAGAAAGAAACAAGAAATAGCAGTATTCACTAAGGAGTCACGGAGTGCTGAGTGCTGGCTTATGTTCTGAAGAACAGCCGCAGACAGCAACTGCTGTGGTTCCCAGAGAAAGGAAGCGAGCTGCTCCCTAGGCTGCAGTACGTTTTGGACAGAGTCATTTCAGCCTTCCAGCTACAGAGACGCTGCCCTACAGATCCTCACTGTTCATGCTTTAACAGGGCATCGAAGACAATTCTCTAGAGTCTGGTATGTTTGTAGAAGAGGGTGTCCCTGTCAACTTCAAAAGAAAGTCTGTATTTGGGATTTGGAATATTAGGATGTACCCTGATATACTGGGAGGTTGTTTCAAGGAAAACAGAAATGCACACTCACTGCACACTGGCAATATATACCCCGATGTCCAAAAATGCTAACTAGGTGAAGACCACACAGCAGTATCAAGGAATGTGCACTGTGCTTCTTACTAGTCTTCAAAGTTCTTGAGAGTGAGGCAATTTCTACAGAGTAATTTCTACAGAGGATCATTTTGATTTAGAAACAAAGTACCACATTCCAAGGAAAAAGGGGCACGACACCGGGAATGAGAAAGGATGGGCTGGCATGTGTTTCAGGTATGCCGGCACACCCTGTGGTTAAAGTTTGTTTAAACATCCACTTACTTCTACAAAGGGCAGCGGTCTTGAAGAAATGATTGTCTTTTCCTTCCTCTTCCTCTGTCGGCCTTTTCTTCCCTGGCTGGTGTTGGAATGCTTTTCTCAGAACTGGCTTCCTACCCCCCTCCTCCACTTCGATCTCACAGGTAGGCTCCAGCTGCGGCATTGGCCTCTCTTCATCTGAGTTGTCAAAGGGCTCATTCAGCACTTCCGTAGTCTCGGAAATGGTCTCGGTTGTTACACTGCTGTTG
Source organism: Grammomys surdaster (assembly GCF_004785775.1). Lineage (NCBI taxonomy): Eukaryota > Metazoa > Chordata > Mammalia > Rodentia > Muridae > Grammomys > Grammomys surdaster. The sequence continues at coordinate 7,480,096 of NW_021621003.1, read as the reverse complement.
ATCCTCCTGCGTTTACGACCCCTTTTCTTCTTTACTACAAAAGGCCTCTGAAATTAATTCCAAACACAATACATAAGTGCTCCTGAGAAATTAAACGGTTGGGGCGATATGCAGCAAACATGTACTGAACGTGCGCCCGAGACTCTTACATGTCAGGACTTCTGCAATGCCTTTGTACTTACCCTTCTATTTGATGCTGAACATCCCTCTTGGGCGCCAAGAACACAGGCAAGTGTTTGCCAAATAAAACACTTGTTTACTCAAGCAGATGCTTTGAGAGAGAACATCCTAGCAACTCGACTGCAGATTTTAAAAGCCTAGAGTTGCTTTTCCGGTATTTTCTAAGTGGCAGGCACTCACCAGCTTCAGGATCTGGCACATCACAGACGTTTCTAGAAACGTTTTTATAATGTGCTTTTTTATAAATGTTGTAATAATCAGCTGTCAGGTCAGTCATTCATTGCCTTTTAACTGCTCTGGAGATGCCCACTGCACAACAGGCACTATAAGAAACATGGTGGGGTTAGGTGAACCTCCTAGTCCCAGAAATGAAAGGGTGCTTGGATAATTACTCTACTGGTTAGAAACCACAGAGTTAGAGAGTCTTGGCTGCTGGGCAGTTAATAATTTTACAAACTATTTTGATATGAAAGATACCTTAAAAAGTGATGCAGTCTCTGAATAAGATAATGGCACAAATAATTTCCTGTGGTTGCAACAATAAGCTGTTTTCCCAAGGAAAAAAACCATCTGATATATAAAATTTAAATAAAGGAACAGGTAGATTCAATGCTAAGATATGTGTCAATGAACCATGAAATTGACAGAATGCTGCTCTGTGAGGGTCCAGTATGTTTACATGAGTGTCAGGCTCTAGGGCCAGGGTGGAGCTCACTGGCAGACCACTTAACCTCTCATGGACAAGGCACTGGCCTCCACTCCCAGCATGGTGAGGGAGTAGGGGCATTACCTCCAGATAAACAGTACCAAAGAATTCCTGTATCTTACATTTTTAATGCTTTCAATGTTCTTAACACATATAGGCCCACTAATAATTCTAAAATTTAACCATATTAGTAATTTAACACTTGCTGTTATTGCTTACCCTCCCTAAGCCACTACACCTTTCCGCCCAAACACAAATGCCGCCAATATAGAGAGTGTTTCCTTCAGGTTGAATCCGTGTAGAGAGCTGTGGCCCACACCACGACTGGAAAGATTCTGGCCTTCCATGTTTACAGATCACATTCCTCTCATTCTGCCCATAACACAAGACTGTCTTCTCTGTATAAGAGGTTAAAATGCTCAGCAGTCACACGTGCGTCTCATGGGATGGTCCCCCTGCTCCCTCCAACTGTGAGGTCGGCCCAGGCCGGGAAGAGCTTTCATTTCTACCATGTTATCCCTCCTTGTCAAGGCTGTATTAACAATATCTGCCCTGCTATATGTCACAGATAGAAACTACAGACAAAGGCAGCAGACATGGGAGAACAATTAACCACATACAAAACCCAATGCTGTACTTTTTATTCCACTGGGCATGAACTGGTGTCATCTGGAGAGACCACTTGGTGACCAGGATATGAAGAGTTTCATTTCTGTGTAGCTGGCCACACAAGCAGAACACCAGCAGCAAAACAAAGGGTCTGGGATACCTAAGAACCCCATGTGAGAATAAGGGACATTACTGCAGGAACACTGGGCTTGGAGCTCTGAGGTGTGGCTGGCCCTCTAGTGAGTCATGTGACCTTGTCAAGTATGACCTCCCAGGCCTCTGAGGTGCTTATGTGCTCATCATGAGTGGATTTACTCTTGACCTGCAGACCAGCAGGTGGCAGTGACCACCAGACTAGCATGGTTAGCATGCTAACAACAGTAAACACAACCACAACTAAGATAAATGATTCTGACACTGGATCACTGAGACATAAACTACAGGTAAACTATAGCTACCGAGAGTGAAACAAAAACCGCAAAGAGAAGCCAGACAGACTGAAAACAGCTGACTACGCACACACCTTTCTCTTAATGGAAACTGACTGTGGCTTAGTCAACCGTGGGGGAGATGTCTGAATGCTTTCTTCTTCCTCATCTTCTTCCTCTTCCTCGTCATCTTCTTCCTCCTCTTCCTCTTCCTCACTGCTCTCCTTGGACAGCTCCAACAGCTGTCCTCGCTCCCCAGCCACTGGCCGCCTCTCTGGAGAATGCAGGTATTTATTTTTTGATTGTACTTTTGCAGATGATTGCCTACTGGTAACTCTGGACGACAGGACCTCTTGCTCCTCCTTCTCCCAGCAGCTAGCTTGTTCCATTAGTCGTTCAGCCTGGTGGGGGGGGGGGGGGCAAAACAGTGATCAGTGAGGTCAGTTACACAGTTGGAGGCTCCAGGATCAATGGAAAACGGTCTCTGAGTGAGTTGTAATCAGGACAGTCAGCTGGCCAAGCAATTCCAGCTGCATCATCTCAGGACGTTCGGCATCAGTTAGGATAACAAACCTAAGATGGCTGGGTTTCGCGGGCTATTTAGTGCTATTAATGATGTAGCGAATTGACTCGAGTCCTTTCTCACTACATCACATGCTCACTGGCATGGAGCTCCCCAAGCAAGTTTATAAACACGGGGAATCGATTGACATGGCAGCACTGCAGTCCAGCACCAAGTCTGATCTGATTACACATGGTCAGCAGTAAGAGTGCTGCCTTGTGATCAATGATAAATGTCTCATTTTTCATACTCAATTCAATAAAATGATCATGTCTTACTCAGTTAGGATAAATTAGTGCTCTATCATTTCATAAGCTGTATAACCGAGCTTTTATAAGGAAGCTAATGCCTCTCTTATCTACAAGACACAAGTCACAACTCCGAGTGACGGAGCCCATCATCACCTCCTTTTCAGCTTCCCGCTCTTCTTCAGAAACGACAGCATTAGAAATTAAAACTGGGGTCCATCTTAGACTCTCTGGATCAAGTTCATTGGGTCGGGAACAGTTTTTCAGCTTTTCCATGTGGCCCAATATCAACTTTTCCCTTCTAATGATGACAAACCTGTAATATAGGGAAACAAAACAAAGTGAGATCAAAAACTGAGAACTATCTGGGTGTGGTTGCACACACCTTTAACCTTAGCACTTGGGGGAGGTAGAGGCAGGAGGCTCTCTGTGAGTTCAAGGACAGCCTGGTCTAACAAACCGAGATGGAGGGCAGCCAGGGCTACACAGTGAGGCCCTGTCTAAAAAACCAAAACCAAAACCAAACCAAACCAAACCAACTCAAGATTAGGCAGATATGCTGGTGTATATCTATAATCCCAGCATTGAGGCAGAAGGATCACCACAAGTTTGAAGGTTGCCTGGGCTATTAAGAACCTGTCTTAAAACAACAAAGTCCCTGGCCAATCCAGATTCCTTTGACCCAGGTTGTGAAAACAAAAGCACAGCAAAGGCACAAACAAGAGGCTTGATCCTGCTGTGGGGAGGCCTCTCCTGTCCAGGGACCACGGCACTCACCTGCCATCTCTCCTGTCAATCATGTGGAGGTGTTGCAGAGTGGTAGCAATGTCATGTGGGCACATGCCTGTCGCTCTGCTAATGGCCTTGATGCTGATGTGCCTCTCGTGGTGGTGGTAGAGGTATTCCAAGATGACACTTTTCCAGTAGGCCAGGTAGGAGAGCCGGCCCAGATCAGAGAGTGGCTTTTCGGGAGACCCTGCTTGGCCTTCTCTTCGAGAAAGCAAATAGCCTAGGGCAGGAAAAGCAGAACTCCACTCAGCTTGGATGGTTCAGAGTTATGTCCAGGAGCCACTAGAAACAATGTCCTCAGCAGCAAGCTGAAAGCATCACACAGGTGAAGTGCATCCTGTCAAGCACCTCACCTCTTTCAATACAGTGATGTCACCTCACCAAATTTCTGCTTGTCAATCTTTTGTGGTGACACTGTAAGCCAATTCACACAGCTGGTGGCAGCAAACATATGTGGTAGTGGTATATGTCACAGAGACTGAAAGCTAAGACTAAAGAGTACTTCTGGGGAGTCTCGACACACAAATCCCCTGGAAGCCTGAAATTCTTTCAGATACTCAATGTCAGTAAGTCTCGGATACTGGGGAGGGACCACCCGACATTAATGGGCAGGTTGTTTTCCACAAGAGGACCCCATGACCCTTTGACAGCTGGGGCTTAATAAAGGGGCTTTGGCTGACACAGTCTGTATCGCCTGTTCCGTTTAACCAGCCGGCTGATCTGAAGCTGTTTAAGGACTAATAAAACACTGGCTTTCAAGCCTATGGCAGCGAACACAAATCTACGTTGCTAGCTCTATTTTTACCCTTTTCTTAAATATTAACTTTTAAACCAACCTGAGAATGTTGCTCCTACAATAACAAATAAAATACATGGCAAATCAAAACACAGACTATTCCATGTGCATATTGCAAACCCCTGAGCACGTGAAGATTGAACTGTACAGGCTCTCTGGCAAAGAAACTCTGAAACGAGAAGACTTTAAGCCCACTTAGAGGAAATGAAGGAAAGCTGGCGGCTGTCTCGGTAATTAAGAGCCACTAATGGAGTAGAGAAGAAATGTTGTCTGTCAAGTAGTGATGTCTTCTTTGCTCTAACTATTTCAACAGCCTCACCTTCGTGAACTTCCTGAGTTTAAACAAACATCAGCCACATACAGTAGGTGGCAGCAATTACCAGACCAGGCTACTCTGTAACCACCCCAGACTGTCAGCATTCCTCCTCTTTATCTACATTTCCAAAATGGCTGCACTTGCAAGAATTGTCTGTTTTAGTTTTTTGTTGTTGTTACAAAGAGAAATCAATGCCTCGGATCCATTTTTCCTGTTTCTCAAAACCACTTGCAAATAATGCAGAAATCTAGAACAAGATACTCTACCTCAACAGCATTTTGCATCTTGATGGCTTTAATTTGAATGTCATCATACAGAATAGAAATAAAATAAACATTGGGTTTTGCCTACAATTTTTGGTTTAACTCATCTCATCATGTTTAAGTATCTGATTGAATGCAAACAAGCACCAGACTTTTACAGCCAAACCACTGTCAGCATGTGGCTCTGCCATACTGAGGTTTTCAATAGTGGTGTCAGGAATGCTAACATGGACAGCTGCTGTGCTGAAGCCAGCTCACATTGTGTCCTGTCAAGATGGGGAGTGCTTTGTTGCCAGAGTAGTGAAGGAAGCCCAAACCTCAGAACAGAAATTGGCACATCCCATCACCTGCTCTCTAAGTGCTTGGCACATTCTGAGAAACTTTCTTAGTCGGCTGGGGGCCCCAGCTCTGTACTTCAGCCAGGGGTGGGGGATGAAGCGCAGGTACAGAGCCATGGATGAGAACTGCTCCCCTTGTCCACGAGATCCCACAATTAAAAGTTCCCTGCAGTGACTATGGAAGTCCCCAAGCCCTCATTGGTTCATGTGAATCCCACTGTAAAAGGCAGAAATTTGGCCCACAAGGAAGGTTTCTGCACAAGCAGAAGGTTGGTGACACAGTTCCCCCTCCTACCTATGATCGCCACTGCACAGGACTACCTTATCCAGGAGGCACGGTTTTTATTCCGTCTCTATGTTCCCACATTCTGAACTAAGAGGGAAGCATTCCCACCCACCCCCCTCCATTTTACTCTAGCTGTTCCTGTTCTTGTACGCTGAGTCTAAAAAAACCATAAGGTCAGCAAAACCAGCAAATTGAGCCCCCAGGGAGCACTGGAGTACAAGCCTTTCAGTACTCGCCACTCCTGCCATGTCAAAAGGCCGGCTCCTGACAATTCCTTGGACCTTTGACTGTAGCCCATGACTGTTGCCTCATAGGTCGAAGGTAACATGCTCTTTGTGTCATGGACATTGAGCCCACTGGTCTTTTCCAGCAAAACACCTCCTGTTGTGCACTCAGAGGTCAAGAGGAGGCAAAGACTCTGCAAGCACTTGTTGGAAAGGATACTTTTCAGGGTGCTGAGGATATGACTGGAAATCCAATGTTCAGTCAGAACCTAGCGCGCGCAACTTAGGGATGCCATGTACGAGCACTAAACACCAGCCAAAGCCAATGCCCCAGGGACCTGGCACTACCTGTACAGTGTCTCCTCTTTCTCTAGGGATCCAGGGACCCTCAAAGAAGTTACAGCAGTGGGAAGAAAATGGCATTTTTGCCAAGAACTGTTTGGAATCTCCCCATGATAGAGGATGTGCTGATGGTACACAGAATCCACCAGGAACAATAAAAATGACCAGTAATACATTTCTCACTTCTTACTAGTTGAGTGAAATCACATGCAGAATGACAATCTGTGCCGTTTAGAAAGGTGCTGTGCTTACCAGTTGTGCACTGACGACAGCAGACAGGCTATAAATGTCGTCTGCGGCAGGCACTTGCCTGGAAGGAGCTGAGCTGCTGGCACTGACCTACGCTGTCCCTCACAACACGGCTGTTAAGTGAGGGGCTTCTTGCCACCTTCTGTTCCTTCCTACATTCTCTCAGCTCTTCAAAGCACAGTTAGAACACAAAGCAGACACAGTAATTTTTGGTAAGAACATTTGACTTATTAATTACAGAGATGTGATGGTTTAAGCTCTTAAGTTTAACTTACCAAAAAGATTCCAAATAATTGATCTAAGATGCAGGGAAATAAAAAGCACTTATCTTGGAAGCCGGTGTATTGTCCTGAAGCATCTGAAACAAGTACAATACACCCCTGGTGAATAGATCCCCATGTGTGCTCACACCTCTCCTTAACGCAGGACACTTTCAATCAGAAAACTTCAACTATTCCTGGGGAAACCTACTATTTCAGATGGAAAAAGTGACCTGTGGAAATCGAGTCCCAGGAGTTTCAGGATATTAACTGCTGGTGAGAATATTCCCTTGAACTTGCCTGTGAGCCAAAGATGCGGGAAAACAGCACTCAGTCATGAGAGAGAACTTCATAATGGAAACGGCGCAGCCCACACCATCACCTGCAGTAACTACCCTATATTAGCATGGTCTGCTGCTCCTCTGCTTCACTGGAACTGTGAACAGGGGAGCGGGGAGGTCTGAGGGGCAGAGGAGGCCTTCCATGCTTAACTCAGAGATGACCCTCTTGTAGGGAAACAAACACAAGCATTTCCAAGCACAGCACACAGGGCACCTTGTCTCTATTGAGGATGGCCTAAAGTGTCAATTCTCATAACCTGGCCCTGACCAGAGACTGAAGTGGTTAACTGCCTCTAGGAAAGCAGGACAGACCCACTTTATGGAGGTAACTAGTTGGATGAGGTCAAAGTTTATTTTTGCAGTCATGAATAAATCAAAGTCAATTTGACCCCCAACCCTCACTTATCTAGAAATTCCCTCTTTTTGAACAAGTGCTATGCAGGATGCTCTAGCGGAGCAAGAGTAAAAAGAAAAATTCTCAGCAAGGGTGTGACAGATCAGGGTTTCTCTTCAGAAGTGTCTCCCCTCATCTGTGTACACTTCCATCTGTCACCGTCTGATTCCAAACCATCAGAACTTCCTCAGACACAAAGTAGAAACTTTGGCTTGGTACTTAGTTCCAACTCCCATCTGTCTGGATTATGTGAATTCAGTCTTCAGTTGCTTTTAGGGGAAGATAATCTCCAAGGATTATACACCTTTCATCAACACCTGTTTAGCTCAGCAGACTCCAAAGGAAGGCCCACATCAGAAGACAGCCTGGGCTTTTCTGGCTGGGGACTGACACCAGGCCATGAGCTTATGTCAACTTAGAGAGCAGGAAAGCCGGTGCCTTTAGCCACGTAGCTCCTTGGAGGTGGCACTTCACTGGGCCATGCTGTCTGTTACTCGTTTACTGGGCTAGCAGCACGGCGCCATGTAGACAGCAGTTTCATTACCAGGGTAGATGTGAGGGGCTGTCTTTTGTTTAAATTCAGTGCTGATCCTGAGGTTAGTATCTTTAAGACAGCCCTGTTCCAAATGACCTGTGACATGTCTGAAAGATGACTTTTCCAAAAGATGGAGAAGGTAGACATTTTGAAACGTTGGATTTGAAACTGGAAGTTTAAGACACTCTTCACCATAATTCTTTGGGCCCAGTGTAATTATGTAACAACTGGACACAAGGCCAGCAACTACTAGAGCGGCAGCAACCTGCGCTCTCACAAGACCCTGAAGGTCAACGGCCTTGAGGACCTGGAGCTGCTAGGTAAACAGGCTTGTGAAGTGGGAGAGACACTAAATGCACAACGGGATAAGTAAGACAGAGTGGGGCCTAAGGGCCCACACCTCCAACCAGGCCTCACACCACTACACCTGCTGAGAAACACTGATGGGGCTCTAAGACATCGTGGCTTCAGAACTTTGTATTTTAAACACTTATTTAAGACTCCAAAGAGCTTTTGTTTATAAAGACTGTATGTGTTGATTTTACCAAGAAGTATGTGTTGATATTAGTTTTAAAACAGTAAGAAACCTAATGTTACTATAATTTTAGATAATAAAAAAGCTTTCCCTGCATTTTTAAAAATATAAACAAGCTAGTGTGGAGAAGGCTTGCTTTACATTTTACACCCCAGTCAGTGTCTACTTTGGTCCTTCATCTGTTGTGTTTACTATAGGTCATGGCATTTCTGGAAAATTCCACTTTCCAGTCAGGAATGTAGAAGAGTTAAAGAGGAAGAATAGCGTTTCTTTGGAATACTTAGGGCACTGTGGACTGCCTGGTCTGTACTATGAGACTCTCTGTATACATGAATAATACAACTTTGAGAAGCAGGGCAATGAGACCATAAGAACTTCAGAACTGTCATCTACAGAATATACCGTGACAGCTCACAAGAGGCTAGGAGCACAGGCTGCGGAGGCACAAGCTGTGTGATGGAATTCAGGAGCCACCATATAACAGCTATGTGACCCAAGGCACTCATTTCATCTCTGTGTATGTCTGAATCCTCATTCAGACTACGCAGTTAATAATCACACTTATCTCTTCAAGTTACTGGAAGCATTACATGGGTTAATAAAAAAACACAGAATAATGCTTGGCTTAAAGATTGGCTATTAAGGGTTATTCACCACAATGAAAGAATGCAATCTACAGGTGATCAGTTAGACGACTACAAACCCCTAATGTAGGGAAAATAAAGAAAATGTGAACAGAAAGAAGTCAAATTGCTCTTTGGTGTTGGACTGAGATGAGCCTCCTTCCTGTTCCTACATTTGCTTTCGATACCTCAAGACCATCCTACTGTCTCAGAAGTTTCCTACCACCCAAATATAAATTTAATTAAAGGAAAAAGCCCTCTCCCTTTGGCCTCAGGAATAGTCAAGAAATTAACTACTGAAAATTCCCAGCAAACATAATTTGCTCCCAAACTCCTTTTGGTTGTCAAGTTATTTAACTTCAATGACTACCCTTCAATGACAACTAGTCCATTAAATCACAAACACAGTGACTGCCTGAGGCTTCAGCATAACCACAAGCTCCCTAGACAAATATAACAAAGACTCACATATTCTAGAAGACTCAAGAGTATCCTGGGAAAATGGCCTGAACTGGAAAACTGAGGGTGTGGAGACAACATGTCTTTGGGAAAGGTCTGTTGGCTGAGTCACATCTCAGGCGTAGACTTCTACAAGACGCACTATCTTCCTGGAAGAACACTCCACTGTTAATGCTCTTCCTCAGTCATGTGGAACAAAGCCACTACTTTTCCTTACTGAATATCCCCCACTGCCCAACAACTACTCCAGAGAGAAATGATCTTCATGTTCCTCCCAGAGGGAGGCCTATATTGGAGACATGACCCCCTGGTGCCATGTTGTACATGTGTCCAAGCCTACAGACCACGTTGGGGTTTGTCAAAAGTTTTGATGGTTCCCTGGTGGCTGTGGACACTCTAGAAGGCAGTAGTCAACCTGCATCAGTTACCAAGGGGAGATGTGGTGATTAGATATAAGCTCACAGTTAGGGCAGATGGCAGGAAAAGGGACTTTCCTCCTCCCGTCATGCCTGTCACAGAGGGTGCTGGCCATCTGTGACATGCGGCTGAGCTTGATGACCTGGGCAGCATCTGCTGCATGGGAGCAGTCTGAGGGCCAGAGACAAAAACCACACTACTAAGACGAGTCAGTGGTGTCTTTATAACTGATGACCCGCTTGAGCGGGAGCTCTCCCCAGCTCCCTTCCCTGTCCTTCGGTCTAGCGACGGTTCTCATCCATAGCTGCACATTAGAATCACTTCCAGACCTTCATGTCTGTCTCATTAAATCTCAACTCTTGCTTTCCCCAGGACAGTTTGGTTTCAGATATACAGTATTAAGCAAAAGTCTTGAGGACTGGCTTTAAGCCAGAATTTTAAAGGGGCACAACATCAACTCCATGCCAAAGGTGGGTGAGTTGTCTAGTAAGAGCCTTGGGCAGAAGGTAAAATGTTAGTAAAGAGGGTGTAGGATGCACTTCAAAGGGGTTTCTCTCAGTCAAACAGAATTGAGGACTGACTGTGTCCCAGTTTCCTCTTCCGTGGCTGGGAAGAAACCACTCTGACCAAAAGCGATTTGGGGAAGGAGCTTATTTGGCTTGCTGTCATTTGAGGTGCCGGCTCCTGATCAGCTAGCCTTCCCTTTCTATGTAGTCTCTCAGTGTAGTCCTGGCTGTCCTAGAGGTCACTACATAGACCAGACTGGCTTTGAACTCACAGAGATCCTTCTGCCTGTCTCTCCAGTGCTGGGATTAAAAGTATATGCCACCATGCCTGGCTGCTAATTGAGCGTTCTTATAAAGCCTGCAAAGGGGTAGCCCTGCCCACACTGGGCTGGGCTCTCCCACAAGGATCATTAAGACAATCTCTCACAGACAGCCACAGGTCAATCAGAGCTGGGTAATCCTTCAATGGAGACTTCCTTGGATGGCTTTAGCTGTGTCAAGTTGACAGCTGAAGCCAACCAGCACAGTCTGCTAGAGTAAGGTATGTCATTCAAGCTACATCCTGCTTCAGGGTATCAGAAGAATTTTTTGTTTTGGTTCTTCAAGACAGTGTTTCTCTGTGTAATAGCTCTGTGTGGCCTCGAACTCACAGAGATGTGCTTGCCTCTGCCTCCTGAGTGCTGGATTATTTTCTTGAGAAGATGACCAACTGTTGAACTCAATCCATAACTTCCTTATTAGGGAAATAAAGTCCTGGGATACAGGGAAAGATGTTGTATAATGAGAGCTGAATACTCTACCAATAACACATATGACAAAGCTAAAATAATTTTGAAAATTTTAAAATTAAATTTTAAAATGTTTACATAAACATATTTGGAAGGAACCGACTGTTCACAAAGCCAACTACTGTTCCCAAATATCATTCCATCTCTGATTTGTGCCCAGAGGCAATTTTATTGGGCGACAGTAGAGTACTAGGAGCCACTGCTTTTGACAAGACAGGAGTGGGGAAAGGTTGCTTTTAAACTCTGGTAGATGCTTATCAGGGAAAGGTTGTTGCTGATGAGTTGAATCCCTGAGCACCAGACGGTAGGAGAACTCACTTCCACAAGTTACCCTCTAATCTCCACATGTGCACTGTGTCGCCCATACACATTAAAGGCAATAGCATTATTTTAAATTCTAGGATATTTTAGGAAGAGCAAAGGTTTACAAAAGAGAAAAGTTAAGTAATCTGGTATTTAAAACCAATTGCTTCTTTTAGAAAAAAAATTCTTCACACTAAAGACTGCTTGAAAAAAAAATTCTAAAAAATAACGCATATCAGCAAAAAAGCACCCTAAATTGCTATCCAAGTTGAAACCTTGAATAAAATTCTCACACACAAGTACAAAATCCTGACAAGAATTTCCTACTGAAAAGCTACATGATTTCAAATTCTCACTAAACTCATATGCACTTGGTGTTGAGTGCACTTTCATCAAATGGCTGTGTGCACCTACAGTGCAACACCCATGAAACCGCCCTGATGTTGAGATACCACAGCTGAACTAAACTGTAGTGCCACCACTAGAGCAAAGCTGGCCTTACTTTCAATCAGTTTTATAGGCTTAAAGCTCCATAGGGGCAGCTGAGTTAGTTAAGTCCAATATATGCACATCTCAGCTAGCCCAAGAGAGCTGTGTGTGTGTGTGTGTGTGTGTGTGTGTGTGTGTGTGTGTGTGTCGGGGAGGGGCGCGGTTGTTCATACTACTGTAGATGCTGCCACTGCTTCTGAATCAGGCCCAGAAGCCACCCTGGTGGCACAGTCTACATATCCCAGCTATTCAGGAAGTTATGGGAGGATAAATAGGTCGAGGCTAGCCTGGGCAACTCACTGATATCAACAGTTAAAAAGAGACTGTGGTGGGGCGGGCAGGGATGCAATTCAGTGGTAACAGTGCTTACCTAGCATGTGTGAGGCTAGGTTCAATACCCAATACTACAAAGACAAAACTCAGGCTCTAGAAGACAGGGCAGTTGGAAGTTACAAGCGTTAAGTCCATTTCCTTTTCCTCCTCCCCTCCCCAGTCAGTCCTCTCACAACTCTCCAAATACTCCATCTCCCTGTGTCGTGTGTGTGTGTGTGTGTGTGTGTGTGTGTGTGTGTGTGTTTGTGAGCTTTCACCTGGCAAACACAGATTGTGTACAGCATGGCTTCAGGAAAAGTGGAAGAACAAATCTCTTTCCATTTTCCCTTTGTTTTCAAACAAAGTACATCTCAAGAGGGAGTTGTCAGTCTTTGAGACAACTTTCTAAAATCAAAGACCAGCCTGTTCTCTGATCTGCTGACGGGCTGTTTAAAGTGGAAGGCTCAGAAGCATCCTTAGTGTCCCCAGGTTATCAAGTCAAATGCTTCCACCGTTCCCTCATGCACATGCTAAATGCTTTTGAACACAATCTGAGGTACAGAGCTTCTGACAATAAACAGCTATGTCAGGGTAGTGGCTCAGCACACTGCCAATAGGACAGCAAGTGCTGGGTGTGGGAACCAGGGCCGGGTGGGACATGTACTTCAGTGGTTGGCTCACTTGACAGTGGCTTTGGTCATAGAGGGATTAAACATTTAGTCTGGCTATGTTAGATGTTTCTGTGAGAGAAACAAGAAACTATACCACACTAGCAGGGTGGATGCAGCCGGAGTTGAGGCATCAGTAACAATATATTAATATGAGCACAGCATTAGCCATCATCACAATTATCATTCCCATGAGGTTTTATATTGTGTGGACATTGTTAATCACTAAATCCCCAACTTTCAAAGTTCTGGAGCGTACAGGGAAGGTACAGTGGTTGAGTTTGTACTGTGTGCACCCTAGACACTGTTCTGGTTAGGGTGCCCAAGACTCTGCTTTTCATATTTAGCTGAAGACAAATCTCAGGGAGTTTAATTTGTTCATTACTAGGCAACTGTTAAATCTAAGAGCCACGAATCACGTAAATAACAGGAACTCACACATACATGGTAATAGCTGAAGTTCATTACTGATAACTCAATTCAATGCTACACTGCAAGAGATCATATGGTAATCATTTACAAATCAAAGGACAAGGGCACACTCAGGAGGGTATATATGCCAAGGTGGAGGTGTGTGATTATGGACAAGTACACTGAACTGTAAATTATGTAACTGTCTCTTGTAATTACCCTGCTGTAGAACAGAAACAACCTTCCTATGCAATTTGCAGAGAAATGGAGACTGAGAGACACAATTACCTTTTCCTTGGTTTTAACCCTTTAGCAGCCATTTAATTATGTGTGATGAGGTCAAAGAAGATTAATTTATGAAGACTTGGCAGGAAGGTATTTCAAAGAAAATTCTCTGAAAAGCTCCCAGTAGTGATGAACGCTTGTGACTTCTCTTCAGAGAAGAGTTTTCTAAAAACTGTATTCTAAATGGTGTTTAAAACAAATTCACAAGCACCATTCATTTTATCTCTTCTCTAAAAGTACTTGCTCTGGTCTGTAAGTTTTTAACTGGAGTGGAAGGCAGGCTGGCACAGAGTCCTCTGATGATGCACCTCCTACTATGCCATGGAAAAATACAATTAGCTTCCTTGAATTTGTGGGGAAAGGTCCTGCATTGGGCAAAGCACAGGGCAGGAAGAAGAGAAAGCCATCTTGTCGTCAGCATGCCCCTACTCTGTGTGTTTGTGTCCGTATGCATAAGAGGAGGGCGGAAACCCCAGGTCAACTCTGGATGTCTTCCCTCTTGATCTCACCCAGCACAGCTTCATTCTGGCAACCACACCCTTTCTCCCCCATTTTCATGTCTGTCAGCACTGTTTTCTTTTTGTGTTTTTCGTTTGTTTGTTTTTCTTCGAGACAGGGTTTCTCTGTGTAGCCTTGGCTTTCCTGGAACTCACTCTGTAGACCAGGCTGGCCTCGAACTCAGAAATCCGCCTGCCTCTGCCTCCCAAGTGCTGGGATTAAAGGCGTGCGCCACCACTGCCCGGTGTGCACTGTTTTCTAAATGTCCAAATTTGACAAATGCACTCTAGAGGGGAAGAGGGTGTTCCCACTCACACTTGCAGTGTCTGCCTGTCAACAGAGAGCAAAGCATGAGTGCCCAGGTGGAAGGTCTCAGCTTCATCTCTCTGGACTTCCACCTCATGGCATACGTATTTTTTTCTTATTATTTAAAAATTGTAAGGCTATTTCATATTACTTATGGGTATGAATATTTTACCCAAATGCAATGTCTGTGTACCTTGTGAGTGTCTGGTGTCTTTGGAGGCCAAAGAGGGAACTGGATCCCCTGAAACTGGAGTCACAGAGGGTTGTGAGATGCATGTGGACTCTGGGAATTGAAACCGGATCCTGTGGGAGGAGCCAGTACTTTTAACTGCTGAGCCACCTCTCAAGCCCCAGAGAAGTATTTATCTGAATCTTCCATTTCATCACCCTTCAGTCTTCAATCATGCTTAAGGGTGGGAGCAGAAGTTACAGAAAGGCCATTCTCTAAGAGAGTCAACACTTGAGGATCTGCGTCTAGGTGATGTTTGGTGCAATTGCTTCACATAAAAACAGCTCTGCAAAGGCTGACAGGAAGCTGGTGCCAAGCACTAAGCACTTACATACTTAACGTTTCTTATGTAGAGCAGTAAAGGTGAAGAACTACCTCTCTTTACAACACCACTGATGTAATACCACCAATAAATAGAAAAGGCTGTCCAGTTTTAAGAGTTACAGCCATAAAACAAATGCCCTAGGGTATGTGACGTCCCAGTTTAAAACAATGGCTTAAAACGAAACACAGCTCCAACAAATATAGACAACCACATACAATGTATAGCTCAGCGGATGCCAAAAGCCAACTGCCCTAGTGACTATCACCTAAGACTGTGACATAGAATTTGCTGATCATCACAAAGGAATCTGCTGTTTGTCCTTGGCAATACCCCCTCCTCTCCCTCTCATAAATAACCACTATCAGGCCCTTTACGAGCAATCCCTGATAGGTTGTTATTATTCTTACTATTTTTAGATTTATTATTTTTGTCTTCTCTGTGTAGCTCCGGCTGTCCTGGTACCATCTGTAGACCAGGTGGACCCCAAATTCAGAGAGACCTGCCTGCCTCTGCCTCCCAAGTGCTGGTATTAAAGGTGTGTGCCACCACCACCTGGCTTAGATTTATTTATTGCATGTATCTGTGTATTATGTGCATGCCTGGTGCTCACAGAGGCTGAAGAGGGCACTAGAACCTTTGGAACTGGAGTTACAAAGAGTTGTAAGCTATCATGTGGATGTGTGGCAGGATTTTTCTTGTCCAATTACATTAAAATATTAGTGCAGCAGGAGGCCTGGTGATTGGACAGGGAAAAGGGAGGTGGAGCTAAGAGTTGGAGAGAGGGAGAGTGTCTGGAGAGGGAGGGAAGGAGCAAGATAGAGGATGGACAGGAAGAAGATCCTGATCCCACGTGGTTTTAAATAGCCACAGGTAGTTATGAATAGGATAGAATAATTGGGACGACTTGTCTAATCTAGTTGTGCAGCTTGTAACATTACAATTGGCCCTGAAATTATTGTGTGGGCATCCTGTGAATTGAGAATTTATTGTTATATAAATCTGACTGGTTAATTATAAGCTTCAAGAGTTTCGATTTTACCGGGTTACTGGGTATTGTGATATCTATCCCTGAGGTGGGTGATCATTGCATGGGGCTGCCGTGGCAGTGACCCCACCAAGGGAAATGAGCAAGTTGGGTGGAGACACCTGGGAGGGCATGCAGGCCAGAAAGGCTGCCGAGATGAGAACACACCACTAGAGGGTTACTGGAATGTGGGACTGCCAACCAAGGGGAGTTATGGCTGAGAAGGAACTAGCAGCTCCAGAGACAAGCAGAACTGGAGCTGGGAGCTGGGATATGGTGAGCGGTTGCTGAATGGGGGGTGGGGGGGGAGCTGTAAACTAGAGACAGAGGCGGGACCACGCCAGGGCAGAGAGTTGCAGCAGTAGCAGGAAGCCAGTCGGTCCATTGCCAGACATTAGCTGGCTCGAGCATGGGAATGTGCTGGGTCACTTTTTTAATAGTTCTCGAAACATGGATGCTGGGAATTGAACCTGTGTCCTCTGGAAAAGTAGCCAGTACTATTAACCACTGACTGACACATCTCTCCAGTCTCTATTATCATTATTGTTGTTGTTATACTTTTACCACCAAAGTACCCAGGTGCTAATGTAGTTATGTCCATTAAAAAAAAAAAGACTTAATTTTCTTTTAATGTGTGGATTTCTCCCTCTACCCCGTTTCTTTCCTATCTGTTCTTGATCTTGGGGCTTTCCAGTGGCATTGCATTACTATTCAGCGTGTTCTTCTATGTCATTTCCAGCAGAACAGGGCAGAAGCTTGATCACGGTCTGTCTGCTCCTCTTCGTGCAGTCTGCAGCTACGGATGTTCAATGTACGGATCCATCAACTCATGGCAAGAGAGTGCTTTCCTCAAGCACCACTTGGTCACCTAGTGGTACAGCTCTTACAGGGGAGACAGGATTTTACCAGCTTCAAGACAATGAACTGGTTCTTTTCATTGTTCAGATTACTTTTCAGTGTCATTCTAAACTTCTGAATTTAAACATGACAAGTTTCAATCAGTTATAATTATCTTTATTAACATACTCACTGCCACTGAGGCCTTTAAGGTAACTCTTGGGTTCTTCTCATATGCTTCTAATAATTTTTACTTCCTCACTTCCCAGAATGACAAGAATACTTGTGTGTGTGTGTGTGTGTGTGTGTTAGGCATCAGTCACAGGTCAACTCTGGATAGTCTTCCTAGATCTATTTTCTACCTTATTTTTGGAAACTTTTACTTGCTGAGTCTGGCTGGCCAGCCAGAGAGCTCCAAGCGTCTACCTGTCTCTCCTTGCTTTTCACTTCCCCCAGCACTGAGGTTATAGGTGTGTACCACTGCACCAAGCTTTTATGGGGATGCTAGAAATGTAAACTCAGGTCCTCGTGCTTGTTCATCAGGACTTTAACCAACTGGTCCATTCCCCTATTCCAGAACACTCTTTTTTCATATAAAAAACCCAACCTAGTTCCCAGGAATGCCTATTACATTTTCTAACAGTTTTAGCAACAGTATCTTTGGTTCCTGCTACAGTATAACTGTGTTGCACATTTGTTTTAATATAGACAACATATTGTTACATAAATAAGTTATTTAATCCACTCAATAACTTTTATGTACTTTGAAAATATTAATTTAAAACAATGCTGTTGAAGAAAGAGTATTCTTTAATGTTAATACAAAGCAAGATACAACATAAATAATTAAAAACCTTAAGTTTTTATGTTGTTAAACACAACAGTGTAGCATGGTGTAGTATAAAACTACATTAAACTGTACTTCTCTAACATAGCTCTAAGCAAATAAAGAAAGACTTACTTTCTCCCAAAACATACATGTATTTTTTTAAAGGAGCAAGTAAGAAAATAAAACCACCTTCTGACCACATTCTGACCAAGTCATCTGCATTATTAAAATTATCCTGAAAAGGTAAGCAAACTTTTATAGGAGATTGGTTTTTTTTAATTAAAACAAAACAAAACAAAACAAATCAAAACAAAACAAAACATTAAGCCCATTGGGCCTTTTACAAGCTTGAAAACAGATTTAAGGGTAGCAGTTACCTTGGAACCAAAACCAGGAGAGCACTAATTTCAACCACTAAGAACAAAGCTTGTGTGATCTTGTTTTGCCTTATAAATATCTTAACTGGGCCAGTGTAGGGAGTTGGAAGCGCTTCCCACTGTGAAGCCTCAGGACACCCCTCACACCTAGCACTGCAGAGCTGAGTCATGAACCCTGTACCTGACACCCCACAGCAAGGACTGGATCACGCACCCTCCTGGCTGCATCACTGAGGCCACCCTGGGCAAAATCTGGCCAAAATATGTCTGCAGAAGGAAGGATAAAGGTATACATGTGACAAGACAGAAGGCTACAAGAAAATCTCAGATCAAGAGCTAATTCTGTCAGAAGCTGTCGGGGTATACTTGGAGGTGCTCCCAGCGGTACAAAGAGCAGAATCAGACACTCATTTATTCCCTTAACAGATCTTTATTGCATGCCCATTATGTGACAAGCACCGTGTTTATGGCTGAGCATTCAACCCTGCAAAAGTCCCTGTCTTCAGGATGCCACTGCCAACTGATGCTTACTGGTGATCTGAATGGAATTTGCCCAGTAGTGAGTTTCAACATGACTCACTGCAAATGCCCACTGGTTAGCAATCTGAACAAAGATCACACAGCAACAACATCCACCTGCATGTCAAAACCTGAAAAAGTCTGAGCTATGTAATGCAAAGCAGTGGCGTTCAGAAAAAAATGAGATGGCAGACCATATGTTTCATATTCACAATGTTTTCATTGAAGCAACGAATATACACTATTCTATACAAACTATTTATTTGTTCTTATTTATGATAAGCTTAGTTTCTTTGAAAAAAGATACATAATCCACTGGCTACACTGCCTCATACAACACATTTCAATACATTCAGTAACAGTCAACCTCTGAATAAATCAGCACAAACTCAATTTTCAACCTTGATATTATCTTTAGCATATTAAAATGTATCACATATCAGCTTTGTGTACTAAACCAGTAGTGGCAAAGGCTTTTAGAGAAACTGATTACAATGAGAAAATAAGGAATGATGCTCACCTTCCTTATTATATTACAGACTAGACTCTATTAAAATAGCATCACTACACTTAATTGCACAGATTAAAACAAGTCTTCCAATGACAGTGGCTGGCCCAAGATCTTCCAAATGTCAAGGGAGAGGTCCCTATCTGAATCTGGAAAGACCCCAACAGCACTTCACAAGGTGAATTCTCTTTAAGGATTGTTTTGATTGCACTGACTTGGGGAAGAGTGGCAGAGAAAAGGAGCAGACAGAGCTGGCTTGACAGTTTCTGAGGACTAACACTGGAATCCTCCTTCTAAAATAAATGTGCCAAGAAATGAATTATCTGTTAAGAGTAAGGGAAAGATAAGCAACTACTTCTATCCACCTGGACCCATTCTTGGGTTACCTATGAGTACAGCCCCAAGTCAACCGCATATGCAAAGATGCCCAGAGCCCCTCAGTGGAGAAATGTGGTCTTTCAGCATGGCCCAGTATGGCTCACTCACTTGGCCTATCAGACAGGCTGGTGGCTCCGCACAGCTCTGTTGCAACAGACAGATGCTTGCCAATGGAATCCAAGATACTTCTTACAAGAGACAGCCAATATCAAACTTTATTTGAAAAAAAAAATCAGTTTCTTGCAGATTGAAATCATGTGTAATTTCTTTTTTTTGTTTTTGTTTTTTTTTTGTTTTGTTTTTTTGTTTTGTTTTTCAAGACAGGGTTTCTCTGTGTAGCCCTGGCTGTCCTGGAACTCACTTTGTAGACCAGGTTGGCCTCGAACTCAGAAATCAGCCTGCCTCTGCCTCTCAAGTGCTGGGAATAAAGGTGTGCGCCACCACCTCCCAGCCATGTGTAATTTCTGATTAAGCATTTTAAAGTTCTACTGTAACTATATGGAAGCTCTTTTAAGAAGAACAGCAGCCTATTCTGTTTTGCTTATTTGTCTGAGACAGGGTCTTATTGTGTAGCCTAGCTTTCCAGGAACTTGATATATAGACCAGGCTGGCCTCAGATCCTCAATGATCTTACTGCTTATGAGTGTTGGATTAAAGTAAAGATAGGTACCAGACTCAGCGACTCAGCAAGCAACCTTTCTTTTTTTTTTTTTTGCCCCATGCATTATTGTGTGTGTGTGTGTGTGTGTGTGTGTGTGTGTGTGTGAGTGAGTGTTGGCTGGCACTCATGTCTATTCACCATGTAGATGCCTAGTGTCCACAGAGGCAGAAGAGGGTGCTGGTATCCTGGAACTGTGTTACAGAAGGTTGTTAAGAGTCTATGTGGCTGCTGAGAACTGAACCTGGGCCTCTGAAAGAGAAGAGTGTGCTAATAACCACTGATCCATCTCAGCAGCCCTGAAGCAGCCCAGTTATAAACAAAATACTTTTAACTAAAAATGTTCATTATCACCATCTTCATGTAGCTGCCCAAGTATATATGGAGGTCAGAGGGTAGCTTTCAGGGACTGGTTCCCCGCTTTACCCTCTGGGATCCTGGGAGTGAGCTCAGGTCACCAGGGTCACACAGCAAGCACTCAAACCCACTGAGCTAGTTACCTTGCTGACCCTAGAATCTATAATTCTAGTTAGTGGGCTTTTAGTCTTTTAGCTAGGAAAGTGTAACTAATTTCACTACATGTCTTTTATGACTTTGTAATAAAAACTGTACCTGGGTATTTTTTGTTTTCACTTCAATCTTTCTCATCATTGTTCCCTAACACATATGTATGTGCATGCACGCATGCACACAGAGTGTCCTGATCTTTACAGTTTAAAAACAACCCCACAGTCATGTTGCCCCCCCCCCAGCTTGGATGGAAAGTCAAGCTTTCTGAACCACTCTTCTCCCTGCTCTGTGTTTTTTCCATGGCAATCCTCTGCCTCAGCCTAGAATAACAGACATGGGCCATCATTCTTGGGTAAATCCACTACTTTTTAAAATTTCCTTTGCTCTGTGTGTGTGTATGTGCGCGTGTGCATACAGGAAAGTTAGTGTGGCCCTTTCTGGACTCAGATCTCCCCTCCCACTGTGACTCCATTCCCAAAATCAAACTCAGACTGTCAGGCTTGTACAACAAGTGCTTTTACTCCTAGCCCTGGACTCACTTTTTAAAAATTCCATTTAAGCTACAGTCCTCTAGGTATACTTCTTATATCTTTTCCTTTAGGACAGTGAGGATCTATGACAGTTTTTTGGTGTCTCTGTGTGTCACTTTCCTCATAGTTTCCTATGAGAATTGAGCTCATATGTGCAATTCAGGTGACACACAGCAAGTATTTCACAAGTCCCAGCTGTGCTAGGATGAGTGCTGAAAACACTTGTCTCTGTTTTCTGGAGCCCCAAAGTCCCTGGCCCCAGCCTCATTTCCCTACACACCACCCCTTGGCTGCCCTTACTCCAGCTGTTCTTCAGTGAGTAGCATTGCATGCCTAGTAACTTCTACTAGCTTTTCCGTAATGCAGACCCTGTGCTGAGCACAGGACTCTTTAGTCTGTCTGCAGTGGCCACAACATCCAACATGCATGCTCATGCAGTCATGCTCTGGGGCATGTCAGTTCCCTAAACTTGGAGTTCAATGTTCAGCCTGGCTTGTTAGCACGTGAATTTCTTATGAACTCTGAATACAGGCTACACAGATATGCTGCATACAGCCACTGTTGGCTGACAAGTCAACATGGACACCAACAAGAGTTTTGAATGTAGTCACTGGTATCCAGGTATTTAGTGGAGTGTACCTCAGGCATCCCAATCATTAAGGCTTGAGAAAGTGAGTGGGCCAAGCATGCTCAGGGTTTTAAGAATGCTTACTTTAGTTTACTTCCAAGGACTCAAATTCAGTTTCCAGTACCCATGTGGAGTAGCTCACAACTGCCTGTAACTCCATCTCTGGGGGATACTCTGAGGGAGCCCATATTTACATGCACATACATGTAATAAAAAGAAAATAAATCTTAAGGTCTCTCTCTGGCCTCCACATGTGCTAGGTATGTGATACTTATGCATCTATGTGTGTGTCCAGAGAACAGAATACTAGAGTTAACTCACTATGTACCTAGGGAATCAACCGTGTAGAGCCACAGGATGTGCATCAAGAGAATCTTTTTGTACATCAAATGATTCCTGATACAGACTTAAAAATGCAAAAGAACAGACTCCAAAAGGCTATAGTATGATATGTTTTATGCAAAAAAGAGTAAGAAAGTGCACACCTACATGCTCATTAGTACAAAAGAGAGAGAAGGGAGATCCTAGAGATGAGTGTAGCCAGGGACCTATGGGAAAAAGGAAAGGGAAGGCACAACTCTCTCTCTCTCTCTCTCTCTCTCTCTCTCTCTCTCTCTCTCTCTC
>NW_021621003.1:7430289-7457644 GCF_004785775.1 Grammomys surdaster | reverse complement strand
CTCTCTCTCTCTCTCTCTCTCTCTCTCTCTCTCTCTCTCTCTCTCTCTCTCCATATTTATCATTTTTATGTGGAGGGCTGCTGTGCCTGCATGTATATCTGTCTGTGTACCTTGGAAGCACTTGGTGCCCACAGAAGCCAGAAGAGGGCCCAGATCCCCGTGGAACTGGAGTCACACAGTTGTGAGACACTATGTGGGTTTTGAGATCTTTTGTCAACAGCAGCCAGTGCTCTTCACTGCTAGCCCATCTCTCCAGTCCCTGTGAAATTCATTTTTTAGGTAAGAATTATGAATGGAATTGGGCAAGTACACACCTGTCACCCCAAACTCAGGAAGTGGGGAAATGACGGTCACAAGTCAAAGGATAGCCTAGGTTATAGGAGGCCCTGCCTCCAAACACTGAATTAAAAAAAAAAAATTACATACATGAAACTAGGAGGAAAAAAAAATGGGAGAAATGGTATTTACAAAAATCTCAAGGCATCTTCTTATCAGACACTAATTACAATGACTTGGCAGGTTACCACTCTGGAACATGGTAAGCACCTTAGCTTCTCTGGTACTTTTCCCCAAAGTTTATCATCCAAATCTAATAACAATGGATGTCAGAGAAGTCCCAGTGGAAAGCAAAGTGCTATATACAGAACATGTCCTTTACACTTCACAATGTCCAAGGAACAAAACCAAATCAAAACCACCGATAGCTGTAGATCTTGGGAAATTTAAGAGACCCAGTGACTGACTGTGGTGAGAGATGTTCCCATATGTAACATGGGAACCCACACCGAGAGGTGTTTCCCCTAGAAAGGACAGCAGGAAACACTGGCAAGACAAAACCAGAATCAAGCATGCTCACTGATGCAGAATGCAGAGCCAACAGGGATTTTTTGGTTTTGACAATTTGTGGGGCTCAGAACAGAGCATCTTTAAAGATGGACTAACACATGTGGTTCATCCTCATCACAATTCAGGAAACAAACATATGAGAGAAGATTGAGAATAAAAAAACAGACATGATAAATGCCAACACCCAGGGAATCCAGGTAAAGGACTCATAGAAATTCTAGACACAATTTTGTAACTTTTCTCTCAAGTCTGAATTTTCTTTCAAAATAAAGAGGGAAACAGTGAAATATATAAGGCATTGCTGGGTAGTTCCAACAGCAGGAGCAGGCCAGGGCTCAGGAAGGAACATTCTAGCTCCAAGTGCCTAGTTGTACCCCGTGGGAAGAAAAGCTATTTTTCTTGTCCGTGGGAGGCAAAGAGTAGCAGAAGTTTTGTGGGAAGTGGGCTTCTTTGAAGTCTTGACATGTCTGGTGAGGGTGGAGAACTGTCTGTGTGTGTGTGTAGGAGGGCTTTAAAGTTTTTGACTAAGGGAGAGGAAATCTCAGAATCCAGGAGGAAAAAAAAAAAGGATGTGATATCACCTCCAGCCGGTGTCTATCACTCTTGAGTCGTCACAAATCCTGAGTTAGTCTATGAGCAGGCTGGGCACTGGTACCTTTTACACACTCTGACAAACCCCAGACAAGCTGTCCTAGAAGCAAGAGACAACTTCTTGGAAGGGTAGCATTTGGGCCTGTAGACAACCTCATTAGTTCTCTTACTGTACCGGCACCAAAGTATTGTGCCTGAATTCTTCAGACACACAGACACACACAGACACACAGACACACAGACACACACAGACACACACACACAATTGGACCATACCTAAAGTCCAGGTGCAGGTGAGCAGTCATAGCGTCCTCTCCTGTATGTTGTCTCCGTTTGCTAAATTACAATCATTAGGATTTCCCTATTTTATAGTTGATCTGACTCACTGAAAATACAACCTCGATCAAAAGGTCCCAGCATTATACAACTGAGCCCCAACCATTAAGAAGTCCCTTTAATGGAACAGAACATATTTTAGAAACCTTCCAACCCCTGCTTATCTTTCTTACCCAGAGCACTGAACTATGAGGCAAAATTGATGAGAGTTCATGTGCTCCTTCCCCTCCCTCTGGAAAGCCTGGATCCAAATGGTTCTGGAAAGATATTTATCTATCATTATTTTAAGTGACTCCCAAGGAGAAGCTATTAATTTTTCAACAGCATACCTTGTCTTTACAATGGTCAGCCAAGGAATAATTCTGGTTTTAAAGTGAATTTTTATTGGGCTTACACCCGTTCCTTTTTTCTTGTGAGTACTGTAAAACTCTGAGGGAACAATACCAATTCCCTCTGAACTACTCCCCACCCCTACTCCTTCCAGTGCCAATAGGGATTGAGTCCAGAGCCTAATGCTTGTTAGGCAAGAGCTCTACCATTGAGCCACATCCCCAGCCTCCCTTTCAACTATACGAAAAATCTTTCATCACAATGCTTAAGCACTCCAGTGGAGAGACAAGGCCAAGGGTTCTAGAACACTGTCAGGACTACTAAGCTCAGTCACATCCAGTGTGTGGCATTCATAACAATGCCCTCAAATGTCCCAGAAAATATTCTATTGTGCTCTGTATTTCATGTCTGAAGTTACAGGGTAGTGATTAGGAATGGTGGTGCATACCTCAAATCTTAGCACATGGGAGGCAGAGGCAGGTAGATCTCTGAGAGATGAAGACCAGCCTGGTCTGCATAGTGAATTCCAAGTCAGCCAGAAGTATAAAGTGAGGCCCGGTCTCAAAGGGAAGAAAAGTTCAAGTTCACCTTGGTTTTTCCATGTCTTACGCTCAACTTTTAAGATAGTTTTAGCATTTACAGGAATGCTTTTTACCTGGGTTGTTCATTCATGTACAAGGCCAGGAGGCCAGATAATGTCCCCCGTAATTATATTACTGCATTTAGAGCTTGATTTTTTTTACCTGGTGTTACCAGTTCCTTTATAATTTAGGCATCACTTTAGATATCGTCATACCAGTTCATATTAGCAAAACCACATCTAATACAGATTGTTATGGGAACTATGCTGATCCAAAAAAGTACCCAAGGGGGTCACGGTAACTCGGTATATTGATGCATATAAAAGAACAAACATGGTCTACACATGCTTGTATAGAACATGGCTGAGACAGTATAAGACAGAACCTACAAAGACAGCATCACAGGGAAGAGGTTCTGGTGTTGTTACCAAATGGGCATGATTTTGAACAGGCAAGAAGAAGGGGCCATATTAGGAAAGGCCATGCACAGAAAAATAAGAAAGAGAAACAAAACTATTGAGTCGAAAAGCTTAAAAGGTGACCTGGAACTGTATGCTGGAAAGTCCCTTTAGTCTAGAGACACAAGAACACTGTCACCAATCTTAGGCCTGCATGACTGTGATGCATCCCAGAAAGTATAGTTATAGATGAGCGTCTGTCTCATGGATGGTGACTGTAAAATACTCTATAACAAGACAGGTAACTCTGCCTTTCCAAGTAGCTGTAGCAGGTATTTAACTTGCATGTTACGATCTCTAGATAACTGGAATTAACTCTCCAAATGTAGCCTCAACCTTACATTTACTTATCCAATCTAAGCAAGGAGGAAAAATAGCTATGTTTTAAAACTCATGTAATGACGGTCTACAGATGTGTACCCACTTGTATACCACCAGGCACTAAAGCCACACAGATGGCCCTGGTCAAACCCAGAGGGACACAGATAAAAAGACATGAATGCAGGAAAGAGATTAAGCAGCAGGCAAGGGGGTTAGACAAGGGAGGGGAGAGAGGGCAGGAGAGGAGCAATCAGTGCGTTATGTACAAGTATGAAAGCACCAAAGAACGACGACTTAAAACATGGAAAAATAAAAGGAAAAAGAAGTTGATTATAGCTAGGAGTCTGTAAAGGAAAAATAGTGAGCCAGTATGCCATCCTTGATATCATTAGTCTCCTGAATAACTAGGCCAGAACAGTAAAACTAGGAAAATAAATTAATAATTGGAAATACTATCTGAAGGTATAAAAATAACCAACCCAAAATATTTTTTTTTAATTTTATATTTCTATGTCAGTAAATTATACAAAATTAGTCTAAATTTTTATTATTTTATCTGCAGACTTCAACACTTAAGACTCTAAAAGATGCAGACTCAGAGTCAACATACTTCCTTATGGACCTTCATTTACATGGAAGGTCTTGTATTTCCTGTATATATACTCAAATTTCCTTTATCTAGCTAACAACCTACGAATCCATATGCACAAGGTTTTAAGTGACAGACTGTCATAATGCTAGAAACTACTATCATCACAGGGTACTTGACATTTACTGATTCAATATAACATAAGCAAGATGAAAAAGATAACCGAGTAAGAAGCATAATCACTGCATATTGCAAGCATCTAGCTTTAACCTAAGAGGCTCAGAAGATACAAGTGCATATAAAGCAAGCATTTCCTGAGAAACTTCTTGTTACAAACAACTTCTGTAACAGCGAAAGGGAAAGTAACAGAGCTTCCTTCCTTCAGGTGAACAGGCTCTGTTTATCCCTGGTCTTCTTTGCTCCACAAAGACTATTTGTCAAAATTTGAGAAAGCTAAAACTCTTTGTAACTAACAATTGCTTGTGCTTTAATCACCAATAATTACCTAACAGCACTAATGAGCACAGCGCCACAGAACACTACCAGCTCTTTCCAGGTAATGGCTTTCTGAGCCGAGGGCACTGTGGCGAGATCTAGTCTCATTTTCCTAGAGTGTAAGTGGGTGGCAGGAAAACTGTCACGTGAGGAAGATCTTCTAACTCATGTGAATATAAATAGAAGACCCATTATGTATTGATTACAAAGCAGCAACACAGCAGGTTAAATAAAGCTTTATGTGGTACAGTTTACTGTAACAGCCGTCAGCTACTATCAAAGTAAGTAAAGTAACTTACTGAAATCAATGAGAAAGCGTCCAAATCCTTGCCTTTGGTGCTGGGGCATGATCATTATGCAGGACACATTATACTTCTGCTGGCAGAGCTTTTCCTACGGGAAAAAGAAGCATAGCAAGTATGTCAGAGCTCTGCTGCAGTGACTTGTAGTCCTTGTAAAACTATCCACTGAGGTCAAACAGTGGCTTGGGTCAGGACCAACCTGAGTAAACCTACTGTGCTAATCAGACTATCAAGTAACAATGACCCATCCACTCTGGCTATGCTTCTCAACTGTATCTTTATTCTACAAAGTTAGAAACATAAACTGCAAATAAATCTAGGAAATGTGTGCAGGGGGAAAGAACGCCCACAGTAGAGAATGACCACTCTCTTTGTTCACACAACTAGAGAGAGGGAGAAAACACCACACACTCCACCCAGTCCACCCAGTGGAGTACGCTAGGCTTTGGTGGGCAGCCCTGCTAAACGATAATCTACAACTCTACAACGGCAAGTTGTCCTCTGCCTCTGAGCAAATGCCCCAGTGGCACTAGAATAGGGGACATGTGAGTGGATGTACACACAAATATGTCTCCTGGGAATCAGAAGGCCAAGTAAAATGCTAGAGAAATAATTACTCTGCATCTCAAACTGGGAAAATCAAACAACAAAAAAGACATCAACAAACCTCAGAGCCTCTGAACAATAGTGGGAGTCTAGGTAGAGGGATAGCTCTGAGAGCTAAAGAGTTCACAACTGCAATACTGTAGTCACAGTATACAGACACCACCAAAACCTACACAGAGAAGATCTGGAAAAGGCTTCTAAGGCCATGAGTGCTGTGGCCAAATATAAACCACAAACGAGGCTGTTCACAAATAGAACCACATCAGAGGATCACTTCAGAACACTCAGATCTTTAATGAACTGGTTTCAAAGACCACAGGAAACAACTGTGGAAAAAAGGGAAGAATAAAGGAAGATGAGCCCCACTTTTGTGTACTTGTAGCTGTCTGTGGCATCTCTAAAACTCGAGGAAGTAACGAGAGTGCGTTGTCTCTAGAAGATAAATTGCCCATCACTGAATGTGCACACCAATAGTAAAGGTTCAAATAATTAATTTTACTGTGCAAAGTAAGATAAATGGGTCACTCGATATAAAAAGAGATATACTCTGGGCAAAGAGGATTTATATCCTTGATGCCAGTCCTTTCTCTGTCCAGAACTGTTCTCACCCCTGAGAGTTCACTGAAATATAATCCAACAGCAATCCGCTTCCCTTTCTTAATAGATGTTCCTAGGCTGGGGAGCTAGCCCAGTCAATAATTGCCTGCTGTGCCAGTGTGGGCCTCCGAGAGCATGAGGCTTAGAACCACATTAAAAAGAAGGAGGGCCAGGTGTGGTGGTGGTCCCCCCTTTTAATCAGCACTCAGGAGGCAGAGGAAGGCGTTTCTTGGTAAGTTCCAGGCCAGCTTGCTCTACAAAGAGAGTTCCAGTAAAGCCAGGGCTGCTGCACAGAGAAACTGTCTGGAATGGGTGGAGAGAGAATGTGGTGGTACAGCCTTTAATCTCAGCATTCAGGAGGCAGAGACAGGTGGGTCTCTGTGAATTCTAGCATAGCTAGAGCTAAATAGTGAGATCTTGTCTCAAAAAAACAAAAACAAACAAACAAAAATTAATGAACCAAACAAGAAAGGCAGGCAGGCAGGGAAAGTAGCTGCATACTTATACTCCCAAGGATGAGACAAGTGGACCTCTGGATGGTGTATGTGTCTGGGGGGAGGGGGGATTGAGGGATATATAATGGGACAGTCTTGCCATGCAGTCTAGGCTGACCACAGACTTGTGATCCCCTTGTCTTAGCCTTCTGAGCATTTTAGATTAGAGGCATATGCCACCACATTGGGAAGATAGTCTAGCTTCTTATCCCCTGTGAAAACAGCACTTGTATGGAGTGTTTCATGAACATTAAAGAAAAGCAGATCCAATAAAAGTCACTCATCTGCTGGGTGTCCGGATAATTACCATCTCTGTTTATGTAACCATTCTTCGGTGCACACCCAAGGACAAGTTTAACACCTGGCAAACATGTTCAAAACCAGCTCTCTTTCAACTTGCATGAGTTATCAATAGCAGTTTCTGAGCAGAAGGTGAAGGAAGAGCTCTGAACCAGTGAGAGATGAGCCACTGCACCTTAGTATGCAAGCTCTTCCCCATGTTGACTGCTGGAGACAGGTAGGTTTCCTATAGGCAAGACTCCCTTAGAGCATAAAAACTACAGCACAGATCATAAGAGGCAGCAGTGGAAAACCAGTCGTTTATCAGCTTGGCTATCAATTGTCGGTTGTGCTTTCATTTTTTTTTAAATTATATTTATTTCATTGGGTGTGGGTGTGGGTCAGGGTGGAGATGCATGCATGCCACGGTGCATGTGGACAACTTCTGAGAGTCAGTTCTCTCCTATCAAGCTGATCCTGGCCCTTTCTCACTAGCCATCTCAGCAGCCCCCAGCCCCACCAATGCTTTAACACACTGGACATCGCAGACCTCTGAGGGTAGGAAATAAGCCAGAGAGTCTGAGGTTCTAAGTGCTACATCACATGCACACTCGGTTTAAAGGGAGAAAGAAGCTTAACATTTGGATATCAAAGCTGCCAGGCAGTCAGAAGGGGGTAATTAAATGTCACATGGTCGCTTTAGTACAGCACATGGTGCTGGGGTTCTTTACATACTTCTTAGGCACCATTTTTGTTGTTTTGTTTTTGTCTTTTCAAACAGGCTTTAAACAAAAAGCTGAGGTTTTCAGAAGCATGAACCACTTAATCAAATTATTGTCATAAAAAAAAACCCAAAACAACAACAACAATAACAACAAACCAACCCTGCTCAAAGAACTGAGCTCCACTAAAAACATTTGCAAGAGAGAATGAAGGCCATGCTGGCTCGAGGCTTACCTTAGAGAAGTATCCAACCAGATGACAGCCTTTTTCATCATTTTTTGTAAGGACATAAAAAAGGAATGGCTCGACATCATAATACAATGTTTTGTGGTCCAGGAAGAGCTTGGCTAACAAGCAAAGGTTTTGGCAATAAATTTTGCTCATATTTCCATCAACCTAGCAAAAGAGAAACAGACAACATTATTTAACATAAAAGTATCATTAGAACATAAACTTGCTTCTTCTGTATATCATTTTAAAAAGTATGTAATTTTATTTCTAAATCCTACACTCTAAGATTAAAATACTCCATTAAACAAAGACAGTGTTAACCAGGGAACGGCTGTTACTTGCAGAGTCAGAATTCCATCTTTCCTCTTGTTAAGGTAAATTCAAGACAGCTAACGTCTCCTTAAGCTCCTTCAAGAAACAGCAACGCTAGCAAAGTCACTTTTGCTTGCAATTTATTAGGAGTTAAAATTTATCAGGTATGCCCTCTTACTTTTAAATTGTAGCCAAGTAAATCTGAAAATTAAAGAAACAAATAAAAATTTCATCATGCATGTTAAATTTCTGTTATTTTCAAAAGGACTTCGAATAAGAGTAAAATAAATGAACTGCCTGTGTTATTCTGATTCTTCAAAAGTGTGGATTAATTGCAGAGGCATCCATTTTGGTTTTATCCCAAGTATCATTTTAATATAACTGGAGAAGATACAATCTCTGTGTTGGGAATACTTGCAGAAAGAGTCAGGTGAATTTAAACCTACAGTAAGTATCATGATTACAGTCTACTTCTCTTAAAAATAAAAGACTCAAGCTGGGACACTGAGGCCTCCACAGGAGCTAAGGCACAGACACCAATGTCTCTGATCAAATGTAGTGACTTGCTGAAACAGAGAGCCAAGCAGACCCTGCACTCTTCTTAGGGGAGACAAGTTTTGCTAACCCGAGCTCTTTAACAATGAACTTGACCATTCCCGGGTCTCCTGTGGACCATACTGGTTCTTATACTGCACAAATTATTTTTAGATTTCATATAACTATTTCCCTTGGACAGAACCTTAGTCCCACACATAGCAACATAATCAAATATAGGCAACTGGCACTGAGGATACAATTCTCTCTTTAATTAAAGGAAGTTTTGATGTATTTGGGAGTATGGTCCTTTTGGAAACAGTGTTGTACATACGAAATAACAGCAATGTGCATCTGTGCATCAGAAACTGAAATGAAAATGCTGAAACAATCTCTCATCAACTCAGAAAAGTCTAAGAAAAGGACAGATACAGAAGAAACTCACGAAACCTGTATTCTGTGATTACTATTTACTTGTTTTTAAGTCACAGAAAAGATCTAAAAGTTTCCTTTCCATAACTGATACCTTCAATCAAGATGCTAGAATAGGGCCTTAGGGTTTCCTCCTCACCCTCAGTGTAGGAATGAACTACACTTCTGGGCGACTTTCATCGCTGTGCTTTCCAAACACATGCCTAACAAGACTGATTATCCTGCCCAGATGACTTCCTGATAGATTAGAGTGTCCACACACAGGCTTACTCATGATGATTTATTCAATAATTACTTAAGGCAAACAATGTGTTTTGCTGTCTAGGAAAAGATGAACAGTCATTTCAATTTTCTTTTGGTTAGAGGAAAGGCATTCAAGGCATCAGGAAAGGAGCAAATAGTAAAGCTGACACAACACAAAGCCTCCCTGAGAACAATTCTGCACCTCGCCTCTTTGGGGCTGCTGGAGGGGCATCCTGACAGTACATCAAGTCAGGTAATCTATACTTGGCTATCCTTCACACCAGGAATACTCAGTAGGAGCTGGTCCCAGCTTCCCACCTTCTTTCTGGACAGGGATATGTGGCTATGACTAGAGGCACTTTTGGTTGTCACAAATGGAGTGGCAGCACCACCAGGAACCAGGAGGTAGATGGCAGGATGTTGCTAAATACCTTAAAATGTACACTAAAGTCCCTATACAATATATTATTCAGCTTGAAATGTCAGTAGTACTTGGGCTGAGAAGCTTGTGTTTGGCCTTTAATAAGAAGTAATAGCGCAGCCTCACAAACAATTCCATTTGCCCTTCAAGCTCACTAGAAAGAGCAGAAAGGTGCTTTAAAAAAATACCACAGCTGTAGTTACCTGAGCAGTCTTGAAAGGGGAAAAAGAAATCTGTCTGAGAAGGCTCTTAGTGACATGAAAAACTGACGACCTTCCCTTTATTACAATGGAGAGACACTGCAGTTCAGAGAAGAAAGCAACTGTGCAGCAGAATGATACACAGGAACATGGAACATGGGCATTTTGAAAGAGAGACCCTAAAGGACACTGGGTTTCAGAAAAAGAAGACATCAGGTCTGCTGTAGAAGAAAGGCTTGATCCAAGACCCTGAAGGGTAAACAACACACCAAGATGGTAAAAAAGACAATACAGCCAGGCACAGAAGTGTGCAGCTACAGTGAGGAAGGAGAATAATGGTGAGAACAGACAGTGATCCTGTGAACAGACAGGACCATGAGAGGAAAACTTGGAGCCCTCAATATGCAACTGATCAGCTAAACTAGATCCCTGAGCCTGGCAGAAGCCTGGCTGAACAATGAAAATAAAGCAAAGACTTACTGCTACTACATCAACTGTGAGAATACAAAATGTCTTCAAGAAACCCACAATGACATCTACGTGAACACAAGGGCTTCCTGTGAATAGCAGGGTTCTCTGGGGTAGCTGTCCACAGAGACTGGAGAAGAGTCCTTACATCTGCTGGGATCTCTCCCCAAGGATTTACCCACCCTGGCAAGAACTGGATGGAAGCACAGGTGTTTGTGTGCTAAGCAGGTATGTAGAGCTGTTCAATTCCCTGGAAGAGGAAGTGCCTGCCAGATGCTGGCTGCAGCTGCTAGACAAAGCTAATTTCTCCTGCCAAAGAATGTGGAATTTACAAAGAGCCAAGGAGATCACTAACTCACTGGTGAATATTGTGCTGTAGAAAGGGATTAGAAAAAGCCAAAAAAGTTGATGTGATGGAGTAAGAATTCTTCATCAGTCTAAATGGTTGCTTAATGTGGTTAGATAAATATTCCAAACCATGGAGCTATTTTAAAGAACAGTATGAATTCCAATGCCAAGACTGAATGCACACTGTACTATCCATATGCAAACCATCTAAGTACACAGTCAACAGTTAGGAATATTAGGGTTCAAAAAGATGATGTTTTTGTTTATACATGCTTACCTCAAATACTGAAAGGTCTTTCCTTCGGTAAATTTCATTTGCTGGAGGATGAAACCATCCACACTTTTTTGAGTGTCTTAGCAAAATGTTTTTACTCTTCATATATTTAAGACAGAATTCACACAGGTAAAGCTTTGGTAATCTGTCAAAGTTTAAAAATCAGAGAGGCTATCAGAGTGACTATATTGTTCAAGAGAGAAAAGCTAAACACTGTTCAGTGTTCTCTAGGACATAAAATGTCTATAAAATCTTTTGATAACATTTTTAAAAAGGAAAAAGAAGCCAAGTATAGTGGCACACACCCTTAACCCCAACAGTTGGTGTCAGAGGTGGGAGGGAGAGGGTCTCTATGAGCTTTAGGGCAACCTGGTCTACACATCTAATTCCAGATCAGCCAGAGCTACATAGTAAGAGCCTGTCTCTAAGAGGGCACAGAGCGTGTGTGTGTAGAATCCAGTAATCAAGAAATATATCGATCTTAAAATATTTTAAATAAAACTCATGTGTTCAGATTTTACTTTGTGATCAACCACCAAGGTTTCCAGGCACAGAGCCACCACTTAAAAAATCAATTCAGAATGCTATTCTTTAGGGTGACCAAGTACATTTTAAAAAATTCAGATTTTATGTTGTATTTCCAATAGTTTTAATGCGGAGTGTTGTAACTAGAGTAATATTTTATTTATAAGTAAATTTATTATCTTTAAAATGATATGGATACCTATGAGGCAAAGGTCCTAAAATAATGTGGCTTTTATTTCTGCCTCTAGATGAGGAAGATGACATTTATCATCTCTCTCTCTCTCTCTCTCTCTCTCTCTCTCTCTCTCTCTCTCTCTCACACACACACACACACACACACACACACACACATGTAAGTGTGTGTGTATGTAAAATATAATAGTCTAAAGCAGCTGACGAAAGGCTGACAGTCAAAAGATCACATTTGTTTTCTACCAATTCCACTGCTGGTCTTATCTTTAAATTAAAAAGTGTTTTGGGTTTCTGTCTGCAGTTTTATATTCTTAACTTAGTTACCTGCACTCAGTGATGCAGAATTACTAATCACACATTCTTTAATCTTCTGAAAGTAACAGTACATAGCACCAACAAAGGGCTGAGGTATGCTAAGGCACATGCTATAGACATCTACTTCAGTGATCTGGCCATCAAGTCTTTCCAGACACTTTAAGCTACATGCACTTATTACACAGATACATGAATTATGCGCACACACGTGCATACGTGGTATCAGGTGCTACGCAGTGTGTGCAGGAGTTAGGCAGACAGAGGCCTCACTCTCACTCCTATCACCTCATCCTTATTCATGAAATCTCAGCTAAGCTCCACTGAGACTTAGAATCTTCTTTTTTTTAAAAAAAAAAAAAAAACATAACCATTTTTTTGAGATGTGATCTCACTTTGTAGTCTTGTCTGGGAGGTAAAAAACCCAAGATTCTACTAACACCATGTGACTTGATGTGAGCACCAGAAGAGAGGAAATGTTGGGTGATAAGGTTGGTTAGAAAGACACCTTTAGAGTTAATCTTCTCAACATTTTCTCTTCTTTTTAAAATGTTGGCTGCAAATGGCTTTAAGTGATTTGGGAAGAGTCTCTATAAAAGTTCTTGCTGCCTACTACTTCCTCTTAGTTTTTTTTCTTTTTTTTAAATAGGTGGTTTTTTTTTTAAAGATTTATTTATTTATTTTATGTACAGTATTGCTGTCTTCAGACACACCAGAAGAGGGCATCAGATCCCATTACATATGGTTGTGGGCCACCGTGCGGTTGCTGGGAATTAACTAAGGACCTCTAGAAGAGCAGTCTTAACCACTAAGCCATCTCTCCAGCCCTTCCTCCTATTTTTCTATTTTGCTAAATTTCTGTGAGAACTATGAAAAAATAAGGTATGAGAAATTATCGACAAAAATCTACATCCTTAAGTAAAAGAAAGCCAGTATAAACGACTATTGTTTTCTCTGAGTTGGTTCTGTATCAATCCAGCAACTGTCCTATTAACCAAACAAAATAAGATGGCCTTAAGTGCCAAAAAAAGTTTATTTATCTTGTGTGTGTGTGTGTGTTTTTTTTTTTGGGGGGGGACAGGGTTTTTCTGTGTAGTCCTGGCTGTCCTTGAACTCAGAGATCTGCCTGCCTCTGCCTCCCTGAGTGCTGGGATTAAAGGTATGTGCCACTACCACCTGACTCAAAGAGAAATTTACAGTAACTGTGGTTCTTAAGAGTGACACACTAACAGTACAAAAACACAGTACAAAAGTAAGCTGATGGCAAACACTTCTGACTACCAAAATTTATATTCATTCATTCATTCTTTTTGAGACAAGTTCATGGCTATCAACAGAATATGTACTGACAAAGATGGCCTTGAACCTCTGATCGTCCTGCCTCCATTCTGAGGTGCTCAAGTGCAAGGTGTGCACACTGTGACCTGTTTTATGTGATACTAGGTGACGGAACCCAGGCCTCAACATACTCAGCAGGCCTCTCTCATCTGGGCGACATCCTTGGAACCCAGGTGGACTCCATTCCTGCTGTAGAACCGAGCACTCCTTCCCCACCCAGCCTGCCAGGCTCTGTCCGTACCTTGCATATTCCTGTGGGTAAGGCGAGGAGTACCAGGTTTGGATTTCGTATTTTCCGAACTCTATTACTGAAGGGTATCGACCACAGTCTTCTACTCCACTTTCACACTCTATTTTCTGATAAACAAGGGCAACAAATCATGATAAAATACGAGTTCTAAAAAGAGAGAGTTATTTCATTTACATTGTTTCTCCTTTTTCATTTGAAGCTACCCAAACATGCCATTGATCTTATTATGAATCTTCATGTTGTTAAAACAGAAAACATTAAGCACCTTTGTAAATAATTCATATGCACGCAAAATAATATCCTAACAAATATGCCAAGTGGGTAATAAGTGTGATGCAAGTAAATCCCAAAGTCTATACAACACACTGCAATGCATCTGAACTGCAATTAGGAGACGGCACAGCTGTTGCTCCACACCTTGCAGGCCCCTGCTCCTACAGGAAGTTGCATGTCAGCTGCTGTGAGTTATCAGAGAAGTCCTGTTTCTTCCCCTTCTCCCTGGAAGCAAGCTACATGAGCCTGCACAGTCACTGCAGTGGCCTCAGTGTCTACTATGCTGTCTGGCATATAAAATGACATATTTCTTGAACAAAATCCCTAGCTTTGGGGCTGGCAAGATGGCTTAGGTGAGATATTTGCTGCCAAGACTGATGATCTGATCTCTAGAACCCACATGAAAGAAAGAGAATTAATTCCTGTAAACTGTCCTCTGACCTCCATGCCTGCACCATGGCACTGGTATGTGGGCCCCCTCTCCCCTGTCAAAGAGATTAATGGAATTAAAAAAAATGAGCTTTGTCATGTTATAAAGGGCTTTAGGGTTGCATTATCTTTCAGACTGTGACTATTGTCCCTTACTTTTATGTAGGAATATCCTCACTGTGTAGGCAAAGAAAAAATTTAAAGAGAGAAATCTGGCATTTGCTTTAACTGAAGGAGAACAAACATGAAGTGTTCTGTCAGGGGGGCATAAGGAATGACAAACCACACTAGTTCTTCAGCGCAAAGGCACCAGTCTTCAGCATGATTGGACGCTGCTTAAAAACAAAGCTAGAAGCCCACAGCAGACAGCTTGACCTAAAGGGAATAGGGGATGGCTTGCCACACACTACCGCCTACTGACAGTAAAACACTGTAATTACTTGTATGTCTTTGAGAAGTCTATAACCTTACTTCTTCATGTCTGCTGACAGTAACCCAAGTCAAGCTGACATGTTAAGTGGAACCATTTAGAGAAATTACTAGACAGAAAAAATGAAGATGACTTCAATTGATTATAAAAGACAACACTGCACTCATCAATGCCAGAAAGTTAAAAATGGACACATTTTCATATGGTTAGCCATCTGTGTAAGGACTATCGGTAAACTGAGATGGGATGAGATTTTTGGTTATAATTTGAAATTGTTATTTTCCAAATGTGGATAGAAATTAATAGAAACCTCTTTTTGTTTGTTTGGTTTTTTTCGAGACAGGGTTTCTCTGTGTAGCCCTGGCTGTCCTGGAACTCACTCTGTAGACCAGGCTAGCCTTGAACTCAGAAATCCGCCTGCCTTTGCTTCCCAAGTGCTGGGATTAAAGGCATGCGCCACCACGGCCCGGCTATAAACCTTTTTAAAAGCTCTATCTTATTCTTTATTCTGTTTGAGAGTGTGCATGCATGTGTGCACCCATGCTGCACTGTGCTTCTGTGTAGGTCAGAGAACAACTTTTGGGAGCTGGCTCTCTCTTCCCAACAAGAGTTTCGGGGATTGAGCGTGGTTGTCAGGTTTGCACAGCAAACGCCTTTACCCACCAAGCCATCTCACTGCCACTATTATTATTTTTTTGGTTTTTCTCTATGTAGCCCTAGCTGCCCTGAAACTCTATCTGTAGACCAGGTTGGCCTTGAATTCAGAGATATGCCTGCCTCTGCCTCTGAAATGCTGGGATTAAAGGCATGTGCCACCATGGACAGTTAATTATTATTCTATCTGTATAACTAGTACTGCTTTGGTCTGTTTTGTGAGCTCAGTCAGTCTTTTTTTGAAAAGAAGAGCTAATTCTACATTTAGCTCTTGGGGGAGGGGCATAAGCATTAACAAGTCGCAAAGGACGTTACAGCCACAAAGGACCCTACAGCCTCACTGCAAAGGTTGGAAAGCCACACGACTCTCATTACTGCTGGGGATCTGGGCCTTACCTCCCAAGACAGTTCCTGGGCCTGCTTAAAAACGTCCAGATCCTCTTCAGTCACGGTATCCTTGTTTCCCATCACACTTACATCTGTACTTTCTTGTTTGATGCTTATTTTAATTTCAGTATCTGTCATTTAAAACCAGCAGAAAGTGTGTTCACTGATTTGAAGCATGGGTGACCAGTGTATATTACCAAAAAACGGTACTGAGTTAGCACAGTGGGCAATGGGATCTTTTTTCATTGAGCAGTATAAGTTTACATAGCTAAGCCTTGCTCACAGATCCAGCAGTAACTCTTTCCCAAATATATATATATATACACACACACACATATATATGTGTGTATATATATATGTATATATATGCATATACATTCACCTTTCTATAACAAATATGAGGGAAAGTAAAAACAATACAAAATGAAACATTTTTTTCCAACCAAGATAAGAAGTGATGACTAGCTATAACATTACCATCATTAGTTTTGAGCTCATAAAATCTACCAATTTCCAAATGACATATTTTGGCTTTTTCTTGGATAAAGGGTAACAAATGTAATGGGCCAATTTGTTCATTGAACATTTGAAATCGGTTTCCTCCCTAAGGTGGATGGGTACACATGCAAACACACTCAAATCCAAAGCACACTCCACAGAATCACGGATCAGGCTCTGCTGAGACGGAAGCAGGATGAACTTTGTCATGAGAAAGCAATGGAGCAGAGAGGGAGAGGCAGAGCTGACACCTGGCTGGAAGCACCGCCAGCACACGCCAAGGTGACACTGGCTATGAGAGGCGGCATGGGAGAGAGCACGCAGAAGCATGGCGGTGGCTATTCATGCGGACTACAAAGCCAGGAGCAATGCTACGAAGGTATCTGGAGGGGTAGTGCCTAGTGCCACTAGGAATGGGAAATAACTAACAGAAGGCGGAGAGTATTAGTTAGAAGAACACTTTTGGAGGTTTAGTCAGCATTAGGAAAAGGTCAAAGTCTCACTGCATGTGTGTCAAAGTGAGGAGGACAGAGGAGAGCTAGAGCCTGTCATGGGCAAGAGTTGGTTTCTTAGCTCTCTGGGGTTGGGGGAGGGCGGGCGCAGGTTGGGCTGGAGCTTTCACCTTTTGCTTACCATTATCCTGATCAGGGTTAATCCTTCCGTCTGCCAAGCTCCCCTTCCCTGGTGACGGGGTCCCCATCTGAGGGGTCACTTTATATTTTAATCTGCCTAGCATCCTGTGCTTTTTAAGAAAAGTTGTTCGCTTGAAGTGAGCAATGGCTTTAAAAATATGTCCTCTAGTCATCCCCCAGCTACAGGAGGAGCGAGAGAGAAACCTGCTCCTAAAATCTCTTTTTCCAAAGAGACGGGCTTTAGCTTTTGCCGTGGAAGAGAATTCAGTTTTACGACGCATGCGTTTGGGTGGTGCATAACTTGGGTGTCCCTTTTTGCGAGACTGTCCCTGAGTGGTATAGATATGAGAAAGTCCATCAAAGAGTGCCTTCAGCTGGCTGTTGTTAGTAAGACTGCTAAAGGAGGGCTCACTGGACTGGCTGGAAGAGCTCTGGGTGGAGGTGGAGGAGGTGGAAGTGCTGGACTTTTGTGAACTGGGGCTCTGACCAGAGATGGGGGCGGGGGGCGGAAGTGCAGAAAGTGGAGGTTTTAGCTTTTGTGTGGTACCTGTAGCCAACACATGAGAAGTGCATGACTGTTTCTGAGAGACCTTTTTCCTTGGACGATAGTGCTTTGAAAAGTCTATTATTTCACCTCGGGATCTGCGACCATCAGGTGATGGTGTAAAAAACTTAGTAAGGCCATCAATGAGCCCTTTGGTTTTCTTGTTAACTTTAAGTGTAGAGGCAGAAATGTAGGTGGAGGAGGTGGTGGTTTTGGTGGTGGCACCAGGCCGGGTGGGGTCTGTAACAGCCAATCTGCTGCTTGAGTCCTTCCCAGACGCAGCATGACCAGATGAAGGTGTGGTACAGACTTTAGTCTTTTGACCCCTACCAGGTGACCCCCTTCCTGTGAATGCATTCATGGATCCTTCATCACTGGTTACAGACCTAGGCAAGAATTTAGAGAATAGTATCAGCATTAAATAACAGAACGATAAAGGCATCTAATAACAAATCTATAGAAACTAGATGCATAGTCAATGTACTTGAACTTGAGAAGATTCACTGCAAACTTAAGAATGGGTTTTGTGGGTGCCACCACCTACGTGTTGCTTGGCTGGAAAAGATAATAGATCTTACTTGTGTGTCAGGGTTCTCCCAGGGCCTGTCTGACAGGTACCAGGAGAATCCATGTGGACCCAAGTACAGTACAAGGAAGAAGAATTTTGCAGATACTAAAAACACCCAATACTTTCTGTATAATTAGACAAAAAACAAGTCATTCCCAGTGTTGTTACAAGTAATTATGATTTCCTGAAATGTCCTTTAAGAAGTCTTAGAGGAAGTAGGTCATATGTGTGATCCAGAGTAGAAGAATATCCTCATTTCTAGTTAGAAGTAATTTTTCACTTAGTTTGAAAAACTATAGAAGTACAATATGGGTGTGTCTATAAATTTGTACTAAAAAATAAAAATAAAGGTATACTTCTCTAGTTTATGCTTAGCATGATAAACAGCCAATAATACTAGGAGAAAAGACAATTACAGCATAAAATACTGCTGAAAAAAGGACAACTGCAAAAAAACAAAAACAAAAACAAAAAAAAAACTGAAGAAATGATTAAAGAGAAGCTGCAGCAGGTGGGACATGGCACGGGAAGTCTGGTGAAGAAGCAGCACATTTACCATGGTCATTACCAGACACTGGGCGGAAGAACCTCTGCCTCCTACTCTGACTGACATTTCACTTCGTGTGATGTTGGGTTCTGGCCATATTGCTGTAGGAGGCCACTCTACAAACACAGCTGCCAACATGAATGGCAGCTGACCGCTTGCACCTCCTTTGGGCAGACTTGGGGAAGCTACCCATGTTGCAGGAGGAATTTATGCAATAGAACCATTTGCATATGATCATGACAATGCTGAGGCTCAGAGTTATTCATTTAGCTGAAAGCTAATGGAGAAATGGAAGCCTGAGAATGGTATGAACGAAATACCAGAACACCTTAAATAATTACAAATAGAACACGTTTTAGTGCCTATCTTGTACACAAAGATTTAATGAACCAATTTCTGTAAGGTTCATCTGAGGTGGCTCAACTGCCAGAAACTTTGCCTGGTACCACTATTTCAGCCAAATCAGGTGAACACTGGAGATCTCTGGTGTCACTAGAAGACACAGTGAGGGTTAGTAACAAACAACTCATCCAGACTAAAATGTCTGCATTATAATGCTGCATCTGGACTGGATCTGGAGTAGATTGGCCAGGAAGGATAATAGGCTTATAAAGCATGTAAAAGAAAATCTCCCCAGACTGTCTTAAAAATTCCTGAGCTCAAAGGACAATTTTGGACAAACAAGAAGTTAGGATCAGTGCCAGGTGCAATTTTCAGCTGTGTCCTTTGTTTAGAAAGTTTATATTCTAATTTGGATTTTATAAACGGACCTTGAGGATATGGTCCCATTTCAAGAACAATGCCTACAGAGGAAAAATGAAAAATCCCATAATTTCTACTTCAAATGACACTAACATGAAAGAATTTATTCATAAATGTTTTATACTTGTTTCTAGAAATTAACAACCAAAAATCCATTTAAAAATATCTATCATTCCAGTTAAAGGGTTTCTATTAAATTTCACTAAACAAAACAATAACAACAACAAAAAAACCAAAAACCCCAAAAGCCTCTAGTAAGGAGCCTGCACGTTCTACTTCTCCTTTGGAGGTGAAGTGCAGACGAGCTTCCACACAGTGAACTTCTTCAGGTGAAATAAGGGGGAAAAAGAATATGCATGTAAGATTCACGGTGTTTTCTCAAGGCGGGTAGAATACCTTCCCATATATAAAGCACAGGTCCTCTGTCCTTAAGCCCCCAAGACAGCCTGAGCTGTCCAGGAACTCACTCTGTGTAGACCAGGCTGGCCTCAAACTCTTTGCCTCTCAGGTGCTGGAATTAAAGGCGTGTGCTACCACGCTCAGCCCTGTGTATGTGTTTCTTAACACTGACAGTTGAATCTATATTCTATAGAGGTTAAAAATGCATTCTTTGCATATTTTTTTTTAAAGCTAGCCTTTGATGCCAATTAGGCAACAAAAAGAAGTTGGAAATGGGGCTATCATAGTAAACTTGGGGTTTACTGCAAAATATTTTATCTGTATT
Source organism: Grammomys surdaster (assembly GCF_004785775.1). Taxonomy (NCBI): domain Eukaryota; kingdom Metazoa; phylum Chordata; class Mammalia; order Rodentia; family Muridae; genus Grammomys; species Grammomys surdaster. The sequence continues at coordinate 7,437,568 of NW_021621003.1, read as the reverse complement.
TCTGCACACACTTGCACCTGCTGAATGGCTTGGTCTAACTTTTTTACAGTATAGTCAGTTACAGGTTTCTCAGAAGCTACTATTTGGAGAAGAAATCTGAAAAGTAGTAATATTACATTAGCATCAGAAGGGAGAGTTATTTATTTTTTTTAATGTCATCTGGAATGATAAAGAAACTCTCTAAAGACATGAACAAAATACTTTTTGTTAAAAAAAATTCCTGTGAAAATATTTATAAAATTAAGCTGTTTTAATGCTCAGCCAATAAAAAAGGCTGAGGAAGTTTGCAGTTCTTACAACACTTCCATCTTGCTGTTTGAAATATGTCACTCGGTATTATAGCTACTGCCAAGAGAAGACCCCAAAATACCAAGTGTAGTTACAAATGCTATTTTTGAGGGGAAAATCCCACAGCTTATGCAAAAGGAAAATACTCCTTATTGAGTTTAGAAAAATTATGCTAAAAAAATCTGACAAAATTCGAGGGGATTACAATTACCTACATTTTTAAAAGCACAACATAAAAGATTTCTTTTAATAAGATCTCAACCTACAACAATCGTTGCTTTAATTTATTTTTCGGTCGTCCAATGGGTTTTGCATATCGCCGTTTTATTTGTGCAGCTTTCTCATGAAGTAGTTTTCTTCCCTTTTTCTTTGGTCTGCAGACTTGGCAAATCCACATCCCTGAATTAATATATATATGAAAAAAAAATTTAATGTTTCACTTAAGTTGAAGATATTAAATATAAACCTGTAGTTGTAACCTGACCAAGGACGCCTGTATGCAGATCTTTCTCTAGAAAAGTGGGTCACTCCCTGTTGCTCTCTTTAGAAAAGACACTGCTGAAGGTCAAAGACCCCAGGTCAAGGTGGTAAGAACAGAGAGAGGATGGCCCTGGTTTAACTTCTCTTCCCTAAAGCTCTTCCCCATTAAGCCACCCACCACCCCATACTCACCCAGGGAAATGTGTGTGTGTGTTTGTGAATGTCTGTCTTTCTGTCTGTGAATGTATGTGATGTATACATGCTCAAGAAGGTCAGAGAAGGCACTGGATCCCCTAGAATTAGTTATAGGTAGTTGTAGACTGCCTGGTCCTCTGGGAAAGCAGCAAATGTTCCTAACCACGGAGCCATCTCTCCAGCCCAAGTCATAAGCTATTTATCTTTTATTTCTTTCTTGTCACTTGGGAGAAAGTTTTTAAATCAATCAGTCTTTTGAACTTCTATAGGGAAAAAACGATTTTTGTTTCATCAATCGCTTTAAGAAATTTCCAATACTAAAATGGTTGAGTTTAAGTATTTTAAAATTAAAACTTAACAATTTTAAGCATTATAATAATTGAAATTACATGTCTATCATATTAAAAAAAAACAGAAGATGTGAATAGTATAGACAAGTATATCAAAAAGTCCCAATTCAAATCAGTGGGGAGATGAGGAAAAAATTCACCGAACTCCCTGGAAGAGCTACTTCCTATTCTTCACAAGAATGGTTCAGCCCTCTCCCTTTCCCTCTTCACTAGACAAGGTCTCAAGTAGCCCAGGCTGGGCTTAAACTCTAGATCCTCCTGCCTCAATCTCCCAAGTGCTGGGATCACAGGTTTGTAACAACCTGTTACAAACATTTATACACTAAGTAGAAAAGAAGTTAAAAAAATTCAATGCACAAACATCTCTCTACTAGTTCCATAATTTCCACGGGATGGGGATAGAAACCACATAAACTGAGGCAAACAATCCCAAATACCAGGACTCTAAATCTGATTAATATTTATGTAAAACTGAAGCTGTAAGTACTTGAACCTCAGTGGGAAAATGATTAAAGCATAAAACAGGTACTTCTCAATGATGAGAGTCAATAATCAAATACAGAGTTCAGGGTCTCCTCAAAGAAAAGGAGAAAAAAGTCATGATTTTTTCCTTACTATCAAACTGATTTAAAATGTTAAGACTATAGTTTTATCAGATCTAAGAGATTACCACTCATAACATGAAAATTATTTTTAAGATATTAAAACATAAAAAAGGAAGTATGTCTTTGTCTCAGTGGTTCTATTGGCATTGTCATGAGGGTAATCTCTCACACACTGGTGGTCAGCACAAAAACTGACAGCCTTTCAAGTAAGTGGCCTCTAATTAGAGAATTCCTCTCTACGAATTTATCTTCAGGAGTGCGGGAAACACTTGCAGCATTTGAAGTATCTATCGTAGAGAATTGGTTAATTAAATCAATCATGGTTCATTTATACATGAGGCTGCAAAATCAAATACCTTCAGGAAGCACCTTGACTGTATATGACTAAAGCAAATTAGAACACGTGACAATAGGGAGCAGTGACAGGGTGGCAAATCAAAGCATGCATGCCCCATTGAGACAACTCAAGGTAAAATTGAAAAGTATAGTGCCAACAAAGCTTACTTATGGCCCACAAGCAGGTCTGGAAGCCCTGCTCCGTGTTATGGTGCTCAACATGACCCTTGTAAAATCATGTTTGGGAAAGCAAGCAATGGTATGAGGATGCTTACCATGTACTACTGAGAAGGGGAAAACTCAAAGTTACACACATGTGCAGAATGCTCCCTTGAAAAGGGTGTGAAGCAGCAGGGAACCTATTGGTAACTGTTTTTTTCCTCCTTTGTGTTTCTCTTATGTTTGTATTCTCTATACCTTCTGCAATGTCAATATATGCATACTACTAATAAAAGGGCAAGCTCATTTTTAAATGTTTAACACACTGCAAACATGAGGGCAGGGACATGGCTGACTTACACAAATAAACAGAGAAGAAAACTCCATATTACACCAGATACAGAGAATTCAGATGTTCATGCACTTCAACATCAGCCAACAGCCAAACCCTGGTGATGGCTTCCTGTTTCAGTACTCTGAAGTCATCATTATAATCATGAATTTTATAAATACAAAATTCACTTCCTTTATTGCATAATACAGACAGGGATATAAACTCTTGACAAGAGAGTCTTCTTCATCCCAAGGTCCGAATTACTGTGTTATATCTGTTACCCCAAACCAAATGACTATAATACTCTTCTACTGAAACCTGCAACAACATTGGGTGGGGAGGGGGAATCCAGATATCAGAATCAGGTTAGCAGGTAAATACTTTACTTGTTTGTTTGTTTCAGAGCTGGGAATTCCATCAGACCTCACACACGCTAGGCAAGTGCTCCACCATGCACCTGCAGTCCCAGCCCATTTTTAATATGGTTGGAAAGTTCACCTTTTGGCATTCTGGAAAGTGGTGGGTCACAGCACTCCATATGGAATCCTCTATCACAGGAATCACAAAAAAGCATATTATCCTGTAATACAACAGATTAGAGACTAGTTGAGACTGAGACCAATTGCAGAACATCAACACCCAGGTTACCAGGTTAACCTTAAGATGTAATAAAGGAGCCACAATTTCCCAGTGTGGTGTGCCATTACCAATGTTTAAACATTGCAACACTGTGTCGGAGGAAGTGCGCCCTGACTGATCACCTCCCTGGAGCTGGGATGTGAGGCGCGTACTCACTGCATTTTTGCCCTGGACACGACATGCGCTGCACGTCTTGCACTCGATGCACTGCCACCTCAAGGCCTTCACATTTTCAGTTAATTCAGGACAAAATTTCAAACAGGATGGGTGTCCTGCAATAAAAAGTGATTGCTCTACGTCAGTAAATAGTACCTTAGTTTGTAGAACTCTCATTCCCCTCATTCAACGGATGGTCACCGATGCCAACCAGTGAGCCTTAGGAATTTGAAAACAAAATAGGCCAAACTTTAGCTGTACAGACTTACTTTCTCTCTGCCTTCTTTCCCTGCATATATGAAATGACTATATGATACTTTCCCTGAAATAAACCTGAAGCTTATCCCAATTCCAACTATCAGTCTTACAGGACTTTGAAGGCAGTGTGTGTGTGTGTGTGTGTTAGTAGCTCTGTCATTGTCACCAACCTCCACATGCCCATAGCTCTTGAGGATGCTGTGCTGTATATTGGTACCCAGGTTCAAACAACTGATCTCTGTGTGGTGAAATCATATAAAATAAAAAAAAAGGTGGCTAAACATGGTCAAGCTTAGTATGGTGGTGATGCACACCTGTAATGACATGATTCAGGGGTCTGTCCAGTACAAAGCAAGATCCTGTCTGTCTGGAATGCTACAACTCCAAGTGGCTTGATGAATTCACTCATTACATAGTACACAAAGAATATCTACTGCTAGGAAAGGCCAAGAACATCCTACTGCAACCCAGTTCCTGGTTCACTGAAATTCAATTCTAAAAGTAGGGGAACAAACATGGAATCTGAGAGCTGAAGAAGACAGACTCAGACAGAGGAAGTTAAGAAGCCACCCTCAGCAGGTTTCCTCTGCTTTCTTGAGCACTGTGTGGCTCCACACACCCCTGGGCACTTTTTTCTTTTTTTTACCCAGCAACATTCTACATGTCCAGCCTGCAGAAAGCCCCAGAGGAAAAGACCAGGATTCCATGCGTGAGGGAACGGTGTGAGCCGAGGCTCTGGAAAGCAGTTCCATTTCAAAACTAATGGCCCTTTCTCACACAACCCCAAGGAGATCTCAAAACTTGATTATTATTTCTTTTTTTTTTTTTTAAATCTGGTCTTTAAATAGCAAGAACATTAGAAAATCCCATGTGAGAGAACTTATAACCAAGCTGCAAAGGGAAGCCCGAGGGGCAATAAAAAAAGCAGATTCTGTAATTTCAAAACTGTTTTATAATTTCCTGACTTTGGCAGCTTCATTGTTTAAATATGTATTTTGGGTTCCTGCCAAAAAGGTTCTCCTCTCTAAAGCTTAACAGGTGCTTCATAAAATTCCACTCACCAGGAGATTTGGCTTTTTGAAGTAAGAACATTCAATATCAATCATCAATACCATTAATAAAAGTACACAATTCCCTACTCTTAAAAAAAAAAAATCAAAACATCTGTATTTAAGATGTTGAAAACAATCAAATGCTGCCAAATGGTTAGAGCCTCCTCAGGCTTGGAGAGACCCAGGCAGATGCAGCTAACCTCCGACTCTGGTCTCTTCTAAGGGCTTCTCATTCAAATGAAAGGAAGAAGAAGGTTTAATATATAACAGGGGCATCAATCAGCCACCTCAGAAACAACAAACAAGCACAGCTCACTTGTTAGCTAGAAGACTATGCTTGTAAGGGAGAGGCTAGAGGCTACTTTGATCAGGTCACCCCCTCCCCATGTTCAGAGGACTAAAAACTCAACTTTTAAAGAAGAGCAATTTAAATTCTACCTTTAAAATGGATGCTATCGGCTTAAAAATATACCATTTAGTCCTTCCTCCTTCATCACTCCTGTAAGTCATACATCACCAACACAGACGACCTCAATTTCATGCCCTGAGCATTTCTCTACCTGAGACTCTCCTTTTGTGCTTTGTAGCTTAGTCTTCAGTAACTAAGGTAATTCATATCGTATTAGAGCTTATTATTATTCCTACAGATATCCCACAACAGAGACTTTTTAATAATTTTGCCTTTTCAAAAGAATAGACTCTGACCATTTTCAATCAAAAGCAAGGAACATTTTCCCTCTTAATGCTTTCTTCCACTTTAAGCAATAGTATCTCTGACTACTACTATTTAAGCTGCCCTACCAAATTCCAAAATCTTTAGCCCATCTTGGTTTAGGAAACAATCTTCCCTTTACTTAGCTTTAAAGAAATGGCTATAGATCCTTCCAGCTTGACCTTTCTCTGGTTCTGTGAAAGATGCTGAGCAATGGAAAGACATTTCCATTTTCCTTCCTCATATTAGCTTTATAAAAAATAAACAAAAGATTGTAACTATGTCTTCATGTATTGCTGTATAATCTATAGTAATGAGATACTAGGAATTGACGGTATTGATAATATAATCCCTTACCGCCTACTGAGCCACTCCATAAACTCAGGCATTTCTCTAAAATCCTCAGTCTCTATGCTGAGAGAATTCAAGAGGATTTGTTTTTCTGGAAGTGGTTTTATTACTGTGGTTTGCAATGTATCGAATTTTGAGAGCCCCATTAAGCCTTCATTCACTCATTCATTGTTATGCAAGCACATAAGTATTCATAGTTTACAATAGTTTTATCTAGTAAAACCAAAGAAAAATGGCTTAAAATTAGGTAAGCACCAAAGGAGCCACAAACTCGGAAGTCTTTGAGAAGAAAATCCATATATAGTAAATACAATAATGGTCCTAAAAGATGTCTATACCCCAATTCTCACGCCACATAGACAAAGCAACTCTACAGGCATGGGTCTGACTGAGGGATGGACTTCATGAGGAGAAAGGAAGAGATGTTGGTAGCATGCATCAGTCTCCACTTGTCACAGCAGATTCTGAAGATGGAGGAAGAAAAGCCGGAAGCCAAACACTGAGGTTCCCTCTGGGAAGGAGATTCGCCTGACAGCAGGGGCTTAGGAAAAAAGTAAGCAAGTCCTATTATAACCAGCGGACAAGGAGGTGGATCTTCTCTCCCTCATGCTTCCTAGACAGCAGCCCAAATCTGCAGACACCTTGACTGTAACCTACCAAGTCCTACAACTGGACTTCTGTCCTGCAGCTGTTAAAAAAAATTCTGTCTTAAACTACTAAATTTGTGGCATCAATAGAAAAATAACTAAGGGCCAGGGGTGTAGCATCATAGTGGAGTTCCTACCTAGCATGCATGAGGCTCTGGCTTCAAATGAAGGTGGGAGAGAAGGAGGGAAGAAAGCAGAGAGATCAGGAGTCAAGTCCCTCAGGCTGGTTATTTAACTATTGGCATGTGTAAATACTCTTTCTTCAAATGACATTTAATTAGCATTAGAAATAGTAGAAAGAGACATGGTTCCTACCCCTTCAGGTCATGTGATATAACAGAAAGACAAGTATTAATGCACTCCAGAAGCAGAGACAGAAGAACTGAACGTTCAAGACCAGCCTGGGCTACATTGCAAAATCTTACTTTCGACAATGTTTGTCAACCATGCACAAAGCCTTGAGTTCAATCCTCAGCACCACAAATTAAAGGGCTATCGAAGACACCAGCAATGCATCTTAACCCAGGAATACTTTCCTGCTCTTGGAGCAAGTGCTATACCCTGGCACTCAATGGGTTACAGAAAGAGAAGGCATCCACTATCCTAGTCTACACATCATAGCATGGCTAACCCAAAGCCTGCATACTAAACAGATCCACGAATCTCCATTACACACACACACACACACACACACACACACACACACACACACACACA
>NW_021621003.1:7385597-7430279 GCF_004785775.1 Grammomys surdaster | reverse complement strand
ACACACACACACACACACACACACACACACACACACACACACACACACAGAGATTTCCTGTTATAATAACCTAAAGCTCATCTTGATCTAACTTCTCAATCAATTTATCTATGGCAGCCTAAGTTACCTTTGTAAGTTTTAAATCTGATGACCTAATTTTTCTGTGGCTACCAAACTGACTTAGGAAAAGAATGTAAATTCTCTCATACAGGTTGCAAAACCCATCCAAATTGGACTCCTGTTAACTCTATCCCAAATCACAATCCTCTGTGCTGTGCACTGATACGGACTGGTTCCCCCTAAGTCCATAGAGTTAGTACATCTCCACCTTCCTCAGCCTGCCCTCCTGGATCCATCTCATGGACTCCCCACTCCCACTTTGGTTAAGGAGGCCCTTCTCAACTAGGCAGTGGTGGCATGAGCCTTTAATCTCAGCACTCAAGAGGCAGAGACAAGAGGATCTCTGAGTTCAAGGTCAACCTGGTCTACAGACAGATCAAGTTCTAGGACAGCTTGGGTTACAGAGAGAACCTGTCTTGAAAAAATAAAACACACACACACACACACACACACACAGACACACACAAATGGAGACCCTTCTCTACCCTCCAAGCCCAGGGGCCACACCGTGCATTGTTCTTGACGCCATCACCAAGTAAACAGGCTTCTGATGTTGTGATGTTCAGCCTCACCTCAGGCCTGGAGCTAGCTGACCACAGACTAAAATCTTCCAGACTATGGTCCAAAACAGACTTGCATTTCACTGTGATGACTCAGTGGCTTCTTGGGGTGCGGGCGGGGCTCCCCTTCCTTCCTATTTACTCCTCCTTTGAGGTGGGGCTCTCATTCCTTGTCTTTCTATGTATTCCTCTTGGAATTCCGTCTAGTCAAGGACTCTGCTTTCCAACCCAATGATCCAATCTGTGTCTAGTCACTGTGAAACTAGACGACTAACCAACTGCTCCCTGAGGCATTTATACATAACAACCCTAAGAAACCAGTGATAAAAAAGTCCCCCCCCCAAAAAAAAACCCAAACCAAACAAAACCCAGAACCTAAAAACGTACAGCCAAAGGCTGCAGCTTTCCGTGCCAGCTCCCTCAGCACACGTTTCTCAGGACTGACACTGGGGTAGAGATGAGATGAGCCGAAGGTGGGTGCCACTCTGCCCACAGATCCTGCTCATGCTCTGCGTAGGGGTCTGCGTCTCCCAGCTGCTCCACAGCAGCCTCTCTCCTGCCTCCTGTGTCAACGAGCTTCCACTTAGAACGATGCTGTAATTTTGAACTGTACACTTATCTTAGATTTGCTAATTTGAAAACACACATGCACACAACTCATCTGTAAGTAAGATTTAACCACCCGGCAATCTGAGCAGCAGACACAAAATTTCATTTGGTATAATATCTAATACTTATGTGAAGCTAATTAAAGATAATTTGGCCTTAATGAGGCAAGGAGAATATAACAGTGTTAATTTCAAAGTAGGCTGATCCATGAAAGTCAAGTAAAATCACTCCCCAGTCTCGGTATTTCCTCAGACCTGAGGACTGTCTCACAGTTCCCAGATTTATGAGTGGCTAGAACAATCTCCGGACATATGTCACATGGTCGACTATTCTCACAGGATTGTTTTACTACCCTCATGCCAGTCCTGTGGGTTTTGGGGACAGAGTTACTATTCTTTACATTGTACAGAATAATAAAATTTCAGTTGGAGCCAGAAAGAAGGGACCTGGGGCACAGGGTTGGGGACACTACATTTGGGGCAGCTTTATGTACTTCACATTTTTACTGCACATGGCCTTGAGCAGTTTTTTTTTTTTCCTGACCATTTGTTATACAGTCATCTTAAAAGGAGAGGAGAGCCCAGTCAGTGATCTCACTTCATGGTGGAAGCAGAAGGAAACAGTTACACTCATGTCTGTGAAAGCTCAGCGCAGCACAATCGTCATCACAAAATGGGGCTTCAGAGAGGTGACTAAGAGTGTTGAGCACATATGGGAAGCACATTGAATAATCATCATCTTCCTTATGGCTCCATCTGGACTTCCTTCTTCTGGTTGTATATTACTCATAGACATTTTTCTTTTTTAACAAAACTATCTTATGTTCAGAATCCCTTTGATCCTTACAAACAGTCCCAATTCCATCCTGGAACCAATGGGTCCTTCTGCGTATGGGAAGGCAGCAGTCTCTATAAGGTCACCTGGAGGACCAACCTTTAGTCTCATTGGAGCTGCAGGACTGGACTGTGCCAGCATAGCTCCCACCCTGACAGGGCACTGCAGAAGCATGTGGTCCATCATGGTCTTCCTCATAAATTCCAAGGTGTTAAAAAAATAAAAAGCTGAGACCACATGTACCCCAATGCCTCCTAAGATGAAACACATTTTACTTTGATGCTTCATTTTTTAAAAATATAATTTATTTTTATTTTGTGTGCACTGGTGTTTTGCCTGAAGTGACTGTGTGAAGGTGTAAGATACCCTGAAACTGGAGTAACAGACAGTTGTGAACTGCCATGTTGGTCTTAGGAATTGAACCCAGGTTCTCTGGAAAGTGGTCAGTACCTTTAACCTCTAAGTCATCTCGTCAGCTCCTTGATGTTTCATTTTTAAGAGAAAAAAAGAATATAGTTTTTTTTCTAATTGACCAAAGGGTGTGCTTGTCTACATAGTATTCCACAGTTCGTATCTTCTCCCAGCCCCTGAAGTAATCAAATCCAAGCTGATAGACTCACGGTTAAGGAGTGGCCACAGCACTGCTCTACTTTAGAGCCCAGAGAAGCACCTTCAGGCACCCTCTGTGATCTAGAGACACATTATGCCCCAAGGCTTGGATTTCTGCCAGTAACAGAGGTAGACCTGATCCAGGGACAGAGAACCTCACCCCTTCTCTATTTGCTAGAAAAGAAAGGGTACTTTTGAGGGCAGAAAGGACCCAGTGCACCTATCAGCCCTAGCCCAGCCCTGGGAACTAAGAATGGAGAAGTAGGAAGCTTCAGAGAAGAGACATTTCAGCCCCTTTTGTGCAGAGGGAGTCAGATCTCCCTTTGCTGGGTCTTCAACCTGGGAAAACTAGGGGAGTTTGGTGTTATCAGAAAATCTACCTGGGTAGAATTACACCTTGATGCCCTGTAAAGAAGGCCTTGAAGTTATGATAAAATCCTAGATTCTTAGCAACTTGGCAGGGCGGAGTGTGTCATCAGCAGTGAGGAATACATGAAGAGAATTTTTCTTCCCGAAATTCAGTACTGTCTAGGTGCTCAGATGAACAGATACTAAAATGAGATGATAGACAGAAGGCATTTTTGGTTTTGTTTGTTTGTTTGTTTTTTCGAGACAGGGTTTCTCTGTGTAGCCATGGCTGTCCTGGAACTCACTCTGTAGACCAGGCCGGCCTCGAACTCAGAAATCCACCTGCCTCTGCCTCCCAAGCACTGGGATTAAAGGTGTGCGCCATCACTGCCCGGCTACAATAGAGGGCATTTTTAACATACAGTTTAAAATTCAAAGATAAATATCAGATATGTGGTCACCACAGAACTGATCAGGCAGTGACACACAAAAAAAATAATTCATTTGAAATGAGCCTTGTGAGAAGACCTACAAGATAAGTAGAGTCAGACTGATGAGCGAGGCGCTGCCTGCCCAGTGGAGCAGGGGACCATAGGTTGAAAAATATTAACTTGAACACACAATGTCTTTGTGTTCTTCTGTTGCTAGCCAGGAGACCACGGCCAAGTTAGAAAATGCTAAGGAATCCGTAAAGCCCATTAAAAAGATAGTCAGAATATATTTTTCAGGTAGTGCTTGAAATGTCTTATTTTGAAGGCTCTTTTCACCTAGTCAGGTCCTGGAGGCTGCAGACCCACAAATGGCCTATCATGTTGAACCTCTGAATAACTGACTAAGAATTATTTTAGAACACGATCATTCTTCAGTACGGAATGTTTCCTCTATCCAACCATCAAGCAGCTGTCCTACGTGGTGACAAAATTTTAAATTACTCACAGCAATCAAGAGCGACAGTATGAGGTGTGGGGAATCGTAAGAATGGGTATCACTTCCGGTACTCTCAGGATAGCCTATGCAGACAATGAACTGGGCTGTATAGTTCCTTGAAGTCTAGAGGTAAGCGCCATTATTACTAATGAGGACAACGCCTTGTAGAATGATCAGGTGACTAACTGGAAGTCAAGGGTCTGGGCTGTTGCTGTCTCTGTACAAGAGCATGCTGTAGGTTCTGCAGAGATGTTTTCCTTCCTTCTGTTTGCTCTTGGTGCTGGGATTGAACCTAGGGTCTTAGGCAAGTGCTATACCACAGAAATAAAACTCCAGCTGTTTTAAACTAACATTTTGAGGGAAAAAATACTTCAGTATCCAGGAGAAAAACAGAAGACCAACTCAGAAAGATTAACTTTTAAAACCTTGGGCTGGGGGTGTAATTCAGCAGTAGTGTTTGCTTAGCATGGATAAGGCCTTCAGTTTGATCTCCAGAAAAAAATGAAAAAAAATAAAGAACCAATAACAAAAAAGTATGCATAGGGGAGACCTAGTATTACCATTTCACGTGCAGGAAAGTGTGTGTATGTACATATACCCTGGATGAAGTTTATGTACTGAATCAAAAAGAATAACAAAAAAAAACTCTTTAAAAACATAAACACAATTTACCTTTATATTTCTGAATAACACTGGAGGTATAATCTTAAAGTCATATGGTAAAGACAGAGAAGACACACCCTCCTTGGGAGCACTTGGGGCACTGTAACTGGCCCTTATGGTCGTCCCTTTCCTTGAGTTGACACAGAGCTGGATGGAATTACTACATTTCACCAGTAGGTGTCATAACCTGAAACAACACAGGAGTCTCTCTGGGACTGGGGAGAACAGAAGGGCCACTGTCGTGCTAGGTGTGGCAATGGTTGGATTTGGGAAGGTGAGGCAGGAGACTGAGCTCAGGATTGAAGAGTTTGGTTGGGGCAACAAACTGAGCATTTCAAAAGGCTCAGCATGAGGCAAGTAAGAGGAGTTTGAGGTCAGCCTGGGCTACACGGAGAGATAGCTCAAGAAACAGTCAAACAAACAAAATCTCTACTGTGAATTTACTTACTGTACTGCAGTCTCCACGCTGAATTAGCCACATAGATAAGAAACAGAGCTTGGTTACAAATACTACTGAACAGAATTATATAAACATGTAACATAGGTTGGTATCGATTCATTCATATTTCACCCTTGACCTGTATAATGTTCTTACATTTCAAATCTATTCTATCACCAAATGATTTCTTTAAACAACAAATCCTGTGAGGTTTGGATAGAGATCAGGAGCATGAAGCTCTGACAGTGGATGCCAATGTAGAAAACACACAAACGGAACTCACCACTACTGCCACAATCTGCACAAGATAGGAGCTCTTCTGGTTTCTTTTCACGATTTGACTCTTTAGTCCCCAAACAGAAGCTACATATTGGAATGGGATCGGCACGGGGCTATGAGAAAGAGAAAAAAAAAAAAAACAAAAACACAAAAAACAAAAATAAAAATGTATTGTTAGCTTTCTTTCAAAATCTAAAACAAATTATTAAATTCAAAGCTTCTTACATATTTCTTAAGGAAACCCTGATGAATTAAGCATTCAAAAAAATCAACATTTTCTAATAAAAATCACCATAAATTATGTGGTAGCAAAGCAGTATCTGAATACATTTAAATGTAATCATTAGCTCCAGAAGTAACTTTTATGAATTTAGTGAAACCTAAGACCTTTAAATATCACAGAGCCTTCAGAAGGAACATTAAGGATTCATCTGTGATCCCAAGTGTTCCCATAATCTCTATGTACAATAAACTGATTCATCTACTCAGCAATAAAGACCATGGATATCATCTGGTTAATTAGTGAGATTATTTAACTCAGCTTTATCAAGTGTTGTGATTATTCACCTATTAAATACCGGACATGAAATGTATGCTTCAGACGGCCCATGAACAGAGAACAAGCAGGAACTAAAATTCTGTCGGACTTGAGAAGATCAAAAGACTATTAACAAGGCCTCTCTGGCACCAAGGGCTTCAAAGGGAAACCAGGGCACACAGAGGAGATAAACCCTCCATCTCTGACATTCACACTTTATAAAAGAAACAACAAAACATTTGTCTACCCCCTGGCACCCTTTAACTCTCCATGGCAATTGCTTTTAACAATGTGTAAATCTACATACATTCTGTGTCTCCTCTGCTGATTACTACTGCCAGCACAGCAGACATTTCCATCCACATGAATGCAGTTCACTGTGCCTACAGATCTACATTATCTTGAGCAGCCAAAACTGTATAAAAACTACAATTTTATTGCACATTCCAAGCCTTCACACATGTTGTCTGCTAGTTCTCTGAAGCCTTTATACAGAATGTCATGAGTCAAAAATTCAGGGCAAGAAAACTCAACGCAATCACAAATGTTTTTATATGTAAATCACAAACAAGATCGTGTTAGATCTAATTCTCTAAGTCTACAGCAGCACAGAATAAACCTCATTTGGGCAACTATTCAATCCCAAATGCCTAATACATAGCCTGGTTCACAGTAGGCTCTCAAAATATGTTTACTGGTTGAATAAATAAAGAAGCAACTGCCAATTGAAAAGAAAAATCAACCACTTCTTTAAGATAATATTTTGGATGGTTATAATGATTCAACAAATGTCTTGGTTCCCTCTAACAACATGCCATGAGAGTCAAGAATTCATCTTAGGACCTAGCATTCACAAACTTGTTAATATGACTGAGACTTTCATCTCACAATATGAGTGTTCATTATCCTGCCCTTATTTTCAGCTTAATTTGTTCTATTAATATGTACACGCTTTACTTTCTGAGGTAGCTTTACAAATGTATTCTTGTAGCTCTGTTAAAAAGCTCAGTGTGAAATATTCTGTACCAGAAAAACCAAGAAAAGAAAAGAGGACAAGCTACAATAAATTGGTCAGTGACTCCAGCCACAGTTTCTGAAACGACAGATCGTCAGCGCTGCGTAATTATGGATCCATACTTATTACTTGCGACTGCTCGGCTGCGGTACCTTGGGAACACTTTTGTTCCTTTAAATAGCAATTAAAAGAACAATCTGGTTTTAAAGCGACACGTTCCTCTGATAGATTCTGGCTAAAGCACAGTCCTTGTACTAATGGGATCCTCGCTTTCATTTGATAGAACAATGTTCAAGCCTCTGCCGCCGCCCTTTCAGTGATAAATAATTTACAAAATGTCACATATCATTCACGCAATGAAATAAATCCAAATCTGCAGCTCCATTTTTCCTTCCCAGATGGATTTTTAGCTGACAGGAGACATGGCCATCAGCCAGCATTCAGGCTCCTTTTCCGTTTTTAACCAAAGGTAACACAAAGGACAAAGGTTGCTAGTAGTTCATGGCCAGAAAGACTGATGTCCCGCACTCTGCCCAATAACAGAAGCAGAGATGCTATCACTTCATGCCACATTCAAGTGAACCCCACCATGCTGATGTATGCGCACAACCATTTATTTTAAGGATAACTATCTCACAATACTCTATAAAACCACTGCATTATACAGAAATGTCTGCCCTGCTGAATTATTGATAATTCAAAGCACTTTTTGCTAACCTCAGTGTAGCCGAGTCTAATTAACTTTAAAAAATTGTCACTTGTATGAAATGAAACTTGTACAGTAATGCATGTAAATGGGTCACAGAATTATTTTGACTCACTATGTTCAGATGACATATAAACTGTTTTTTTTAAAAAAAAAAATAATCTCTTAAAGTAAAATGGATTCCAATCAGAATGAGGTCTGGTTAAATGGCAATTTGATTCCACACAAATCTATTAAAGACAAGTGGTATTTAAGAACTTTGAAAACAGAAGCCCAAGGTGATCATGGCGGCATACACCTGGAATCCTACCACTTAGTAATCAGAGGCAGAAAGTCTGAAATGACTTCAAAGCTAGTATGAGTTTCAAGGCTACACAGTAAAACACACTCAATAGTCCCCTTAAAAGAAAATAAAAACCAAATCCAAAACACCCAACCTTATTTGGAAATTCCTAATTCCTTTCTTTGATACTAGTGTGTGTGTGTGTGTGTGTGTGTGTGTGTGTGCGTGCGCGCGAGTGTAAGCAATGTAGCCATCTTGGAGGGAAAAAGTGGATACACAGCATAATGACCTGTGTTCAGTAGTCCTGGGAACACTCACAAACAGACTGAAAGAGAAACTGACTCAAAAAGGAGTCCTTTGACCTCTAGTGTGCATAAACAATGCAATAATAAATAAATATCTGAAAGGAAAAAGCAAAAAAATAATCTCATAAAGGCATCTAACCTGTTGGTCAAATTTTCTATAATGTCTGGCTCTGCTAAACTAATGTTAAACCTAAGAACAACAGTTGGGGAGGGGTGATGATAAGTAATTAGCTGACTCTGTTCTGTAAGCCCCTCTCCTGCCTTGTTTCTGCCTTGGCCAAGCAATGATACCCAGGCAGCAGGGAAACTGCTCCTCCCATACTACCTCAGTTACTCACCTTCACTAGGCAAGGTATGTGGTATTATCCCTATTTTACTGAGGAACCTGAGGGTCTGAGTAGTTAGGTAAATTCTCTAAACTTGCACATGTTCAAGCGGAGATCTGGATTACTACAAGTCTGCTGGATTACTAAAAGTCTGTGTCCCTAGAGCCCAGTGATCAAATTCACATCTCCTTCCACTCCTCTCTCACAAAAACAGATGATTCAAAACTATCTTTCCATCAGGAGCAACACATTTAGTGATGTGTTCAGCACTCTTCCACCCAATTTCTTCTTGAAAGTACTTAAAAGAACACCACTATAATGCTACATTGTTACTAGTCACAATGGGAAAAGGTACAAAGGAAAATCTGGCGGATACTTCTGTAACCAATATGAGACTAAGACCAAGTGCCTCCAAGTGTTTCCAGGAAGTGCATGGCACTGCCACGTCATTCTTGGTGAATCTACCAGTAAGGAAAACAATTAGGCAAACTTAAATTGAAGAATTCTTTATTAAACAACTTCCATGGTCTCTTCAAAGAATGTCAGTCGTATGTGATGGAGAATACATGGAAACTCATGATCCTTGGTTAGATTAGTGGTTTTAAAAAAAGATTGATTGATTTATGTGTATAAGTGTTTGCCTGAATGTATTATGTGCATGCAACATGTGTGTGCCTAGTGTTTTGAGGCTGGAAGAGGGTGCTGGGTGCCCTGCAACTAGAGTTACAGAAAGTTGTGAGCCAGCACATTACTACTGAGTACCAAACCTGAGCCCTCTGCAAGTGCTCCTAACTGTGAGGCATTTATCTAGCACCCTAATTCTTGAGTCAGAATAAAGGATTTTTCTGGGAAAATTGGGGAATGTGCACTAAGTACCAAGTAATATATAAGCCAGATATCAACTTAAGTGAATATACTATGTTTATGTTGGGCTATGGCCAACAAGCACAGTTTCAGAGATATGAGCAAATCTAAGTGTCATGGCATGTCTATAACTGTCAAATGACTCTGAAAACACTACACCTAAATTCAGTAAGGTAACTATGCAGCAGAGTGCCCAGCGGGCCATCAACATGAAAGGCACACATATACATTCACAGCATTCTGCCCATTTCCTGCCATTTCCAACATTTTCAAATCTAAGTATGGGGGGGGGGGGCACTCCACTCTCAAAAGAAGTCCATTGCAAAGTATTAAACAGATGGGTTATAAGCATCAGAGAATAGAGTACTGCATCTATCCAATCACCGATTCACAGGAAATGTTGAGGACAGGCAAACACACTCATCTACAGAGAAAGAAGGCGTTGGTACCAAAATCTCAGTGGACAAATGATCCACTTGCTTCAAAATTAAATTAACAGGGAGGGAGACAGAGCAGGTGAGCAAGATGTGAAGCTTAGAAGACTGAAAGGAAAACCAGGCAACTGTAATGTGTAAGCTCCATCTATCAGACTGTCCTTAAACTCTGTATACAGCTGGCACCAAACTATTCTCCTGCCTTGCCCTCCTGAGTGCTACATACGTATCACTTATATCTACCCTTATGCCTTTCTCTTGATCATGAATTTAACTGTAAGAATGTTTGTAAAAATTAGACAAGTATGGTGGTGCACGATTTAATCCCAGCATTAAGGAAGCATAGACAGTTGGATCTCAGTGAGTTCAAGGCCAGCCTGTTCTACATATGAAGTTTCAGGACAACCAGGGAAGGAACTGAGGCGTATACTCTACCTTTGGGAGGTGGCAAGCTGGGTATTTATTTATTTATTTTAGGCTCAGTGGCTCCAGGGCACAAAGCACAGACCAATAGAAGCAGAATAGAAAAATGTGTTCTCTAGCAAAAAAAGACCTAGAATTGCTGCCCCCATTGATAACACACTTCTTCAGATTATGGTACAGAAAAAGTAACATAAGGGGTGGGGAAACAGCTCAGTGGGTAAACTGTTTGCTGTGCACTTGTGCACAACCCAGTTTAAATCCCTAGAAACCATCTAAAACCAAGATGTTGTCAGTCCTTGGTATGATAGGAGGTGGAAAGAGGAGAATCCTTAAAAGCTTGCAGACCACCTGGCCTGACACTCACAGCTTACACATCAGAGCAAACCTGTCTAGTCAGTGAGCTAGTCCAGCAGGTAAAAGCACTCCATGCCAAGCTTGCTAGCCTGAGTGCAGTCCTAGAAAGCCACATGGTAGATAGACTGCTCCAAGTTGTTCTCTGACTTCTATACACCCATCATGGCCCACAACTGTACACACACACACACACACACACACACACAGTGATAATGTATGACTAACATCCAAGGCTGTCCTCTGGCACATGCAGCCTGTGGCATGTGCTCACTGCATGCACATGTACATATACACACAAAGATAAATACATACACAACCATATGCATAACATAAAATTTATCAGTTTAACCACTTTTAAGCTGCCCTCATTGGCAACAGTCATAATTTTGTAGAAACATCATTATATCTATTTGCATAATATTTTCCATCTTACCAAACTAATATACACACCCAAAGAAACTCTGTTACATTCCTCTTTTTTTTCACTACTGTATTTTTTCTTTATTTCTAACTTTATTAATATGCTTTATCCAATTTTCTTACATTTTTTCTTCTTTCATCTTTTTTCCATTTATTTATTTATTTATTCACGTTATATCATAATCTCTGCCCCCTTCCCCATTGCCCTCCCCACACACAGTCCCACCTCTTACCCCCCAGGAGTCTCCCCTCCCTAGCATATCAAGTCTGTAGGGCTGGGTACATCCTTTCCCACTGAGGCCCACACTGTTAGAGGAACAGATTTCACAGACCAGGCAACAGTTTTAGAGACAGCCCTTGCTTCAGCTGTTGGGGAACAACTGAGCTGCCAGCCCCAAGTGTCCAGGTTAGTTGACTCTGTTGGTCTTCCTGTGGAATTCCTATCCCCTTCAGGCCCCTATGGATGAACATTGTGGTCTTTCTCCACTGCAATTTTTTATTTTTATTTTTTGAGACTATCATACTCAAGGCACTTGAGCATCTTTGGGACCTCTGAGCTAAAAATGAAACAGCTCTTTTCTGAGGAAACACTCTCTAAACACAGGATCACGCATGTAAGAAGCTTTATTTTCATTCATGATTACTTTTGTTCCTGCCCTGACGGAAACTACATGTTTATTACTCTTGTTAGTTTAAGGTACTGGACAAAAATAAATCCAAGACCGTACACTAGAGCAGAGCCAGGGCTACCCAGGCTTAGATCCTTTTCCTGACAATGACAAACAAGGGTGCGTGTGTGTCTGTGTGTGTCTGTGTGTGTCTGTGTGTGTCTGTGTGTGTGTGTTACAAGCTATTTCTACAGCCTATGTACACAA
Organism: Grammomys surdaster; assembly: GCF_004785775.1. Taxonomy (NCBI): domain Eukaryota; kingdom Metazoa; phylum Chordata; class Mammalia; order Rodentia; family Muridae; genus Grammomys; species Grammomys surdaster. The sequence continues at coordinate 7,418,348 of NW_021621003.1, read as the reverse complement.
TCAGGGATATATGTCAGGGGCTCTCTTTCTGTAAGCCGTATGGATCTGAGCCTTCTCTGATGTCCTTTAAACTACTAGAAAACAATCTTGGTGATCCGAGTCTTACAAATGAACAGTCCCATACTCTGTGTGTATTTACTCAGACTTGCATGACTGGAAAGACTGAGATTTCAACATGTTCCTTGAACCTCTTGAGTTTCCTCGCCTGTAAAAGTATACAATGTGTCCACGTTGTCAGTTCTAGGATGGCTCAAAGGTAACTTAGTATGGAAAGTACTGAGTCTGACTCAAATGTTGTCTTAACATTTTGGGTTGTACCTACTGGTAGAGATAAAACAAACTAACTTCCTGGGCACTTTTGAGTATTTGCTTCTGGGTGAGTCTATTTTTTTCTTCATAGAACTAAGCCTGCCTTATCTAAGACTTGTCCTATAATATGTCTCTGGAATGAAAAAAAAAGAAAAAAAGAAAAATCTGTGTGGTAGCACATGTGTTAATTTCAATATTAAGGAAACTGAGTCAAGAGGGTTGTAAATTTGAGGTCAACTTGGGTTACATAGCAAAACCCTGTCTCAAAAACAGAAAGTGAGTAATTATGATGTTGCTTTTAAAATAATGTTTTACTTTTAAAAAGCATATGCTTTTATATGTGTATTTCCTAATTAAAAAATAAAACTGGAAAAAAAATGTTGCCTTAATTATTGTACAATTCACTCTGGTTATAAAGACTTAACAGCTTCAAGACCTTTATCAATATTAGCACAAATCAATTGCTATAAAATTTTAAATTATTCTAGGAAAGAATTCGATTCTCTCAGTCCCTGTGATGAACATTAATTTTACAGGGCTTCTTTTAAAAGAATCAACTAACCAGTGACCATAGGAACAAGGTAGGAGGCACCTCAACCAAAACACGAGGAGTTTTTAAAAACCATTTAATAAAGGAAAAGTCAAAAGAAAAAAAATACTAGCAGAAGGAAACAAATATAAGGGATATATGAAACGACTTAAAATCTTAAATGAAAACCACTTAACCCAAGCACCTTTTCATGGCCACTAAATGGACAACAGCTTATAATTGGAGCATGTCTGTACTTAGGCCAAATGATTCAACTGGTTCTCTAAATTGAGCCCTGTTCATCGAAGACACTTCCATAATGCTTTATCTGTGCCCTTTGCTCTGACTGCCCTGAAATCTGGAGTTTGGGTCCTGTTTTACTGCTTACTATAAAGCTCTGCTCAAGTGTGTCTCTGGTACTCAACCCATGCTCAGTCTGTTTCCCAGGGAAATTCAATACCTCTCTCCCTGGCCCCTGTCAAATGGAAATTATTACTCAAGGATTCTGGCCAGACAGCTCCTAGCCCTCCCTGACAGAGTCTGTCCTGTGTAGCATTTGAAGTTTGATTTAGAGGTCACAGTATAGACTGCCTGCACTGCTCACTCTCTCTAAAACTGTTCACTGGCCTGGTCTAGAACCTTCCTTAACTTGCTTTACTCTACTGCTGAACACTCGTCCCTAAGCACTGACAGATGTGTTCTGTGTCTATTCCTAAAGCTTAACCTTCTTCATGAGAGCGGCTACACTGGCAACAGGGTGTGTCTGGTGAATCAATGAGGGAACACATCTGCGAGATTGGGAACTGTTCCTTTTTCTCAGGATACTGACCACTAGTGTCTATTTTCATATATATCTTTAATGACTACAAACACTTTGAGAGTAAGGCAAGCAGCAGTGGTGAGGTAGGTTCATCATTTCTTGAGGGTTTTTATTTATCATCATACATATAATAAATGATACTTATGTTTGACATATATTTCCCAGGGCATAATCTGACACAACAAGGCCTAAGGTTGTAAAGCCACCTGAAGAAAATTTACCCTCTTACTATCATAAATATTAACTTTTAGGGCTCATCCAATTATAAACCAGTACCATTTTTATATTATGTCAATTTGGACATGGGGGAGTACTGGAGAGACCCAGAGGGAATGGGTTGAATATGATCAAGACACATTGCATACATGCAATGAAAACCATACAAAATAAATACGTATATAATACACACACGCTATGAAGCCAGGTCTGATGGCACGTCTTTGCAGTGGTGAAGCATCCCCCTCCACACTCCCTTTCCTTCTCCAACATGAGGACAAGTAAGGAGAAAAGCAGAGACTCTGAGTGAGATGGAAGTACCAGTGTCAGCAGCGGACCCTAGAGTGCAATCCCTCCATCTTCTTTTGTTTTTGAAGCCAAATGTTATACCTTAGGCTGGCCTTCATCTTCTGATCCTCTGACTGCTAGAATCATATCAATCAATCAACCAATCAATCAATGAATCATTTAGTGAGACAGGGTCTTACTGTGTAGACCAGGCTGGCCTGGAACTCAGAGATAGGTCTGCCTCCGCCTCCCAAGCAGTAGGATTAAAGATATACCCACTGGCTCAATCTATTTTCAAAGCTTTGAAAATTGCTTTGTGATTGATAATGTGTTCCTGTCAAACCTGTATACGTGACAGCACAGTGACAACACAGGTTGACAATGCTCCTCTTGTTTAGTAACTTACTGACATCTTTTTCTGCCACTTCAGTATCCGATGTGACATTTATCTAATCAAGAACTAAACTTTATTTCTTGTCACTTAACCACTTAATCAACCGATGTCTGTTATAATAGACTGAGCCCAGTCTTTTTTTTTGTTTTGTTTTGGTTTGGTTTTTCAAGACAGGGTTTCTCTGTGTAGCCCTGGCTGTCCTCAAACTCAGAAATCTGCCTGCCTCTGCTTCCCAAGTGCTGGGATTAAAGGCGTGCGCCACCACCGCCCGGTGAGCCCAGTCTTGATTAGGACACAGATCATGCACACTTGGGACTCCCCTTTGAAGTAATATGCCTAACATGGTCTTTGGGAACACACAAACTCTACAAGTCAGGACTTCCTGTGATGATCTGAAGCATCTTCTTTCTCCTGGGCTGTTCACACTGCCATGGGTCAGCAACTGTAGTCAGTGTAACCACCGTTCAGCACACAGTTTTGGAGCCCAGCACCCATTAAAGCAGCACGGTCTACTTTAAACCCTTCTGGGCACAACAGAACTCTGCTCATATGTATTGCCATTTTCTCTGTGTTCATATACCCTTTGTTAAAGTAGAAGTCTTTCCTGGAGATTCATGAATTTGGACCTGAATAGATGCTAAGTAATTTTTCCCGGGAGGTAATTGGAGATACACTTACTACAAGATGTTCCACGGGCAACAGTTTTATCTTAATTTTACTCTTATTCTATGGCTTTCCACTGTCTCATCTCTCCTGCTCATTATGCTTCTCGCTGGGTAATTGGTTCTGTGAGGGAGCAGTGTATCATCCCCACCAGCTCTGTGGATTGGGTTTCTCCATCACTCTGAACACGAGGATTTATTGTTGATAATGCATGGAGATCTTGAATGTGATGGTTGTATTTTAGCCCCTTGTCACAGTGATGAGCATTCTCAGTATTTAAAAGAAGTAACAATTAAAAAAAAAAACACCTAAGCCTAATAAAACAAGTATTTGAAGTATTTCTGTATATATGCATAAAATATTACCTCTTTCCCCTTCATTTAAAAGCAAACCCGTATCAATGACCACATACTACAGGGAAATGCCCTGGATCAAGGGAGGCTTCGGAAGCAAGAAACAATAAAAGCTCAGCCACAAAGGAGTTCGAAGTAAGGGGACATTCTAAGAACATCAGCCCACTTACCAACTGTGTGGAGCTAATTGAAATGCTTGCACTGTGTCCTGGAGTCTAGAACTTGTTCTAATTAGGCAGGTGTACCATTTATAAGCATGCTGATTAAGGAGAGTGACTCTACTGGAAGAAAACAAATCTAATCCTGCACACTGAGCTTAACAAAACCCTTTGACTGTTAAGATGAAGCCGACACATTTTGAAAAAGTGACAACGAAATAATTAGTTTCCCCAGGGCCTTCAATTTCTTATCTGGACAGGGCCTTGGCTTTTAAGATTGCATCTGAACAGCTCTCTTCCACCCCTGCCATTAGAAACTGCCATTAGATATTGCATTTATCTTCCTAAGAGGGATCAAAGTCTGATTCAACACAGCTGGAAATTCAACACTCGGTTACATGAAGACTGTTGAGGATTTACAAATGGTTCTCGTTGGCAGGCAGATCACAATATTAGAACTATAAACTCCACATTTGTATCATATTAGTACTATGATTTGAGATTTATAAAAATCGAAAGTTCAAATAAACTTACAATCTACGTATCACAAATCTTTAGTTTTTGCTAAGGAAAAAAAAAAAAAAAGCTCATGTCGCCCAAGTGATTCGCAGCCTCGGTGGTTAAGGAGATTGGCAAAAGCAAAGTCCAGACTTTGAAATCACTGTTTCTTTAAAAATAAAAAAACTGAGAGGAAGTAGGGCCTGGTGACTCCCACCCCAGCATCAGGAGTACCTCCACAAGTCTGAGTCTAGACTGGGCTAAAGAGTGAGAGGCAATCTCAAAGCAAACAAAAATATCCAAAAAAAAATCCAAAAAATGAGAAGAAATCCTATCTTAAAGATGGCACGAAGGAAGGGGGGGGGTATCAGTAAAGCACAGTACAAGAACAAATTTAATTCACAGCACCCTCATAAAAATGAAGAGGGTTATGGTGGCCTTAGCTTGTAATCCCAAGGCTGGGGAAATGGAGACAATCCTGGAGGGGATGGTCAGCCAGTTTAGCTTATTCACAAGCGCCAGTGAAAGACTGTTTCAAAGGAAATGGGTAACACTTCTGAGGATAACACCTAAGGTTATCCTTTAGTGTGTGCACTCTCTCTCTCTCTCTCTCTCTCTCTCTCTCTCTCTCTCTCTCTCTCACACACACACACACACACACACACACACACCACTCACTAACTTTTGAAAACTATCCCTAAGCAAGGCCTTCACATAGTAGTAATGGAGGAAATAAAGGACAGATGTAACTGTGCATCAGAAAAGTATGCCATGGTTACTACTTTGTGGAGTTGCCTATCTGTCAGAGTAATCAATGGCTTCTGCACTTGCTCTAAACTGCCCTGAGTTCTGCACTTGCTCTAAACTGCCCTGAGGCATCCACTTCAATGGAGGTATGGTCCTCAACCTTGTAAAGATGTGCTCTGTTGCAAAGAAAAAAGCGTGAACCAACTGCTAGAGGTTGGCATAGGCAATATTACTTGTACCCAATAATATCCAAAGCTGGAAACAGAATACAGAGGTGAGGCAGGTAGGCCAATAACAATCTAGAAAAGCCATACGTTAGACATCCTCCTATAACAATGCCATCCTCAACAGTTCTTCACACTCAGAGACTTGGAAGCAGCGAGATACTGTACACTACTTGCTGGTGCTCTAAGGGTTTGTTCTCTCAGAAGATCTAAGAGTGGCGTAATTCTATCACCACACTTAGATCTCAGTCGCCCTCTGTGCATACAAACCATCCAGCAGACGTGTTTCTAAGACCCTGCCTATTTTGTGGTTGTTTTCCTTGTTTCCTTTGCCCTTTCAATTCCTGTATTCATAAGCTGGGAGACCACAGTTGCTCCAATAATTACTACCCAAATGTCAAGAGCTCGGACCTTGTTTGTGTGTGCAGCAGCTTCAGCCCCTAGGTCACTGTTGTGGTGTCAAGTTCCAGATCCACTAATACTTTGGGCCACACACAGTTATGGGACCAAAGCATCACTGCCAGGAGTTGGGAGAGCCACACAAGCCCCTCGCCCTCCTATATGAAGCCACAGCAGGGCTAGCTGTCATCCTCAGAAACGCTGTCCACGTCCCTTGAAACAGACTTTCATTGGTTTGGCACTCACCAGTTAGGCTAGACTGGCTGAGGAAGTGACAGACCACACAGAACAAGCTTCCCTGCCAGGTTAGGGATTTTCCAAGCTCAATTTCCTGCAGCGTATACAAGGCCACAAAAACAATAGGAAGAAATAAGTAAAATGTCTGATATTCTGTAGTAAGATCTATGCTTAGTACACTCTGTCTCCCCCAGGATTATAGCAGGGGACTGCCATGCCCTCTAGGGCACATAAGTACTTTAACTTCACATGTCACTGGCACTTGCAATGCTCATACTGCCACACACACAAACTTTGCATCAATGAAGGTTCATAACCCATTTCCTCTCAAAATGCAGAACACTGAGACTTCTGCTTCTCACCCCACGGTCTTACTCCTTGTCATCTATTAATTTGGTACATTCTGCATAATGGAGCCTGGCAGTGAGGACTGCTGTGTATAGTGTCCCTTTCTCCTTCTGGTTTTAAGATTCTCATAGACTGCAGTAATTATCCCACCACTGAGTAGCATTTATTGGTAAGGGTTACTCAATCTTCCTTAGTGTAAAGGCAGTGTATCAGTCTCACAGAGGCTATTCACTCCAAAGTTGATTGGCATTTCTTTTTAGTTAACAGTTTAAACAAAACTGTTACAATTCCTCTTCCTCCTCTTCTATTTTGTTGTTTTTGGAGACAGGGTCCCTCTGTGTGTAAACCTGGCTGTCCTGGAACTCACTCTGTAGACCAAGCAGGCCTCAAACTGATAGAGTTCCACGTGCCTCTGCCTCCTAAGTACTGGGAAAGATGTGTGCCACCACAGCCTTGTCATCCTTCTAAGATTATTTTTTATTATCAGCAGACAAGGTGTCACTATGTAGCTGAGACTGGCCTAGAAGCCATAATCCTCCTGCCTTGTTCTCCTTAATGCTGGGATTCATGTGCATGTGCACTTTTATACAAGTATTTTTACAATCATATAAAAATGATTTTTCATTTTTACATATTAGTTAATCTGCAAAATCTGGAACTGCTAGGTTACAGGGTAAAGGTTTAAACATATCAGAAATGCCTCACGTGATTGATTGAGAAAGGGGGGAAATGGCCAATACATAGTGGGAGGAGATACTGCATGCTAGGATTCACAGTATGTTATCTCTAGTACTTCCAGTACCTCAGAGTAGACATGCCATGTGGTCAGTAATGACAGGGGCGTGAGCTCTCTGCATACTCAGTTCAGACTCAATGTAGGTGGTCAATTGGAGGTGTGGAATCCACAGATACAAAAAAACCAACTGCACTGTTAGCAATGAATGTCACTGCTCCTCAGGGTGACACCCCGGGAGGCGTTGTTTAAAGGCCTTCTTTGCTAGCTCTTGTAAAGTCCAGTTAAGCAAACAAATCGAGCAGTGTAACCGTTCAGTTAAGGTCAAGGTCAGGACTAGCACTTGACAGACAGTTCTGACAACCTACCCTTGCACAATCTAGACGGGCTGTGCTTTCGGAAGCTATTAGGATGATGATCAGGATGTTTCGAGCTCTTGGCTTTATTTGTTAACTAAGGTGTGACAGCATAGAACTGATTGCTTTTGAAGTTATGCTAAGGCTGACCTTGGTTACGATATGAATTCCAGCACACTTGGCTTGGAAGCAACATTTTCTGCTTTTTAAGAGACCAAGCTAAACATACATTTTTTAGTCAAAAGGCCCTGTAGGTAATCTGATCTGAGCAGGGGTACTTTAACTCATGGCCAAATAAAAAGCATGATTGCTTTTTTCCACACACATCCTAGGCTATGCGAATTACTCATGAATATAACTTTTCAGACATTACATAATTTCACATAGACTTGCTTCTGGTGCCTGCCAAAGAAAACAGCTATTTGCATCACTAGGAATAAATCTACACTTGATGAGAGATGAAAGTTACAAACATGAGACAGCAAAACTTGGCCACCTCTTTCATGCCAACCTCCTGTATGTTAATAATTTTATTTTTTAAAAACCAACATTAGTGCCACAGCCTAGAATGACATGAGCTGTAGAATCACATGAGCCAAGGGAAAATGAGGTAAATCCAAATGTTTATGCCCACAAGAAGGGTGGCAGCCTCTGAGGCATGACCAAGCCATACTTAACCCTCCCTACCTCAGCACTGAGGTACTTTCTAAACCATATTCCTATTTTTTAAAATATCTTTTTAACTTGGGGGATTTTTCATATAGCTTGGGCTGGCCTCAAACTCGCTACACAGCCAAAACTGTTTTTGAAGTCTAGATCCTCCTGTCTCCATCTTCTCCTCTCTCCACCCCCCATCCCCATGGCTAGAATCAGGGTATGTGCCTTCATCTGCTGTTTATTTCTTACTGTTCTTAAAAGAGTCCATTCTCCTAATCTAAAACTCACTTGTTGTGGCCAAAAGATGACTTGACAGTTAAGAGACCTGCATTATGTTCCCAGCACTCAGGTTTGTTGCCTTACAACCGCCTACAACTACAGCTCCAGGGGGAATCTGCTGCCCTCCTCTGGCCACTGTTGAATACTGAGAAACACACGTAGGCATGTACACACACACTCACACATACACACATACACACACACACACACACACACACACACATTATATAGGAAAATAAACAAAAATAAAAATTTATTTATTTTTTTTACACAAAATGCTTTGCTGATATAATCCTGGTAAAGAGAAGTAATTTATTTGAAATTAAGTCAACAATATCAACATTTAACATTTTCAAATACAAGTAACAAACACTAGCCTGTTACAATATTTTAACAATGAACTAATAGGTTTAGATTGCCTTCAGCAAAAACCTGCAACAGGATACTTATGAGCAAATAAAAATAAGAAAACAAATTCAATAAGCCATTTCAAGCAAAAGCTGAAGCTGTATGAGATTCCAAATGGGCATGTATAATAAACTCCTAGCAGTCTTGTTTGTAGCCCCGTTCCACAGTCATCTTTAGGGTATCCTTCTTTTAAAACTACATTTCTCATCAACTTACTTGAAATTGGCTCTATGAATGGCTGCTTTTGAAATTTCTAAGGAAAGTACATTATCACCACCATCCCAAGGCATGTAAGTTCCCGTGCACTTGCAGATGGCTTCTTGTGCTTTTCAAAAGATCAGGCCATGGATACTAGACAGGAGTAGTGGGCAGGAAGAAACAAGTGCTTCACTACTTCCATACAAACCCTAGCCTTGATGGCAAGTGCTTTGCTCAAATTTATTTAGTGTTTCATATTTGAATGTGTGTATTTTTCTCATCTTCTAAAAAAAGGTATATTATAAATTCTGGATGATAACCACAGAGGACTGTGAATGCATATATATGTAACTTATATGCATGTATATTAAGCATAATGTGGGGGCATGCTTTGTTCTCCCCCAACAACAATAATAATATCTAATGTTTATTCCATGTCCATCCTGTGGCATTAAGAGGCTAAACTATTTCAAAAATACAACTGTGATACAGATGTTGCTATAGCCTTAGTCTTTCTGAGCCTGGGGCACAGGAGGGCCCTCAGGCATGGCTGCAAGTAACAAGGGCAGAAGCCAGAAGAGGTTTAGGGGATGTGTTGCATCTAGTTGATCAACAACATTTTGGAAGTGGAAAGAAGCTTATCAGGGGAAGAAACTAAAGGCGTGGAGTCTTGACCGGCAGAAGATTTGGAAGAGGCCATCAATTCTCTGCTTACTATAGTAGACGGGGCTTAAGAAAATGATGGTGTGTTGGGAAGGCTCAGAATATAACTGTAGAGAGAGCAGGCGGAGGCTGTACAGGTGACGGAAACGAGAGGAGCCAGGGGTGGCTGGTGACAACCTCTCCCACAGGAAGACAGGGAGATGAGGTGAAGAAAGGAACAGAAGCTACTTGGAAGAGCTGAGGTAGGGCCTAAGGAGAGTTCTTCTGGGGACTTAAAGAAGGCAGGCAGGCCTGGTCCCAGAAGCTACAGAGCTTGGAACGTCTAGGATTCCTAGAGAGTGATATTATCCAGGGGAAGTCTGTATTGTTGAGGACAGTCACTTAGAGAGGTATTCTATAGTGTTCAGTAAAGTACCCTGATAGGAAGCTTGCTTGTGACTTCAGCGCAGAATAGCTCAATAATTGCTGGCCATGATCACCACAGAAACTGTAGACATTTTTACACTGTGGGGATCTATGTCTTGAAATTTTTATTAGTATTTAGATAGGCTTTAAGCAAAGTTCTCTACCCATGTCATCAGAATAAAGATGATAATTTTCCAAACAAATCCTGTTATCATCTCCACTAAGCCACAGATTTCTTCCGTTAGGATGTACATATAAGTAATTTATAGTTACCTAGAATGGTTAACACATGAATTGTCCTAAAGACATAGCTAGTTATCTTAACAGTGCAGATCACAGAAATTCCTAACAGCTTTTCTCATTTAGAAAAAGGAATAAAATACCAAGATTTATAGATAAAGCCAACTTTAGCAGTTTATTGATTTAGCTTTAGGAGTATTTCACAACAGAGTCCTTTTTAACTGCATACAACCAGGGCATGTGCCTAATCAATACTGAACTTCTACCTTGCAGTTGGGGTTCATGAATTAATCAACATCTGCTCAAACTCAAAACCATCAGGCAAAATCTAACAGTGACCTACATCTCTGAACACTGTGAAACAATGTTATCACCTGTAACAACAAGAAAGTCCAATTTGCCCTCAAGGGCTAAAACTGAAAGTAACTAGAAGTCTCTACACATGAGTTATTTATGTCTATGCTATCTCTTTCTAGAAAGGACCATAAGCTAGCACTAGGGTCTTCCCAAATGACGTCTTGTGTGGCTGTATCCAGCCGAATCCTCTAATGCCATAAACCAGGAATTACAGCAAACATGGAGTGCGAGGATACTGTGCCTTTCCAACCTCTATTCAACAGTGAACAACAGGGTCCACTGACCACTCACACTTCCTCAGGAAAAAGTGGTGGGTAAGCAGAACTCTGTCCACGAGAGCTGCAGACTGTATAAGAAGGTTGTGGTTCTAGTTATGGTCACTTGATGATGATTACAGACACTTTGAGAGGAGCCTCCTTGTTCTCCCTGGTGTGAGCAACTCACTGACTCAGGCCATGAAGCCAGCAGCCAAGTGGCAGTGGCATGGATCCAGCGGTTCCTGGGGGAGAACAGATGGACAGCCATTCTAAAGAGGGAGTTCCCTGAAGTCACCCAGCAATGAGATGTGAGGGCTCAAAGAATGTACCACCCTCACTCAGGCAGCACACGTGTGAAAAGACACTCTGCGCTCTTTCTCTCTCACTTTCCAATGAGGTCTGCCCGAGGCCCCCATCCACTCTATTGAAAGACTATGTTGAAAATACACTTGTGTCGGCTAAAGGAAAGTGCATATTGAAAGACTTATTGAAAGACTCTAAAAGATAACTGGCCCACAGCCTGGTAAAGGAATGAGAAGGCACTGGCTGGATTCAAGGATTTGACTACTTTTTGTTTCTACATCTGTAAAATGTGAGTAACAATCACTGGGATAAGAAGTGTGTATGTGTGTGTTATGTGTGTATGTGCGTGCGCACGCATATGTCCCATAAATCATGTACCTAAATACAACCCTATACACTCTACATATACTTAAGACATACATAGCTTTTGGTAACTACTCAAAACATGCACGGTAGGAAAGAGTATGGCCTTTCTACCTCCTATGGTGCGGAAGAGTCAAAGAGTAAGAACGTGTGACCTATGCTTTGCAGAATTCACAAATGACACAGAGAGACCAGACACACAATTAAGAACTTAAGATCCCCATAACATATTCCTTGCGTTTTTTAAAACACAATAGTCTGTGAAAAGTTGCCAAGTTACATGGAGTATGGTCAGCTGCTGGAATGCTTGCCTAGTTTGCAAGTCCTGAGTTCTGCCTCTCACAGTCACAACCTCCCGTAAAATTGGGCAAGGTAGCACATCCATACAATCCATGTTGGGAGGCAGAGACTACAGGACCAGAAGTTTGAAGTCATGCTTTGTTATTCAGTGAGAGTGAGATCAGCCTGGGATAACTGAGCTCTTTTCTCAAAAAAATAAAGAGACAAGCAAGATGGTTAGCAGTTTAAGGCTAGTCTCCATTCCATAGTACGTGCAGTGATAGCCTGGGCCATACCTAACATACAACTCCTACCCCTCTCTCTCTTAAAAACATTAATTGAATTAAAAAAAAAACCTAATAGCTGGGGAGTGGTGGTGCACGCCTTTAATCCCAGCACTTGGGAGGCAGAGGCAGGTGGATTTCTGAGTTCGAGGCCAGCCTGGTCTACAGAGTGAGTTCCAGGACAGCCAGGGCTACACAGAGAAACCCTGTCTTGAAAAACCAAAAAAGAAAAAAAGAAAAAAAAAAAACTTAAAACCAAAACCCAACGACTCTCCCCACCATACACACAAAAGCCTGTACCAGCATATTGATAAGAAAAAACTTTTCAAAATATGTAAATTTTAAATATAGCTACTTTGTCCTATTTCAACTAAGTATATGTAAACAAAAGTTGAAATAAATTAAATACAAATTTGTTAAACATTTTGCCCACAACTCTGATATACACAATGAATTTAAACAAGTACTTTTTACCATATAGCCTTTTGTTTTTAGTTTATTAAGACAGGGTTTCTCTAAATAGCCTTGGCTATCCTGAAACTCACTCTGTAGATCAGGCTATCCTCAAACTCAAAGATCTTCCTGCCTCTGCTGTGATTAGAGAGGCGTGTGCTTCCACAGCCGGCTCAATAGGCATTATTTTAAAAGTATCTCGTAATTATTAAGAAAAGGTAATGACAGTTAAGGAGAACGTAGGCTGTAAGCCCTGACCTTCCCTGTCGTCCATGGCAGAATGAATGACAATGGGTAGTAACTGTTGTGCAGGTGGTGACTCTTGCTGCTGTCAGTCACTACAGGCAAGTTACGTCCAGACGACAGCCCTTCACATCACTGCTTTCCAACCTCCAGCTCTTAGATTCTTCCTCACCCTTTCCAAGATGGCCCCTGAGCCTTGAAGGGGTGATGAAGACAGTTCATTTAGAGCTGAGCACTTAAGAGCACTGACATTTAGACCTAAATAAAATTACCATTGAAGTGGAAACTTAAGGCTTCTTTGGAGAGTCAGCTGTGTTAGATGGTGTTTTGCTGGAGCAAACACAAGAGGGAATGATTCATTAAAGTGGACACAGGTGTGAAAGGCTAGGACAGAAGAAATATTTTGCTGAAGCAGACACAGGAAAGAGGATGTTCTGCTAAAGCAAACGTGTGAAAGGACATGATAAAGGATTTATTGCTAACATCATGTATGTATGTATGTATGTATGTATGTATGTATGCATGCATGCATGCATGTATTATTGGTTTGCCTTACATTGTGTAGTTGAGCTGCATTTGTTGGGACTCTGAGGAGTCAGCCTGACTGGATGCATGTGCTGAGGCAAGGCACTCAGAGGACAGGTGATGTCTGGAGCACACAAATACGACTCCATGGAATGACAGAGACCGAGCTTGGCTAGTTTCTCATCTTCCCTGATCTTCAGTTCCCTGAGAGAGGCACAGCCAAGAACTCCTCCTGGTGTTCCTGTTGGTCCCTCCCACTGATGAAGGGATGAAGGCATGGGTCACTATGCCCAGTCTCACAGCGGGTTATTAATCACAATTGCAAACAATGTCCTCCACTGAGAATCCCCTGGTTTTGTTTTGACATGACCACATTACAGACAGACACTAGAACCAACCTGGACTGTGTTAGAATATATCCCATACATGATGAAACATTCCCTGGCAGCATCAGGACCATGCTAGAGTGCATCCTACACATGATGATATGTACCCTGGCAGCATTAGGACCATGTTAGAGTCTATCCTATATATGATGATACATTCCCTGGCAGCATTCCGTCAATGTATGACAATGATAATACTGACACTCATGTATTTTTAAATACTTTATATTAACTGAAAATGTTTATCAGAGCATTTCACTGTTTAGAAAAGCATATGCAACCCAGTGTGGAAATGGAATGTTTTCAAAACAGAGTGTGTCTGGAAACATTAGCCAGAACACAAGCAGACCGTATATATAAATATGTTCTTGGCAGATACATAAAGGAGATCAGATATTTTGGTTAGAAAACTAAAGCCCAAGCATAAGTAGAAGAAACTAATTTTATTCAAGATAAATGGCTACTTTCTTACTTATGAAGAGGAAAATAATCTCTGGTAAATGGAGGCATACTGGCATGAGAGATATGTAAGTGCTGAGTCCCAAGCCACTCCCCCTCTGAGTATTTGCAACATTTCCCAGGCTAGAGCCCAGAAAGCTCTGCAAATCTTTATGTGATTAATGATCCACTAACCAACCCCAGACAAGAAACAGTCTGAGTATCAGCTCTAAGTTCTACCTCTTACAACAGTGAGAAATACTCAATTCGGGAAAATAAAAGTTCTTGGCTACAAGCTCGCTCACCATCTTGTACTTATCAAAGCCATCCACACAGACATTAATCCGGGGTCATTTTACTATTGTCTAAAGGCTGAAGAATGTACATGTCATAAATATTTACTGGCTTGATATCTTAATTTTTCAGGAAAGGATTACAAAACTTTTAATGTTTTAACAGCTATGTAAAACAAAATCCCTTTTCTCAAAAAGTTACAGTCACACAGTGAATGATATTAAATGAGCAAAGAATTTTAAGGTACAGAACTGGGTAGGTAGCGCACACCTTTAATCCTGCCAGTTGGGAGGCAGAGGCAGTAGGATATATGTGACTTCCAGACCAGCCTGATCTACATCTAGTGATCTAGTGAGCTCCAGGACAGCCAGGGATACATAGATTGTCTCTAAAAACCAAGCTAATCCAAACCAAAACAGCTACAAAAAAATTAATCTTTAGGGACAAAACAACAACCACCAAAGAAACAAACAAACAATGAGAGCCAGGTATGGCTGGGTCATATCTCTAATCCCAGTATTTGGGAGACTACAGCAAGATTGCCATGGGTTCGAGGGCAGCCTGGGCTCCATGTTATGTTCTAGGAGGGCCTCAATAAACTATAGGGAGAGCACACATCTTGAGATTAACCGACCAAAGCCCCTTAAATTATATTGTTTTTGATTAACATCTAAAATACCCACTGGGCATCAAGATGGCACTTAACTACCATGTCTGATGACTGGAGTTTGATTCCTGGAGCCCATATGTTAGAAGGAAAACACATTACCAAATTCTGCTCTAGATTTCACACTCAGGATGAGCAAATACACATACGCAAACACACACACACACACACTCACATTCTCATTCTCTCATTCTCTCTCTCTCTCTCACACACACTCACATTTTCATTCTCTCTCTCTCTCACACACACACACACATTCTCTCTCTCACATTCACACACACACACACTCACATTCTCATTCTCTCTCTCTCTCACACACACACACATTTTCATTCAGTCTCTCTCTCTCTCTCTCTCTCTCTCTCTCTCTCTCTCTCTCTCTCTCTCTCTTTCACACACACACACACACACACACACACACTCTATCCAGCATTGTTTTACATATGAATCTCCACTCTCCCGTTGAGCTTCCAGTCCTCTGTGCAACCTGCCAATCGCAGGGCTCAGTATTTAAGAGAAGGCCCTTTGTTGTCATACACATTTATAGTCTCTTGTATAGAGAGTCTAATGGAGCATCTAGTTAGAACAATTATTTTTAATTAATTGTTCCATAAGTGACTACTTACCTGGGTAAAGAAACTGTAAACTCTTCTTCTATTTGTCCTATGCTGTCTTACTGAGATATTTATAGGTCGATTATCAATCTAGAACATCAAGGGCAAGGTTAAAAAAAAAGCTGAACTCATCTATATAAAATGCTACATTTTATTGAATTTTACAGTATTTACTAATTACTGTTGTTCTTGATGAAGCAGAGGAATTTATGAAATTAAGAGTCAAAGAAACCTTGCCCCATTCCTCATGCCAAGAGATAGGCTTCTTTTTTGCTGGTGACTCCGGTGGCCGACTCCATGATCTGGAGTGATTGGACAGCTCACAGCCTTTACCAACTAGGAAAGCTGGAAGGGACACATGAGCACTTTTCCCCAGTACAGTAGGCTGCAGAGGATGGAGTCAAGAGATGCCAGCATTCTGGCCACACTTCAGCTGTGCTTTATGTTGGTAAAGGTAAAGGACCCTGAAAAAGGATAAACATACCAAAAAAGCCAGCACCAAATCAACACAAGAAAGAAACTATAGAAAGTGTAAGGCCAGTCTGAAATCACTTCTTTGTTCTAGCCTAATGTCAGACTCCTGCCTGAAGCCCACTTCCTTAATTTCAGACAGGAATCTGCCCCCTTCTTTCTTAGATTTCTCATTTTCCCAGTCTGTGAGGGGTGGATTTTATAGAGAGGCTTCCGGCTGAGCTGTGGCTGTCTCTAGTTGGGTTGTCTGGATCATTCCTCCCAGGAGAGGTTTCCTACAGCCACACAAAAGGCAAGTCTCACTCCACAAGGATCTGCCTGAGCTGGTCCTTCACCAGTTGACTGCTAAGAGACCTAATTTACTGGCAGCCTTTACTATGGAGAGGGGAGAGTAAGTCTGTCAAGCACCTGTTCTTGGGTCAACATGTGAGTTACCAGAGAACTGTTCATTACATCAACATGAAGGTCAACCTAGAACTCTGGCAGTCTCGGAGTCTGCACCTCCACTTGGGGGAAGATATTCGCAACAGCATAGCAACAGTTAGCATAGTGCTGCCTTCCCTGACTCCGCTGCCTTGCACTTACTGAATATACTTCGGTCTTTCCTCAGCTGATCCCAAGATAAGTATTGCAAAATGGAGAAACTGGATACAGAACTAACTTGACTAAAAGTCACTGGTTCCTGGGAACGCCTCTGGCATCTACTGAGCAAGAAACTAACCGATGCATTCATTCGGTAAAGACACACTGTCCCATTCCCCAAGTTCTATGTATATAGCATGTTCTGTACCCCACTGAGATCATAGTAGCAATAATGCAATGGCACTTAGTTCTAAAAGGTGGGCATGCATTACTCAGAAAGCTCATGAGCAGTGAGACTGAACTAAGAAAGAGTCTAGGTTATTAAATATCAGCCATGGGCTGGAGAGAAAAGCTCAGCAGTTAAAAACATTTGTTGCTCTCGGAGAGGACCTGGGTTCGGTTCCCCTTACCAACATAGTGGGTAATGACAATCTGAAACTTTAGTTCCAGGAACTCTGATGCCCTCTTCTGGCCTCCATGGACACTGCATGCACACATGCATGTACACACATGCAGGCAAAACAGTGATACTCACAAAAATGAAAAGAAATAAATCTTTAAAAGCCACTCAGTCCATCAGGCACGTTTACACAAGCCAGTAATTCCAGCACTTGAGAGGTAGAGGAAGGATTGCTTTCTTGGCATGTGTAAGACTGCAGGTCTGCTCCCTACACTGACAGAATAGGGTAATTAAAATAAGCATCTTGCATTTTCTGCTGAAGGCAATGTAGGTACAACAGCTGGTTTTTACTAATCTAAACCTAATGTCTACCTGGTTTCAAAGCTCAATTCAATAATTATTTACTGAATATTCTAACATACACATTAACACAAACAGTGTAGATCCTTATTTGTGTCAACACAGGGTGCACTGAGAATGCCCTCTACCTGTCTGAAGTGTGATTGTGACTATTTGCTTATATTTGCTTCCTAGTTTCCTTATCCTCTAGTAGCAGGGGCTACAAGTGTAGCCACACAAATGGAACCTGTTCTGCCCACTGCTCTGGCTCCTGCCCACTCTGTATGCCAGATATAGAGCCTCTGATTCATTCTTTGAAGGCACTGTGCCCAGCAGAATGATCCCTAAAGTTAACACTGGTACCTTGTAATGAGTGTTGCATTGATTTCTGTAAAAGGCTTAGAAAATGCAGGAAAAGGAAATAATCTTGTCCACATATCTTCTAGCACATCAGCCTGTGGTAGATAGTTTCTACCTCTTATTAGCTTGCTTTTAAAACAAACATTCCTCCAACAGAACCTGTGTTTGTGAGGAAAACCTAAACAGAAGTGACTCCATTAGAAGACTAGGCTTCTTTAATCAAGCTGGTAGACTGGGGAGGTACAGTAGAGGGAGGGGCATCTGGGCGCTACTCCCACAGTAAGAAACTGTCTTTATTTTAGTTTGGCCATGGAATCTCTCCAACCATTCCATAAATTCCAATATTAGACCTTTGAGCTTTCAAATGTTAAGAAATAGTTAATTCTCTAAAGGGCAATTAGAATGAAGTTTTTAAAAAGAAAAATTCAATAGAGCAAACTGGCTGGTTCCACCATCTGAGCTCATCACAGAGCACCAAGCAGTCTTTAAGTGGCCCATAGGGGGATAAAAGGGCTTTTCTTGGCTAGAAGTTATGAAACCAAGCTTTCCTTTTTTGATGAACAGAAGAATGCCTGGTCAACATATTAGGAAGCAAGCCACAAAACTTCCAAGTCTTAAAAGCTTCACGTTTAAGAAAGGATGTTTTAGAAGCTGAGATACATCTCATTTGGCAGAGGACTTGCCTAGCATGCACAAGGCACCGCCAACACTGCACAGTCAGTCTGAACGAAGGAGAGATTCAGAAGTTAAAGGTCATCTTTGGATATACAGCACACCTGAGGCCAGTCTGGGCTACCTAAAAACTCTGTCCAAAAAACCATACATAGAATTAGAAAACTTCTTCATTAGGTAAAGGTATTTGGCACCAAACCCGACAAGCTGAGTTTAATCTCCAGAACCCACACTATAGGAAAGAACCAACTTTCATTGGTATATACAACCTCCACATGCAACCACTTCCACGTTCTACCCCCATATGTAAGCACAAAAACAGTAATAAAATAATTCTCCAAGAATAAAAATACTTATCAAGTAATTCACTATGAAGAGAAATAAAATAATAATGAATAATGTTTTTGAGCTGTGCCTAATGATGAAGGCCTAAAATCCAAACATTTATGAGGCTGAGGCCAGACTGCAGAATAAGGCCAGCCTGGGCAGTTTAGTAGACCCTGTTTCAAAGTAAAAAATTAAAATAGTAGCTCAGTGGTAGAACATTCACCTAGCACACATATGATGTCCCTCCTCCCATGTCAAGCTCCTCAGTATTCATGGCTTGTAATACATGGCGTTTAGTCATCTCATTCTTTGAATCTTTGTCTGATATAGCTCTCATCTGGGTACACCATGCCCATGGCTGTTTAAAAGTTTGCCTGGCCAAATATAAACTTCTAACCCAACTAGTCAAACTGGCAGCCTATACTGCTATCTGGAAGCCAATGGCTCATGAAGGAAGTTAAAAACAAAGCAAAATAAACAAACAAAAACTCTGAACCAAATGAGCTATATTATGACAATTTTATTTATAGTTACAACAGAAGTATTCCAGAAAACATATATCTACAGTAAAAAATTCAGAATAAAATCAAGTATCAGGTCTTGGGTGCGAAAAGACAGACAATACGGTCTTTACTCAGCACCCCAAAGTCTTTGTCTTTGTATCACCTGCTTGATTTACAGCAATAGTTCCCCAGCTGCCTCCTAGGTGCCACCTTGTAGCTTGTAGCATGGCAGCTGAAACATGTTATGTTATTAAAATGTCTGAGTCTTTCTCCCTAAGATGAATGAGGCACCCACAATAGGGTTGGGAGTGGGGTATAAGAGTCAGCCAAATCACATTTTCCCTCTACTCAGAAGGTTCCCCACCCAGTGTCAGCAAGGGCCTTATGATGACTAGAATGCTTGTGCCCGGGTCTCTGCAGTCAAATCTTCCTTCCTGCAATCACTCCCGGCCAGATGCCCAGCCTCTTATATTTATAAGACTCACAGCACACTCTACGTCAGGGCCCTTGCATGTGCTATTCCCAGCATCCAGAATGACACACTCACGTCCTTTACAAGTTGGAGTAAATGGCATTTAATCAAACTACTTAAAATAGAAAAGCTGCCTTCCAGCCCCTGCCACTCCATACCTCTCTTCCACTGCTTTTTTTCCACAGCAGTTATTGCCAGCTGATATATGATATAATTACTTGTTATTATCTGTCTCGTCTCATTTGGATGTAAATGAATTTCACGGGGGACACAGATTTGTGTATTCTGCTCTTTGATCAATCCCCCAATGTCTGAAACTGCCTAACACTGGAAACAGAGACCCTGTCTCCAACCCCTCCCCTCCAAAAAAAAGAACGAACATGGCCTCAACTGGGGGATGGCTCAGCACTCTTCCTGCGGACCTGGGCTGGATTCCTACAACCTACCTGGTAGCTCACAAGAACCATCTGTAACTCCTGTTTCAAGGGGATGGCACCTTTTTCTGGCCTCCATGGGCACTTCACACATGTAGTGCAAAAAAATGTACACAGACAAAATACTCATACATATAAAATGAAATAAATCTTTTTTTAAAAATTAAATGTTAAAGAAAACTATTATGGTTGAAATCAAAAGTTTAAGACAGTAATATTTCTCTTCTAGTATACACCAAAATGAAAGCATAACTATGCAAAGAAAGGGGCCAACCCCAGTGTTGCATATACAACATCCCGAGGTTTACTGTCAGTCCAAAAAGACTGCAGGGGACATGACATATCTTTAAGATCTATCTCTCTCTCTCTCTCTCTCTCTCTCTCTCTCTCTCTCTCTCTCTCTCCCTCCCTCCCTCCCTCCCTCCCTCCCCTTTTTTTTAAGCCATGAAAAAATTATCAATGCAAGTCATATCAGACATGATAACTCATACCTGTAATCTCAGCACCTGAGAGGCAGGAAGACTGCTGTGAGTTCTAGCTAGAATGTCTGGGTAAAGAAGACGACTCATACCCTCTCCTCCTACACCAAATCACAAAAGAACCAGAGTATTTACCAGCTTGAAAGATGGCTCAATTCCCGGTCAGATTTAGGTGATCAAAACTGAAATGGGGAAATACATTTGATCAAATCTGTTCCTTTGTAAATTATTACAAATAATGCTTTCACAAATAAAATGCTTGTATGGTTTTCTAGAAAAGCACACACACACTCTTCTTAAAAGGCTGGGACTGGTTGAGAAAAGGGGGACTGGCAGGTAGTTCCCAAACTTGGCATGCTTCTTGATAGTATGCACTCTGCAGGTGCCCCACCCTCCACTCATGCTTTCTCAATTTTAACGTCTAAGAGCTGGGAGACGGATTGGTGAGTGGTTAGGATCAGATCGAGTATTTTTCTTCCAGAGGACATGAGTTTGGTTCTCAGAACCCTTATGGGGAAGCACATAATTTTCAGTCCAGCTCCAAGAGATCTGATGTCTGGCAAATAAATAAATAAATAAGAAACAAATTGATGTACAAATATGGATTGATATGAAACAATGTTTTACTATGAACTAAAAGCCATCTTTACATTGAAACATGCTGTAAGACATGAGCTGTATTCTAAACTCCCCTCAGACAACCCTTGCAATCACAAGGAGCCCTCACTCCGACACAGCTACAGACACTAACACTAACGTGCTGTTCTTCCAATCAAGAGGTTACTGACCTACCAGTAGGAGTAGCCTCTGCTGTTCTTATCTTCGTCCTCCTGCTCATTCCCCATAATGAGCCACAGCACAAATGTGCAAGACAGCTGGCAAGGGACATCAGGCTCTGTGGCCACGGGCCAGAGGAAAGCTTAAGCAGAGGTCTGACCTATGACCCAGACCTCATTAGCACCTCACTCTAAGCAACAGAGCAGCCACAAAAAACAACACTGGCTTAAGCATTTTGTTTATAAGTGAAACAAATCCGGTCAGTTGGACAACCAACTGTTCAAAGCACTCCTAGAGGATTGCCAAAAGCACCCAAGAGCCAATAGTGTACAAGAGTTCTGAGGAACCTGCTGGACAGGTTTCTGACATGTCCACTCAAACAAAGCAGAGCACAGTATAAGAGATGAGAATGTAGGAGACACACCTACTTCTAGCACATCAGGTATTTAATGCATGTTCACTGAAGGAAAAAAAAAAAAAATGTTAAAGGGGCACACAGAATTGAGTGACAACATTGTTACTCCCAGATTAGATTTGCCTCCAAAAATGCATAAAAATGACAGACAATTTTTCTTAGAAATTGCAAGTAAGAGACCCTATACTCCAAAAATATTTATTCCAGCAATCTATGTATATTAGGAATCCATATGGTACCAAGGCATAATGAAGGTAATGAAAAATCTAAGGTAAATTAGGCCCAAAATTTTTATGTCAATCTTTCTTTTTAAATATTTCATGTACATCACGATAACCTTGGAGTCACGGCATGACTGAGGATGGTCGTGGACTCCTAATCAGTCCTTCTGGCTTTAAAGTGTTAGAATTAGAGGCATACACACCCATATCTGTCTGATATAACAACCCAAATAATCTTTCATTTTGGAATACACAGCAATGAGCAAAGCCCCCTAAATATTCCCTTTTAAAACTAAAATGCATAAAGGAGTTTTGTGTGCATGTACGTTTATGTACCATGTGCATGCCTGGTGCCCAGGGAGGCCAGAAGGGGCCACAAGATCTCCTGGACTGGAATAGATTATTGTAAGCTGTCACGAAGGTACTGGGAACCAAATCTGGATCCTGAGGAGAAGCCAGTGCTGACCACCCCTCCAGCCCCTTAAATATTCTTTTATGCCCAGGAATTGAAAGTTAATTTGGATTGGCCCAGCCTGGTGTGGAACAGAAACGGAAAAAGGAGAAAAACTGCCATGCCATGTTTCAAATGACATCAAATCACTCTTTGAGGGAAAAAAGCAGCCTGGCCAACAGAGAGGAGAAAGCACAGTCTGATCAACTGACCAACAGCTGTGGAGAATACATTTTCCTATAGGTAAGAACTATAAGATCTAACATGCAATGTTTTAAGCATTTAAAATACATAATCAGCAAATGTTTAATTATGGGCTTAGTAGGGCATGTCTGTAGAAGCAGGGGGATATCAAGTTTTTTTTTTTTTTGTTTTTTGAGACAGGGTTTCTCTGTATAGCCCGGGCTGTCCTGGAACTCACTCTGTAGACCAGGCTGGCCTCGAACTCAGAAATCCGCCTGCCTCTGCCTCCCGAGTGCTGGGATTAAAGGCGTGCGCCACCACCGCCCGGCTCGGATATCAAGTTTAATAGCAGCTTCGGACACATAGTGAATTAATTTCAAGTCACTGTGGAGAACATAGCAAGACCTGTGTCAATGATGATAATAATAATAAATAAAAATCATTTTATCCAACCATGGTACTCATCCCTCCAGGTTGTGGAAGAAACACTAGACTATTTCCTCCTGCTGCTACCCATTTTAGAAGTTAAAAATGTTCGAGGCCAGCCTGGTCTACAGAGTGAGTTCCAGGACAGCCAGGGCTACACAGAGAAACCCTGTCTCGAAAAACTCAAAAAAAGAAGAAGAAGGAGGAAGAGGAAGAGGAGGAGGAGGAGGAGGAGGAGGAGGAGGAGGAGGAGGAGGAGGAGGAGGAGAAGGAGAAGGAGAAGGAGAAGAAGAAGAAGAAGAAGAAGAAGAAGAAGAAGAAGAAGAAGTTAAAAATCCATTTAAGCATATGTCCATAAATATACCAAAGAGTCAATGAGACAGGCTGAGTCCCCAGTCAAAGACAGGATGTCAAGAATAATGAGCCTGGCCGGGCGGTGGTGGCGCACACCTTTAATCCCAGCACTTGGGAGGCAGAGGCAGGCAGATTTCTGAGTATGAGGCTAGCCTGGTCTACAGAGTGAGTTCCAGGACAGCCAGGGCTACACAGAGAAACCCTGTCTTGAAAAACAAAAAAAAAAACAAAAAACAAAAAAACCAGAATAATGAGCCTAACACTTGGGTACTTTGACTGAAAGTTATTTTGACCCAGGAGGAAAAAGTTCAGTAAAATTTCACTGGCTCTCTGGGGTCCAAGAAAATGGGATCCCTTATAAACCCATCCCTGAGGAAGTTGTACTACCCCCGGGGAAGTGAGATAAAAAGCGACTCTTCTGCTACATGAGGATCTACAGCTCAACTTGTACCTTAATACTGGGCTGGCTTTCAGAAGCTAGACTTAAGCAGAACACAGAAACACAATTTAGACTAATTCCACAAACACTTAAAACACAGCACCCTGCATACAATAAAGGACAGGAAGAGATAAATTATGAACTTACTGCCTTAGTTTGGGTTTTAGTGCTGTGAACAGACACCATGATCAAGGTAACTCCTATAAGAACAGCATTTAACTGGGGCTGGCTTACAGGTTCAGAGGTTTAGTCCATCATCATCAAGGCAGGAGCATGGCAGTGTCCAGGCAGGCATGGTACAGGAGGAGCTGAGAGTTCTACATCTTCATCTGAAGGCTGCTAGCAGAGTACACACTTCTAGGCAGCTAGAACTAGGGTATTAAGGCCACACCCAGTTAACACGCCTACTCCAACAAGGCCAAGGCCACACCTTCTAATAATAGTGCCCACTCCCTGGCCCAAGCATATATTAACCATCACATTCCACTCCCTGGCCCCCATAGGCTTGTTCAAATATGTGACTCTATGAGGACCATACCTAAACATAGCACAATGCAAAATACATTTAGTCCAACTTCCAAAATCCCCTAGTCTAAACAATGTTAAAAGTCCAAAGTTCAAAGTTTATAGGGAGACTCATCCAATCACTTAACTGTAATCCCCAAAGTAAGACAGGAAACCAGCTGGGCAAACTCCAAACTCTGCATCTCCATGGCTGATGTCAAAACAATCTTCAAATCTTCAACTCCTTTTTCATCTTTGTTGACTGCAACAAACTTCTTTCTCTTGAGCTGGTTCTACTCCCTGTTACAGCAGCTTTCCTCAGCAGATAGCCCAAGGCTTTGGCATCTCAAACATCTTTGGGTCTCCAAGACAACTTCAATGTCTGGGATCCACACATGATCTTCTGGGTTCCTCCAAAGGGCTGGCATCACTTCTCCAGCTCTGCCCTCTGTAGCACTCTAAGCTCAGGTTGATCCACTCCGCTGCTGCTGCTGTTCTTGGTGATCATCCCATGATACTGGCATCTTCCGCTGCAACTAGACTTCACCAATAGCTTCTCATAGGCTCTCTTCATAGTGCCAAGCTTCAAATCCCTTGCATGACCCCTTCAGTCCTGGGCCATCAACTGCAACTGAGGCTGCATCTTCACCAATGGCCTCTCACAGTGCCAAGCCTCAGCTGCTCTTCATGACCCCTTCATATCTTCAAAACCAGTACCACCTGGGTGACTCTTACACGTTATCAAGTACAGCTGCAGCATGAGGTACAGCTTTGGCTATCTCTGAAACACAGCTTCCTTGTGCTCTCAGATAATACTTCCAGAAGATTTCCTCTCAGTGATGCTGGTCTCTTCTTAATCACCACTAATTTCCTAGCTCCAACTAACCAGCATCAATTGTTCCAGTAGTCCCTTCTATTTTTGACTCTAAAGGCAGAGCCAGATGGCTGAAGCTGCCATGTTCTTCTGCTTGCTGGAGATGGAAGATGGGCCCCCTTATTCTATTACTAGCTTTCTGTTTTCCAATTCCCTCACTGCCTAAGCTTGGCTGTCCTGGAACTTGCTCTGTAGATTGACGTTGAACTCAGATCTGCAAGGCTCTGTCTCCAGAGATTAAAGGTGTGTACTACCATGCCCGGACCTAAACTTAGCTGGGTGGGACCTTGCCAAAGTCCCACTCCCTTAATCTGATATCTTCTAGAACACAGGATTCAGCTCTGTTCTACTTCCTGGTGCCTCTTTAATATTTAAACCATATTTTATATTTTTCCTTTCTAAGCTTGCTACACTTGTTCAAAACGCTCTTCATGAGATTTAACAAGAGAACAAAATCTCTGCTGGGCATTTTTGAGACTTCCTTTGTCAATGCAATTAATATAAATCCCTTTACCTTAGCTTCAGGGAGACTCTTCAAACAAGGGCAAAAAGCAGCCACACTCTTCACCACAATATCACAAAAACAGTCTCTTGGCCACATATTAAAATTCTTCTCCTCTAAAACTTCTAGAGCCAGGCTTCTACAATTCAAATCAACCTCAGCAACAAAGTCTTCCATATTCCTACTATGATGGCCCACTAAGCACCACTTAAAGCATTCCATTGCTTTCCAAATCCACTTCCAGACAAAACCATGGTCAGGCCTCTTACAGCAATACACCAGTCCCTGGTACCAACTTCTGTCTTAGTTAGGGTTTTACTGCTGTTAACAGATACTATGACCAATGCAAATCTTATAAAGGACAACATTTAATTGGGGCTGGCTTACATATTCAGAAGTTCTGTCCATCATCATCAAGGCAGGAACATGGCAGTGTCCAGGCAAGTATGGTGCAGGAGGGGGTGAGAGTTCTGTATCTTCATCTGAAGGCTGATAGCAAAATATTCACTTCCAGGCAGCTAGAACTAGGGTATTAAAGCCACACCCAGTAACTCGCCTACTCCAACAAGGCTACAACTTCTAATAGTGCCCACTCCCTAGCCCAAGCATATACAAACCATCACACTTACAAAGAGTTACAATTAACAGAGAAAACAGGTACTGTAGCAGACCAAAGAAATACACTACATTCAAAAATATAAAACCAAGTGTGAACACTTGCTCTGGGCTGAGCATGCAGCTCAGTGGTATTGGTGAGCAAGCATGGGTTTGATGCCAAGTACCACCAAAGGAAACAAAGCAGCAGCAAACTGTGACAAATCTGAAAATTCCAAACTCTGTAATCAAATTACACAACAGCTTAAGTTAGGAACCTCTTACTTAGTTTAATTGAAGATAACAAAGCTGCAGAGCGGTGTAATAAACTACAACTGCAAACTTATTTTAAGGACAGTTTGGAGAAGAGCCAGTATGAGGCATAGAGTAGAGTGTTAAACTCTACCAGATTTTATTTATTTACTCTAGACAGGGTGACTTTGTACAGCCCTGACTGTCCTGGACTGGCTTGTAGACCAGCCTGGCCTGGCTGTGTAGACCAGGCTGAACTTGAACTCTGCCTCCTGAGGGCTGGGATTAAAGACATGCACCACCATACCTGGCTCTCTACCACACTTTAACTAAACACTCCCTCCCCCAAAAAAACGTTACACAAAGAGTAATAAAGGAAAAAAATAACTGAAGAAATAAATCAGCTTCCCCCCAGAACAGTAGCAGAATAAGCTAAAATCTATATTGAGGGCATATTGTAGAAAAATTTCAAAAGTGGGGAAAGAGTGTTAAAGTATTTAGAAAACAGGCAGTTATCTTAGACTGACAACTGAAGTCGCAGATAATGGAGTAGTATCTTTAATGTGTTCAAAGAAAATAACCACCAAGAGTTCAGAATCTAGCAAAGTAACCTTTAAAAATGAAGGTGAGAATATCAGGGGTGCTGTGCAGTGTCAGTAATCCGAGCACTCAGGAGGCAGAGGCAGGCGGATCTCTGTGAGTTCAAGGCCAGCCTGGTCTACAAAGCAAGTCAGGAAAACCAGAGTTGTTGCACAGAGAAACCCTGTCCAAAACAAACAAACAAGCAAGCAAACAAGCAAGCAAGCAAGCAAACAGTGGTGGGTGGAGTTCCAAACTGTCTGCCTCTTACCTGTTCTTCTCAAACTGCCTTAGAGTAAGTTCTTCTTTGTTGTAGTTACTAAACCTCTCTACAGCTTAGCTATCTTCTACAATACAATTCTCCTCTTCCTTTAAGTATCCTAAACCGCCTTGACTGATACTACAAAGTGCCTGTACTAAGCAGTTAACAAATGCTGGCAGGCCACTCCAATGGGAGATCAAATATATTTTACTTAGGAAACATTGGAGCAAGAGCAGAATTTTGTGCTTTTTTGATATTCAATCCCCTGCACTCAAACAGTGCCTGTCTTATGTGGAGGCCTAAGAGAGAACATGAAATGAATTCATATGATCAACAGTTTTCAAAATACTAGATGCTATGCTCAGCTGTAATAGCTGAACATAGTTATTTGTTCCCTTTGTTTCTCCAAGAGGACAATAAAGATCTAAATGTTGTACATTCTAAAACTAGAGGCAGTAATTACAAGTAAATGCTTATAAGTACAGCTAACTGGGATATGAAAACTTTTCCAAAATATACTCCACAGGTATGAAGACACATTTATTGTTATAGCAATGGAGGTAAAGAGTGTACCTTGCATCTTTATATCTCTGGACGATTCTGCTCTGTTCCCAGGAAGTACTGCCAGTTTACAAACACACCAACCTTCATGGTCATACCAGACTGTCACTTCTAACCATAATGCTCTTCTCTTCCGGGATGGAGAGATGGGTCAGTGGTTGAGAGCACTACCTGTTCTTCAGGGGTCCCAGGTTCGATTCCCAGCTCAGAACTGCCTGTTAACTCCAGTTCAAGGAAATCCAACACCCTTGTGCAGATGTACATGCAGGCAAAACATCAATGCACATAAAAATAAGTAAGTCCATTAAAAAAAAAAAGCCCTTCTCATCTTTCCTAGGTCCCCAAAGCAATCCTTCCCTACTCTTCAAGATACAGATCAATCTCTTCTGGAAAGGCTATCATCAACACTATTACCTAGTTACTTATATTTTCCTCTACTCAGATAGTGCAAAAGCCTTCCATAGAAGGCACTGGTGTGTTCATACACCTTGTCTATGCACAGTGGGTCTAATTTCACTGGGTAATGGCCAAAGGATGGTCTTATTTTATGTATTCTTTGATCTCCCTACTCTTAAAAACTCTCTTAATGATTATTTATAGTGAGGATCCAAAACTGTTTGCTAAGATTGGGAAAAATAAATAAAGAGGAACTATACCAAATGAGAGGACACCAAAGAGAAAGCTAACTAAAGAGATAGGATCCTGGATTGGACTTTGAAGCAACAGATGAAAAGACAAACAGGAGGGCCTTGAGACATCACTCAGCAGAGATATCAGTTTGCTGTCTGATATCTAGATCACTCTCTGGAATCAACATGGGAAAAGGGGAACTAACTCCCACAACTCCCATAAGTTGTACCCTGAACAACACACAAATTAAAATTGATAAATAAACAAAACAAACAAACAAAATCCCCTGAGAGTTGTAGTTTAGTTAATAGTATCGTACAAAAAACCTTCCCAGTAACGTTTTGGAATTTGTACTGCAGTTTATATAAGAGTTAACATCAGAGGAAAGTTCTAAAAGGCCATGCATAAACACTACGTTCAATGTGGAGGCAGATCAGGAGGTTCAAAACCATCCTTAGATATAGAGTGCAGGTCAGCCTGTGTCAAAAAAGCAAATGAACAAAAATCATAAGCACAATACTATTTTTGCAACTTTCCAATAATTTAAAATTATTTCAAAATGTTTTCTTTTAAAATATTTATTTGAAGGCTTAATTAAATCCTTGTGCCAAGTTACAGAAACATCACAACAAATGTTCATTTTCCATACTAAGTTTCCAGGTAAAATGACAAGTTAGCTAGGAAGAGGTGAAATGAATCATGCCACATCTTTGAGATTTGACCAGGAATGAATTCATATGCATACATGTCAAGTATAATTTAAAAAAAGCCAAGTAAATAAATGTAAGAAATACAAAGCAAATGTAATAGACCTGCGAACAGTTCTGCAACTGGTACAATCAATAAAAAGAGCTGACTTCCGGCCAGCATTGTAAAGTATTCTCTGGGTGACACCCACTCAGTGAAACCAAACTCTATAAAGTATAGCAGAATACCATGGACCAAGAAAAACAAATGTGGGGAGTCAGCTTCAAATGTGAATACTGTGGCAGGAAAAATGGTTCAGCAGTTAAGATCATTTGCTGCTCTTGCACAGGACCTGGGTGCCATTCCCAGCACTCACAAGTCAGATCACAACTGTCTATAATCCAGGCAAGGGGATCCAAAGACCCCAGCTGGCCTCTGCTGGCATTAGGTATACACATGAAACATAAATGTACTTATAGGGAAAATATTCACACACACAAAATAAACACAGAACGTGAATCATCACAAGACATCACTCCAAACATTTAGGACTATGGATATAATCAAAAGCACCAAGGCTGCATGTATGATGTTATCAGTAAGTAAGGTATCATAGGACCTCAAAGTCACATCAAAGATAACATTCATGGAAAAACACAGGTTTTAATTATATCACAGGCAGGGTGAATTTTACAGCATTTTCAAGACACCTGAACAGTGGCAGTGAGCAGCAATATTAGATCAATAATCCAGTATAGGTAACCTTTTGAAAATGTTTCAATTTAAGACAAAGCAGACAACTTATCTAAATACTAATTTTGAAGGAAGGACATAAGCTTTAATCTACAGATACTCCTGTCTTGCTGGGGATTGCAATAAGAATGGAGAAGCCGACAGAGACTCTGAAGCTGATCTGAGTTACACTCGCACAAACGGAAGGGTGGCTTTGCTGGGCGTGGCTGGAGGGGGGAATCTTCACAATGCAACACCTCTAAGAACCTGGGCTAGGACACATGCAAGACAGTAAAGAAAACTCACCACCAGTGTGAGGTGGAGGAGGAAGCACATTGACTCTCAGCACTCTTCAGACACCAGCATGGTGGGGAAATACAGACACATGGATGCTTGGAACCACTAGTTCTCCTGAACTACATACATTGATACTTTGTCAAAAGTCATCTTTGAGCCAAGCAGTGGTGCCATACACCTTTAATCCCAGCGCTCAGGAGGCAGACAGAGGCAGGTGAATCCCTAGGAGTTCAGGGCCAGCCTGGTCTTCAAAGAGAGTTCCAGGACAGCCATGACCACACAGAGAAACAAGGTAAAAGTCATTTTTTAAAATAAAGCAGAGTGTGCCAAAACACCCCATCTGTATAGTGTGCATACTAGAATCATATTCTAACTACACAGGCTTTTTAAACTGTTAAATTGACTAAGAGGGAAGTGAAGATGCTCATTAATACAAAATCCCTAAATTATTGAACTAGCTGCTTCAGAAGTCATCAATTTTGGCTGAAGTCTCCAATCCATAAGTCCCTACAATTTTCCAAGAGAAATAAATGACTTTTAACCCCTATAATAAATAACCTAATGTGATAAATACTGAGCCAACTAAACCTAAATTAGTTCTAAGCATCTCATATTGAAAAATTATGTTGAAAGCTACCCACATAATTTTTCATTTAAAAATAATTAATTTAAATAATAAATTAAGGTTAAACTTTATTTTACATTCCATAAAAATAGCATCTGCTTCTGTCACAGGACTTTTAATTTTTGGATTAACTAATTACATTTTAAAACAGCAATAAAACACTATCACACTGTGTGGACAAATAACCCTGGTTCTAGACTTGAGCACAGACAAGTGCAGTGCCCTGTTGTGAATGAGAAACACGGTTGATCCAACACTGCAGAGAGAGCTATCTAGCGCTAGGCACTAGTTTCCCGTAAGTCAGCTTGCTTCCTATTTCTAGAAGGCCAGTGTGATTTGGATGTGGTTTTTAAGAATGTCCTGCAGAGACTCCTGTGTTATAAGATTGCCCCCCTAGCTTGGTGATTTGGTGATGTTACAAAGTCACAGGCTTCTCTGTCTCTCTGTCTCTCTGTCTCTCTGTCTCTCTGTCTCTCTCTCTCTCTCACACACACACACACACACACACACACACACACACACACACACCCACCCCGTGTGGCAGCTCCCTCTTACACAAGCTCCAGTTGTGATACCATCCACTATTAGAGACTCTTACCAGAGACTAAACACATCACTGCTTAACCCAAACTGTGAGCTAACTTATCTTTACAAGTTTCTAAGTTACAGCATTTTATTACTCTAACAGAAAACATGCTGACACATGGGCCTCGAGCATATAAGCTTTCTTCAAGTCATGTGCACGCTCCACAGAAGGCAGCAACAGTTGCTGCTGGAGAATTGGATCAAGGTGCTTCTACCATAAGATCCAAGTCTAATCAATGCTTATAAAAAGCAATTAACACAGGTTGGATTTTAATTCCAAAGTTTTACCAGGAGAATGTGTAACTTCCAGTATCTCTAAGGAAAGACATGCACAGCTACCTAACTATACATTAGCTATACTGAATAGCTGGTTACACTAAACCTTTCCTACTTTTCAACCCCCAAATTCAATACTTCATTTGACACTTTTTTACAACTATCGCTTAAAGTCAGATTCACTTTTTGTCCACAATTGAGTGAACAATCTCATCTATAGCAGCAAGGACACTCTACTTTCAGATAGCTACAAATGCTCTAAGCTGCTGGCTCCCGTGGGGCTGACGTTGGGAGAACCAGGTCAGAGAGTGCTTACCAGGCCAGTGGAATCAGTCCCCTCCATCACAGGGATGGTGAATATAAAACAAAATCTACATGGCCATTAGCTGAACTTGACTGTAATGAAATAGTTCCACAGAGTAAGAAATGGAGAAACGTGCCCAATACTTGTACAGAACACAGGTCCATGTAGCATCTCAAATCAGATGTGGTGCCTCTATTACTGACTGCATTCTCAGCTGTTCTATCGATGTTAAAGGAAAAGGGGAGACAAGAAGCAAAATTCTCACACAATAAATAACTCTTGTGACACAGACTAAAAAAATAGCACTAAACCACAGAGTCTGTTTTATAATACAGCCACAGTCACTGCATTCTCTCTGATCCAGAATACGAGCAATGCTCAGTCATTCTAGAAAAATGTACCAAAATGTTCTTTTAAAAGAGGTAAGCAGCCGGGCAGTGGTGGCGCACGCCTTTAATCCCAGCGCTTGGGAGGCAGAGGCAGGTGGATTTCTGAGTTCGAGGCCAGCCTGGTCTACAGAGTGAATTCCAGGACAGCCAGGACTACACAGAGAAACTCTGTCTCAAAAAAAACAAAAAAAACAAAAAAAAAAAAAAA
>NW_021621003.1:7377172-7385497 GCF_004785775.1 Grammomys surdaster | reverse complement strand
TATATATATATATAGAGAGAGAGAGAGAGAGAGAGAGGGAGAGAGAGTAATATTTTAAAAAATACTATGCTTGTTTCAGCAAAACTTTAATAACTCCTATTGCTTGAGTATTCAGAAGTGGTAAGCAAGCTTCAAAAAGCAGAATGCTGTTACTAAACCTCCAAAGTTAAGCTCATTTCTTCTGATAAAATCATCCGCACGGACAGGATGGAGGGGGCAGAGATAACAAAGCCCCCGTGTAGTGCCACGCCCTTGTAATCTCAGCACTCGCAGGCACACAACAGGACCATGGG
This sequence comes from Grammomys surdaster, assembly GCF_004785775.1. Taxonomy (NCBI): domain Eukaryota; kingdom Metazoa; phylum Chordata; class Mammalia; order Rodentia; family Muridae; genus Grammomys; species Grammomys surdaster. The sequence continues at coordinate 7,385,204 of NW_021621003.1, read as the reverse complement.
TTAAAGGCCAGCCAGGCCTACACAGGGAGAATCAGTCTCAAAACACCAATGATGACTAATGATAGGGACAGACAGATGGGCTGATGGACGATGGACAGACAGGGTTGATTGATTGATTTACCTCTTTTCATGCTATAATTACATAAGCAAACAAATTAGCTTAAAGACAGCTGGGCACAGCCTATCAGAGCAGACTGGTCACAGCAATGGCAGCAAGAGGTCCTTCCTGTGCCACATCCTGTTCAGTGCGTGCGTGGCCTCAATGCAGAAGAGACTGCAAATGCTTGGAGAGAGCCCTTCAAGAGCTCTAGGAACTAAAGGAGGGGGAGCTCAGAAGCTGGGCACTGAAAGCCCTAGGAACACTACAACTCTCTACGAAATGTCCTGCAAAAATCGGAGTGTGCTTTTATTCACAATAAGCCTAGGGCAAAATAACTGAGGCTTGCTGTAGAAGGCATCAGTCACCACAGCACCGGAGTCTAATCCAGAAAGCCAGTATCAAGGCAGAACCAAGAGCGAAGGGAAAGCCCTGCACAGGTAGGGGCAGAGGAGACAGGTAGGGAGCACCAACCAGGAAGACTATCTAAGAGCCTAGTTATCACAGAGCTACTCAAAGCTGAGTCCTCTCACCTACTCTATCTGTGAGAAGCTGGGTAGGGAGCAGTTCTGCGTAACTGAGGAGTGTGGATGAGAACTCCTGGAAAGGAGCTGTGTCTACAAAGACTGACTAATAAGAACTGCAGGGCTGTGGAGAGGTCCAGAGACTAATGACTTTATCTTGGTCTAGTTCTAGGTCTTCAGAACAGTCAGCCACTCCTTGACCACCCCTGGGTCTGAACTAACATCCTGTGACTAATATATAAAAGATATAAAATCTTTTAGAATCTATTAAGTTAATAAACTACTAGCTTCCACCAACGAAAAAGCTAGGAGTGCCATCAGAAAAATAGCCTCTTGGGCTTAAGGAAAAGTGTCACCCACCCTGCCTCTCTGATGTATCCACCAATTTATTTTAAACTTGTCTTGATTTATGACTTCTTTGTTCTGTAAACCTATGGAACTCCATGAAACTGCTTCCATGTTGAAATCTGGAATCTGGGGCACCTAACCGCATGTTCCCAGGCTATGTCACTAAAAACTGTTCCAGAAAAATCTATCTCTTCTTTCCTTTGAGATGAGAGCTGTAGGTTTTACATAGACCCGGGAAAGGTGGCAGAAAAATGGGCCTGGTCATATGTATGTGTTAATAAGGCCAGGGTGTCATCTCCTGCCTCTGCTTCTCCCAGACTCTTGACCTAAAGACATGCACATTGTAATTAAGAAACTGTGAGCCTGGCAATTGTGGCACACACCTTTAATCCTATACTTGGGAGGCAGAGGCATGTGGATCTTTGAGTTCAAGGCCAGTCTGGTTTACATAATGAGTTCTATCATAGCCAGGGCTATGCAAAGAAACCTGCCTTGCTTGGGGGCTGGGGAGAGGAAACAACAACAAACTTTGGAGTTGGGGATGATTTATAATGCGTTTATATTTATGTATAGGACAAAGAAAACTCAGAACTTACATTAGATTTAAGTGATAGATCACAAGAGTATCTAGGCTAGAAAAGGAGAGAATCAGGAAAGATATGTGAGGTCTGCGTCGAAGCTGCCATTTTTATGGTCAAAAATAGTCAAATATCAGTAAATTTACAAAGTGCAAATAAGTAATTAAGGTAGCATATTTCATATTAAGAAAGTTATCCTGAAGCAGATGACTCTGTGCGACTGCACTGGAAAGTACCAGAAGAAACAAGGATCAGAATTAACCCAAGGATATACTGTGCCAAACAGGACAGTCAGTGGAAGGTGGAGCTGTACAGATGCCCCTTTAAAGAGATTCCTTTCCAAAATGTTCTATAAGTTCTTGTCTCCTGGATCAAAGCATGTTCTGGTGAGTTGGGCTGGTTTTGTCTGTCATAATAGAGAAGACAGGGCAGATGTGAATGGGGTCTGTTCTGAAAGAGGACAGGGTAAGACAAATTCAGGAAGGCAACAGCAGGAATAAGGAGCCCTGCAAGCAGCTGCCAGGTTCCATGTGCTTCAGGGCAGAAGCATTTACTGCACCACTGACAAACTGCAGAGGAAGCCTTCAGAGAAGCTGCTATCGCAGGATGTACCAGGATGTACCGGCACCAAGGGTAGGCAAGTTGGGGCACCAGTGCACAGAAACTCCAGAGGCTGGGGAGTTCCTCACAGTGAGTGAGGAAAGGGGGGCCGTAAAGAAGGAAGCACCGTGACCATTGCGTTCAGCTCACCTGTGAGTATTCACAGGAAAGTTAAAGGATAGAGGTAAGGTGAAGGACACTGAGAATGGTAAAGTAGGTGAGGGACGGACGGACGGAGGCAGGGCAGTCACTCTCCTAACTCTCAATTTCTCCTCTCTTCCCTCTTCCTACCTCACTCGCCTGTCTTCTCCACTCTCCACTTATACACTAGAGGCAGTACCAACCAGAACTACCATTTAGCTTAGACTAAATGGGAACATTGGGCACATGTCTGAAATATCATACCCAGACACCCTCGAAACATATACATATATTCTGAGTTTAGTCTGTTGTTACTTCATCTTTTCTACTTCTTAGACCAGGTCTTGTTACAATTTCTCTCCTAATGGATTATAACCCACACTAAAATATGTCTTATTAGTTTCTTTAAAACTAAGCTTTCACCATGGTCCTCTACCACAACACTGTTAGATAACATCAACATAGCATTCTCTCTATAAAGAAAACCCCCTCTGTTCCAATGTGAGAAGGGCAACATCGGAGTGTATGTAAAAAGAGCTGAGGTGTGGGGCTCTGGCATTTCAAGGAGTGGGGAGAAGCGATCCACCCATGGTGCAGGCGATGCAGGAGGATTGTCTGGAGGGGGTTTTTCAAATAATAACAACGAAGTGTCTGCTTTTTATAACTATCCTACACCTGCAGTTCTAAACCATTGTGACTCCTGCTTCTGGGACTGACAGCTCAAATATAAAATGGGGTGTCCATGGCCCACCACTATTGTTCAGTGCTTGTAACACTCACTACACAACAGGAAGCAGAGGCTTGGAGAGATTGAGTTGAATGGAGAAATGGTGGCCTATTCTTGGTATCTGATTCCCAAGTCTGTAAGTTTATCCTACAAGTCACACCCTCTCAAGGAAAGTAAGCAGAAGACAGGAGCGGGCCTGGGACGCTGGGCTGAGAGGCACCAGCTGAGCTGGGATGTCATCTTCCATTAGCCTACTTTCTTACCTTCTCCATCAGTCAATCAACACCTGACTGACTATAGCTCTGAGAACATTCTTTTACATTACTAATTTAAGGCCTATTTCTTGACAGTTTCCCTAGAGTGCAGGCAGGTTAACTCTGTCACACAGACAGTCACTGTGGCCTGAGGCGATCATCTCTCACAGCGGACAAGAACTGTGAAAATCCAGCTCGTGAAAACAGTTTGGAGTCCTGGGTGTTCATTTTAATGGGCAAGGACATCTTTGTCTTTATGTACTGTCAAAATTCCCATGACGGAACATTTTCTTTTTCTTAATTGCTTTAATTTTAGGCTAGGCTTTTTACTGGAAGCCACCATACTGAGAAAATGCAGAATGTAACTGAGAAATAATACATTCCTTCATTTGCTAATATTTTAACTGTGCAAATCTTATTTCCTCTCTCCAGTGTCTCCATGTAGTAAGTAGAATTTTAAGTCACAACCTTCAAACTCTGGTGAGGGCAGAATTCCTCTAATAATATACAACTCTCAGACTGCAAACGTCTAAACAGAAAGCCTGGCTATGAGGTACTTGGGGACTAGAGCAAAACAAATTCCCACCTCTGAAAAGAGAAAAGATTAACAGAATAAAATTAACCCCACAAAGTTAACGTCTGAAGTAAACACACTGGGGAGGAGGAAAACAGGTGCAGAGGTGCACAGCTCTGTTCCCTTTGAGATGCAAAACTTAGGCCTGGCAGTGGTAGTGCTCGCCTTTAATCCCAGCACTTGGGAGGCAGAGGCAGGCAGATTTCTGAGTTCGAGGCCAGCCTGGTCTACCGAGTGAGTTCCAGAACAGCCAGGGCTACACAGAGAAACCCTGTCTCGAAAAAAACAAAAAAAACAACCAAAAAAAGAGATGCAAAACTTGTCTAGGCCTGGGCTTTCCAGGACTGGATATCCTGTCAGAAAGCAAGACAGGCAGTAAGCAAGGGATGCCCAGAGTAAGGCCGGGAAGCCAGAAGTCTTGACCCTGGTACACTGACCTTGGTCAATCCCTCTCCCCAGCATGAGCAGGGTCAGGCTGTGGCTCAGTGGGTAAAGGTAACTGCCAACAAACCCAATGGCCTGAGACCTCAGGAATCCACACAGAAGACAGAGAGAACTTGGGCAAGTGTGGTGGTGTAAGGCTTAAATAGTAGCACATGGAGGGAGACAAAGGCAGGTGGATCTCTGTGAGTACCAGCCCAGCCTTAGCTACATAGTAAGACTGTCTTTAAAAAGAAGGTGAGAGAACTTTGACAAGTTGTTCTCTGACCTATGAATTTTCACATATAAAATAATTAAATATAATTTCAAAAATATTTTAAGGGGAGGGTGGTTAGAAATTGACTCATTTATTACAACTCATAAAGATTCTAAGTTCTTGAAAGTTGCATTTCTTGAGAAGGCAAAATGCCCAGTTGTGAAGAGGTCCCCAAGGAGCAGAGGCCCACAGTTCTATAGTAATATGCCACTGAATTGTGTCAATTGTCAATGAGCTTGGACCTTGAACTTCCAATGAAACTACAGTTCTAGCTTACATTCTGATTTCAACAGAAACAGTCTTGAGCAAAAGGAACACAGTGAGGCAGTTCTTGGACTCATAGAAATACATATTTGCATCATGGTTATTTCCTATGCACCAACTGAAAGCTAGTATCATAAACTTTAAATGATCTGGCAGTGGGCTACTTTCACACTCTCTAGTACTGTGGTGGTTTGAATATGCTTGGCTCATCGGAAGTGGAATTGTTAGGAAGTATGACCTTGTTAGAATAGGTATGGCTTTGTTGGGGGAAGTTTGTCACTGTGCAGGCAGGCTCTCGGGGCTCCTAGTACATAAGCTCTGCACAGTGTAGAAATAAGTCTCTTCTAGCTGCCTGTGGATCAAGATATAGGACTCTTGGCTCCTACAGTACCAGTCTGCCTGCATGCTGCCATACTCCTCTCCTCATCATGATGATAAAGGACTAAGCCTCTGAAACTGTAAGCCAACCCCAACTAAATGTACTTTATAACAACTGTCTTGGTCATGGTGTCTCTTCACAGCAATGGAAACCCTAACTAAGACAAGAACACAGTGTAAAATTAAAAGCTGTTCTCACTCTTTTTGGATGCCAAGATCATTAATAGACCTGACTTCCACACAGTTCTGCCATGTCTGGATACATGCTAACCATCCAAACTGAGTATCCCAGTGCCTGGAACAAAAACTTCCCCAGTATTAAAACCAAAATGCATTTAACTCCTGACCCAGATGCCAGATTCTCTAGCGAGGCCAGCAAGAGCCTGTACCTTAACAAGAACTCTGCCCTGCACATCTAGACAAAATTAGACTGAGAAACTTAACAAAGCTAAGAATTAGCCAATCCTTATGCTGTATTGCTTTTCTACTGACACTGGCAGTGGAACAAACAAACAAACAAACAACAAAAATCTACTCGGGGCTGGAGAGCTAATTCGGTTGTTAAGAACACTAGGGCTCTTCAAGAGGACACAGGTTCAATGCCCAGCACCCTAATGGTGACTATCAACCATCTGTAACTCCAGTTCCAGGGATTCAGACGCATGTATGACACATCTGATTCACATATATGCAAGCAACACACTTGTACACATAAAATAAGAAGTTAAAAAATAAAACAAAACAAAAACCCCACTTATCAGCTTGCAGTTCCACACGTCAGAAATCTAGGCAGGTTCTTCTGTCTCTCTGCCTGATATCTCAGCCACAATCAAGGTGAATGTCAGGCTATTCTGTTATCTGGAAGCTCCTGGGAAGAACGAGCACTTCTGGGTTCATTTAGATTGTTGGCAACTTCAGCTCCTATCAGTTACAGGATTGGAAACTTCACTTCTTCACTGCTATCAGCTGGAGGCCACATGCAGTTTTTAGAAGCTGCTCCTGCCCCATCTTCAGACAGTAACAATTATTGAGCTGCAATCTATGCACACAAGTCTACTGCTGCAAGTTCAAAGCCAGTCTGGACTCCAGACCATGTCATAAAAGCAAAGTGGTCTGGAGGTGGGACTACAGTGTACCTGTGTGTTTACCTTAATCCCCTAGGAAAACTTCCCCTTTGCCAAACAGGGTAATAGAATCATGGGGTAGTAACACATCTGCAGCTTCTACCTAAACTCAAGGAGGAGGCATTATACAAATGAAGAGCTTTGGGGCTCGGTCAGAATTCTGCCAAGCACACTGAACCATGGGAAATTCAACAAGGGAATGACTGGAGAACCCTGGAAGCCCTCATACACTGCGGCTACTTTGCAGCAATCAAGGTAGTTTCTTAGCCCTCCCCCAGCATCCTAGGTGCTACAGTTTTTCCATTTTACTTCCCCTGAATTTGAACCTTCTCAATGCATTCCACACAGTCCCAGAAACTGAGTTTCTTCAAAACTAGTAAAAATACATTTAAAAATTTAACTAATTATCCATGAGTCAATATGTTAAGTACCGTGAAAGAGAGAAATATTTAGCTCCTTTCAAAAGGACTGGTAAATACTGTAAGACAAAGGAAAGATAATATACAATTATCGTTAGTGCTAAACAGTATTAGTTTTAAAATCAAATAATTAATAAAATGCTCATACTCAACCATACAGAGTTTTGGGGTTTTGGTTAGTTTTTCAAGGCAAAGTTTCACTGTGTAGCTCTGGCTGTCCTGGAACTCACTCTATAGACCAGGCTGGCCCCAAACTCAAGAGATCCTCCTGCCTCTGCCTCCCAAGAGCTGGAATTAAAGGTGTGTGGCATCACTGCTGGCAGTGTTGGCTATTTCTTAACTCTAAAGGTATCACAACTTCTGATAAGTTAAAAAAACTGATCTGTCAATTTTAGAGACAGCTTTAGAGTGCAGAGACATTGATACAGAAACCAAAAATCAAAACTCTGGCAGGCTGTTTAAAAGTTACATTTTATCTTGGGATATTTTATTCACATACTACGCTTGGTAAAGCCAGATACTTAGTGCTGGGATTAAAGGCATGCATCACCACTACCCAGCATGATTCTAATGAATTAACAGGAAAAACATGTATTACAAGAAAAACACCAAAGTGGTTACCTGTCTCAAGAGTGGTATTACAGGAAACGTTCATCAGTGTTTATAATTAGATATTTTTGTAAAATTATTTTTAATTGATTAATCAATCATTGTCTTAATTAGAGTTTCTATTGCTAAGATAAAACACTAACACCACAAGTAACTTGAAAGGGTTTATTTCATCTTACACTTCTAGAAAACATCTCTGAGGGAAGTCAGGGTAGGAACCTAGAGGCAGGAACTGAAACAGGCCATGGAGGAACACTGCTTAATGGCTTTGCTCAGCCTGCTTTCTTTATATAACCCAAGAATGACAACCCCAGGAAGGTATTACCCATAATGAGCTAGGTAGGCCCTTCCATCAATGTTAATCAAGACAATGCCCTACAGACTAGCTAGCCTAAGGCTTATTGCATTGAGGCCTTCTTTCAACTAAGATTCCCTCTTCCCAGACAGGTTTTCATTTGTGTCAAGCTGACAAACAACAAACAAACAAACAACAACCAGTACATCATCTTTCCCAAATAAACTTGGGCAACTCATGATACCTGACCCATTTAATTTTTCTTTTAAGTTCAAACTTCCTGTTAGGTTTCATGATCTAGAAAACACAAAATGCTTTCTTTAAAGCACAGAGGATTTGGACATGATGGAAGGGACAGAGGGAAGGGAGGGAGGGAGGGAGGGAGGGAGGGAGGGAGGGAGGG
>NW_021621003.1:7353543-7377072 GCF_004785775.1 Grammomys surdaster | reverse complement strand
GAGGGAGAGAGGGAGAGGGAGAGGGAGAGGGAGAGAGAGAGAGAGAGAGAGAGAGAGAGAGAGAGAGAGAGAGAGAGAGAGAACACGCCCCTTTTGAAGAATCTGAACAAAGAGGCAAACTTGCTAATAGCAATGACTACAGCTGGAAGATTCCGGAATTCAAACTAATAAAGGCATATGGGAGGGAGACAGCAGGGCAGGCTGACAGAAAAGGCAAAAGCAGAGACCAGAGGGGAGGTGGTGGGCAGGCAGGTGGAAGGACAGACAGAAGGACATGGTAACCAAAGCACCTAACCCTCCACCTCTTCCTCTGGTATTTTGATATCCAAGAACATTCCATTCTCCTTTTAAAAACCAGTAATTTTCCACTCTTTTCAACCAAAATGAGCCCAACTGAGGTTTCATTTAAAGCTTAAAACATTAAATGCTTCCAACAAAATAAAAACAAGTTTTTAAAAGATCTTCTTTTAAAACACAATTTCTTACTATAGCTCCCCCACACATACAACTTCTTCAAACCCCAGTGCCCAGCCAAAGCTGCGAGCTTCCCCACCCCAGCGCCCACATAGAACAATCCCAGGCAGAAAGGATTTGCCCATTAGCTACACTATCTCCACCAAGACAGCAGCCTTATTAAATTACAACTGTTTGAACAAGGTCAAGCCCTCAGAGTTTAATTCAAAGTGTTTCCAGGTATAATACTGTCAGGTCAACTTAAACAAGCCAACAGAGGCTTTGAGCCTGATTAAATATTAAAACAGAATCTTTCACATCTGTTTTTACCCAAGGATGAAATTACTGTACATCACTTCAACCAGCTCATTAATACACCACACACACATTTTGCTCAAAGGTTACAAGAATATCAACACTTCAGAGGTCTGCCGTGAGACTGCCCACACAGCCAGAGTGAGCTCACTCAATACTTTATTGGACATCAATATTTCTTTACAAAATGTGAGATAATCAGTTAGACAGACACATTTTAAATTAAAGGATGAAAAAACACCACGAAGATAAGCCGGTTGCTTTTGATCTGAACCTTCTAATCACTCAGTCGGCTGGCTTCGATAGGTAACTTGATAGCTCACACTGAGCAAACATTTTGATTCAACAGTAATTACTTTATAAAATGGAGGGTTGTTGCATTCATAGTCAGACACAGAAATCTCATTCTTCAACTTGGAAAAGAGCAAATTAGGCATGATAAAGAGAGAGTAGGGAATATATGCCTTTAATCTGGCACCCAGGGGGCAGACAGGCAGAACTCAGTGAGTTCAAGACCAGCCAGCCTAGTTCACACAGAATGAGTTCTAGAGCTACAACAAAGAGAAACTCTGTCTTTAAAAAACAAAACAAAAAAGGCCAAACAATGAGAAAAGTATAAATATGAAATACAAGAAAAAAAAATAGCCGGGTAGTGGTGGCACACGCCTTTAAATCCCAGCACTTGAGAGGCAGAGGCAGGCGGATTTCTGAGTCTGAGGCTAGCCTGGTCTACAGAGTGAGTTCCAGGACAGCCAGGACTACACAGAGAAACCCTGTCTCAAAAAAAAAAAAAAGAAGAAGAAGAAGAGGAGGAGGAGGAGGAGGAGGAGGAGGAGGAAGAAGAGGAGGAGGAGGAGGAGGAGGAAGAAGAGGAGGAGAAATACAAGAGGTCCATATAAACATTTTAAAGCATTTGAAGCAAGAGCAACCCTGAACATATACCCTGCAATTGGACTAGGGGGAAACAGGTCAAGATCTGCTATAGACTTCATGTCAGAACTGTACCTAACAAACATCTCAAAGACTCATCCTATTTCATGTTCAACACCCAACACCAACCCTTCCACTGCAGGGGTGACGGCATGCTGGTGACTATGATAACTGCCAGTCAGGGCTCCTGTGCCTGTCTCCTATCCCTTCCCTCTTCTGGTACATGGAGCCCACTTTCAGCTGGGGAACCCACTGGTTGTGGACAGCTGTTCAGCCTTCGCACTCTAGCCACTTGAGTGGACACATCGTCCGAACCACAGTTCCTACGCCTCTGTTGAGGTGGACAGTGCCAGGGCAGGACCTGCCTGAGCAAGCTGTTCCTCTCGGCCTGATGGGAGGAGAGAGTCTTTGTGACTGCTCTCTTGGTAGGACAAATGGCAGTCATTTTCCTGTTCTCAAGGGCAGAACTAAAGTGCAAAAGGTGCTGCTATGCAGAGGAAGCCAAGCACAAGAGGCAAGGATGCAGCCTGCACACACTTCTCTTGAGCAGCCAGGGCCAACGCCTCTACAGTGTTATCAGCTGTCTTTAGATGGCTGCCATTAGGTAGTGTGCAAACTGTCTATGTTTAAATATTAGTAATAAAGCAATTAAAAGAACACCTACTCTATCAAAGTAGAACATCATCCACATTTTTCCTTATAGAATCCCATTGGTTACTATGCAGTGGTGGTACACATGCCTTTAATCCCAGCACTTAGGGAGGCACAAGCAAGTGGATCTCTTGAGTTCGAGGCCAGCCTGATATACAGAGTAAGTTCCAGGACAGCCAGGGCTACACAGAGAAACCCTGTCTTGAAAAAAATCAAAGAATCCCACCAGTCTCTCTCTTTTCTTGAGTTCTTCAAAACTTTGGACCCTACATACAACTCAGAGATGTACACCTTGCACTGTTTTCTTACTGTTTCATATGCCTTAATTTCATAATGTTTGCTACATATTAAGGAAAAACAAGCTACCTAAGGGTAAAACATTTTAATTACTTCAATATCCACTAAGATGACAAACCTTAGCTCTAGCATGCAACTGAAGACAATAATGCTAACAGTGATATGTACAGAATTTGCTTCTCTTTAATACTTCTTTTTTATTATTTGTTTTTTAGGGGTTCACTATGTACCTGTGGCTAGCCTGAACTCTTCATGTTGACCAGGCTAGCTTCAAACTCACAAAGATTTGCCTGCCTCTGTCTCTCAAGTGCTAGGATTAAAGAAATTTGTGGCCACCTTGACTAGATATTTTTCTTTATCTTAAAAAAAATTATTTATATTTGTGCGTGTGCATACGTACATACGTGTGTGCGTGTGTGTGTGTATGTATACCTGTGCTGTGCGAATGTATACTACATCCTCTGAAGCTAGAGTCACAGGCAGTTGTAAGCAGCCTGCCATGGGTTCTCTGGAAGAGCAGTACGTGTTCTCAAACACTGAGCCACCTCTCCAGGTTATGCATTACTGCTTGTCAAGAAAAGAGATGGTCACTTATTTAGGATTATAGGTCAAGCTCACCACCCAAAAAAGAGTAATTACAGTCCCCAAACCAAAAGTGGTAAAACCTTCATGCTTCAATGTAAGCACTCACAGACTAAGGAAAAAACATCCAAGAATCATTTGTTGTTGAACATCGTAGCACATGCCTGCTATCCAGCCAGCACTCTGGAGGTGGAAGCACGAGATGTTCAAGGTCATGCCTAGCCACTTAGCAAGTTGTAAGGTCAGCCTAGATTATGTAAGACCATGTATCAAAATCCAAAGAGCCAATTGTTGGGTAATGAACTTCTAAAACTCATTTAGGATCGGAAATATGTTTTTTATAGAAAGAGCAATTCTTTTTCAGGATTTACCAACCTCATATAGGACTTGAGAGGTGAAAAATCAAAGATTCAACTTGCTTCGAACTTTAGGATACAACTATATTTAAAAATGCTGACTAGGAGTAGAGAACTGCTTTATGTTTTTTTTCTTCCTGCCATAGCACCATAGCACAGCACTCAACAGCATTCCTGTGGGGACGTGGATCCAGGAGAGCCGGGCTGGCGTTCTTACACTATCTGACGCTGTGATGACAAGAGAGACAAAGTACCTGCTTTCTCAGTTGTCCACTGGAACACTGCACGTCACTCCACCACAGAAGAGGGCTGTAAGAGTCACTGAGGTGACTTAAAGGGGGAGAGGCCATGCTTACAAAAAAAAAAAAAAAAAAAAAAAAGCCAGGCATGGTGACTCATGACTTTAACCCTGGCTGAAGCAGGCAAATCTCTGAGTTCCAGACTAGTTTGTTTTACATGGAGAGTTCCAGGTCAGCCAAGGCTACATAGTAAAGACCTGTCTCCAAAAATTAACAGGGGTAGAGAAGCCTGGAGAGATAGCTCAGCAGATGAGAGCTGCATTTCTCTTGCGGAGAACCTGAGTTTGTGTCCCAGCACCCATGTCAGGTGGGGCATAGCTACCTGTATTTCCAGCTCCAGAGGACCTGAGAGCCTCCTTCAGAACTCTGTGGGCACCTGCACCCACACACGCACATACCCATACACAGAAACACAAATGCTCCAAGAGGTCAGATCTAACTTGTACAAAATCAGCCCGGAGAGCCAGGTCAGTCAGTTCTGACTTGTTAAAAAGACAGAATTTTAGGGGTTAGGGAAATAACTTAGCTAGCAAAGTGCCTGTCCTCCAGTCCCCGACACACATAAAAAGCTGGGCAGTAGTTCTTTGTCTGTAATCCTAACACAGGGAGAGGGGAGGGAAGAAGAGCGGCAAAAAGAACATGCTAGCCACCCAGGTTCAGGGAGAAGCCTACTCTCTAAAGGAAAGTGGAAGGTTGGAAAGATGGCTCAGGGGATAGTGGCACTGGTTACCAGGCCTGATGATGGCAAGAGTAATCTCCAATACCCACATGTTGCCGGGAGAGAACCCATGCCTGAATACCGTCCTCCAAACATGTTTATAAAAGTGGAGGATAAAACCACTGCTGAACATAATCTAATCCCAGCTCCCGCATCCCCCCACACACATTCTATACATACTGTACTTTGTTGTTCCTTTTTTACTAAACATAAAGACTCAGTGCCCACAAAGAAAAGGTACAGCCTATAGAGTTCTGTTGTCTGCTATCTCTGCTATGGTTTTTAAAATTGCTAAATTTATATGGCAAAAACAATTAAAACTGAATTTCTGTTATTTTCCTGGTGGGGTTTTCAAGTTCTCAGAAACATAACTGTCTCTATACTTTGAACTGACAGAGCAGAAAAGCAACAGGTCCCCAAGACTTATGTTCTAATGATTACACTTCTACTAACTAGAATTTTAAGGCATGATGCAAGCTGAAAACCCGAAATCAAGTCCCACTTGGATGAAGTCCACTGCTTACTTAAGACACAACATAGATGCTAACCCCATTTTTTCATGGTCTGTAGAACACAAAGAACATATGTGTTTCTAGGAGGCAGTGGAAGGAATGGGGAAGGGTAGGAAAAGCGATGCTGCAGGTAAGCACCTAAGCAGAGTGGGACCGGAGCCCAGGGCAGGGCTGCAAAGAGAGGGTCTAGGACCTGGACCACTGTCCTAGATGCATGGGTGAGCCTTCCCTAGCCAGAAAACAACACTTCCCTGGGATTCTGCCTTTGCTTGTCTCAGCAGAAAAGGATTTGGGGAAGCTAGTTTAGGCTCAAGATTATAAGAAATGCTTTTAAGTACACTTAAAAATGAGACATTCCAAAATTTTTAAGCATTACATCTAAACACCAGTAGTTAATAAAACAGCAGTGTGTTTAACAGAAAACAGAATTCCAATATAGCAGTCTTCTACTGCACACACAAACGAATAGTTGAATGATATAATCAAGTAGAATAAACCATGCTAAATGTAAAGTCAATAAATCCTTTTTAGATTGTTGACCCACACACGCACCAACGAAAAGACTAAAAGGAACATAACAGAAGGAAATTAATCATCATGAGGCTCTGGTTCAATACTGAGCTACAGTGAGACAGTGTGTGCATCAGTACAGCTCACTTGAAGCAAGAGTGGAATTCATTAAACAACCTCTCAAAAGGATCATTTCCTCTAATTATTGCTTTTGTAACACAAGACAAAGACAGCCCAATGTAAGTCCGGAAAATCTACAGTTAGCTGCCAAAGTCTTGCCAGATAAGATTAGATGACACACATTTTTGGAAGCACAACTGGTATAAAAAAAAAAGTCCTGTTACGTCTACCTCTCCCTAAAGGGCAGCGCTCTGTCTCTGCACACAGTCACTGGAAGTGACAAGTAATATGGGCTAGACCTTAGGGCAGGGCAGTGAGCTGAGAAAAGAAAGAGAAACTAAGCTGGGTACTCCAGGACCTCACATTGCTGGGGTGTGGTAAGGGAGGGTTATAAAACGCCTTGCAATACTTCCAGACAAGGATTCTAGCCAGGGCTGTACATAGGACACTGTAGAAGAAAGCAGCTGGCTGGCTGACTGGAAAGTCTTCATGTCTGGGCTGTCTTTGGAGGAAGAGAAGTATTTAAAAAAAAAAGGCAAGAGGAAAAGGATAGCATTCCATCTTACAAGCACAGTCTCGTGAAAGGGACCAAAGGCTCAGCATGTACACTTTCACAAAGCCTTCAACAGGAGAGGGAGGACCACAAGGGAAATGATGTTGGGGAACATCAAAGCTGGAAGGGTTGGTGACACCCAAGTCTATGGAAGGAAAGGGGTTTGGAAGAATAGTTCCACTGTTACAAGTTTACTGATTGCTGCAAATACTGGGAGGACAGCTACGGCCTGGTGAACTTTTCAGAATTCAGAACTGAATTAATATTTCAACTACAAAAATATAATTAGAGCAAAAAGGTAACCTATGAAGCTACATGTGGTGACACTAACCTGTAATCCCGGTGGTGGGGAGGAAGAAGCAAGAAAACAGTGAGCTTGAACTATCTAAGCTACACAGACAGAACCTGTGCAAGCAAACACACACACACACACACACACACACACACACACAGACGGCGGACAGGTAAGAAGAGGAAATTACTATCCAGGATACAGAAAGAACTATAATGTAATGTTAAAACAATCCAATTTCGATGTAAAAAGCAAATAGAGGGAGATGGGAAATGGAGAGATGGCTGCTGTTCTTAGAGGGGTCTTGGATTGAGTTCCCAGCACCCACGTGGCAGCTCACATCCGCCTGTTAACTGCCCTCTTCTAGCCTCCACAGGCACTGAATGTGTGTGGTTTTACTTAGATACAGGCAAAACACACACATAAAATAAGAATAAATACAATAAATACAACTGGACACAGTGATGCACACCTGGAATCCAAGTGTTAGAGAAGCCGAGGCAAGAGGGCTAAGAGTTCAAGGTCAGCCTGCACTAAAGTCCTATCTCTACACATGTGTATGCATATATAATCAGAAAGTAGTGCAAGGTGACAACTATGAACAGAAATTGCAGTGCCTGTGCAGTGTTGGTGGATTAAAACGTGGCCACTGTGAAATGTAATGCAGGGCTGGAGACTAAACCCAGGACTCTTGCAGACATTCTACCAATAGGTTACGTTTCCAGCACGGTACATTTTATTTTACAATTCTATCATGATAAACAAACAAATAAACCCAAAACTAACAATGTCAAAAGAAATACAACTAAAGATGGTGAATTTCCGGCTAATTCCTAAGGGGTCCCTAATGCCTACATGAAGTCACAAACTTTAATATTATCTGTCTACTAAGTTAGCAAACTTACAGTGCTCAGGTTATCGTAAAATTCAAAATTTCACTACTAACACAGAAATTGCTAGTACGCTATAAGCTTAAAATCCGCAGGGTAAAAAAGCAGGTGAAAGTGCAGTAAATTATGAAAGCCAGCTCTCATGTACAGTGCTGAGACTGACTTTGCAACCATTTCAGGGTTCAGTAACTTACCAGAACTACCAACTTCTAGTCATCCTTTTAAAAGAAAACAACCTCCTATGTAAATAAAGTCAAACTTTGGGTATTAAAAAGTCCAATCTAGTCTATAATGAAACTAATTGTGATGATATTCAATGTTGAGTTCCTTCTATGAAACTAGCAGTGAGCCCTGGCCCACAAAGGTCTTGCTAAATAAACCTACATACAGTGCTATCTAATGAGAGAACCTTGGCTGGACCTCCAGGCTGTCTGGTACAGGAAACTATATTCTCTGGCTCAGCTTTCTGCCTCCATTCTGCTTCCATACTCATAACCTCCTTCCTGGTGGGGGTGCTACACCTGACAGAGAGTCAACTGTAGACCACCTGGTCTGTCAGGCATTATCACTGCCCTCTTTACACACTGGCCCAGTTATACTGCCACTTTCAGATAGGAGGAAGACCAGCCTTGGAATTCACATTCCCAGGCCAACCTCGCTCTCCTAAAAACTTTCTGGAAATTCCATCCTAATCTCGGAGCATCAACTAACTGGTAATTAACCCCACAGCTGGTAAGACATGGTCTACCCTTGTGTCTACACTCTTAAAGCCCTCAGAATGGAGGGATGGTAGAGAGAGGGGAAAGTCCCAAAGAATAATAATACTCTACTCCTAGAGTTACAAGCACAGAATCCACCTCTAGGATTCTCTTACAAGGGCTGGGTTATGGATGAACTGAGGTATAGCTTGAGTGTGCATCAGGCCACTTGAGAAGTCCTGCAACAAATGCTTCTAGAATGTCTTTTAAATGGTGTGGCTGTTTAGCTCCTACTATCTGCAGCTTTAGGACCTGGGTCCAAAATTTGAGACCAAAATTGGAGGAAAATGAACTTTAGAGGTCTAACATCCTGTCACATGTGTTTCTATAGTGACAAGGCAGACAAGTAAAATAAATAGTACCCTGCTAATGCCCAAACTGAGGTACTGGGCTAGCAGACACTAAAGGAACCTCCCCCAAGTCTAAGACTCCACAGAGGGTCAGTCTGAATGAAACACAACGCCATTAAGCGTCCACGTCACTGTAAAATCCAGCACTGCTGCACAGTAAAAGTATCAATCCTGTTGACTCAGGCTCCTGGATGACAGTTGGGTTTGAACAGTGCTCAGAGTTTTCATTAGAAGCACACACGGTAGTTCAAGGTATCAGTACACATAAGCACATAAACGAAAGCCAACTTTACCTGCAGTCACACTTGTGTGTGCTATCAGAAAACAATCTTGAATATTTCAATAAGTAATCCTACTGATGCTGTCCTGATACTGTACAGGTTCAAACTCCAGTATAACCCTCAACAGCACCCAGGAGGCAAGAACAGCAAATGCCCTCTTGAGTTGCACCAGCTTCTTGAACAGAAGGCAGATGCTGCCACAGTTCACCAGTGAGCACTAAAGATGAACAGTAACTATCCATAGGCAGTCCTTAACTTCTTCCTTAAAGAACTCAAAACACATACATACACCAAATACCACTGGTGATGATAAACAAGGCTGTTTCTGTCAGTTCACATTGTATGCCAATAATAGTGTGGGACAATCAGTCACAGTCAGCAGAAATGAAAACTCCAGAGGGCTAGAATCATTCATGCAAGACTGATGGCAAAGATGGCAGGAAATTCTCTAATTTTTTAATGTCAAATCATGTTGTCTATGTTTGAATTTGCAAATTACTGCCTATTAAAATAACCATTTACTAAAATGACAAATACATGCTGTGACACTTATGAAATTGTTATTTTAAAAGCATCACAGACATAAATGAGTAAACCCTTGTACTACTTGGGGGCGGGGGAACAAACCAAGATCTGATCATTTACAGTAATGGCAAAAACAATCTCAAGAGCTGCCACATTTCCCTGTGACTCTTCAAGGTTCAGATTCCTAAGGTCAGCTCAGCTCAGCAAGGCACCAGCAGAGCCCCAAACAGAATGCAGGCAGTTAGAGGCTTCTTGCCACGAGCAGGGCAGCGCTGACCAGTAAGACCAGCAAGAACCAGGGACAAAGGGGCCAGGGAAAGCACAGTCGTTCCAAACTGCACTACAGTCGGGGAAGGCTCACAGCTCCCACTCGGAGCTCACCTGTGTTCTTCTGAACTAACCGTGCGGGAAACCTTCACATTTGATTTCACCTCTTCATAAAATGTTCGGTTCTGTGCTTTTTAGTGAATGGAATAACACAAGGATAACCTCTGAAAGCAAGGTGGTTGTTTGCAGGGGCTGTGAGGCAGAGAGTGAAAACAGTTTGTGTCACAAACTAACTTTGAAATCCAACCATTTATATGCAGGCGTACAAACCAAGCACACTGGGCTTAAAAAGTCTTATAAAGTAAGTGTGGAGTGACATTTTTTAAATGGTGGTACAAAAATATATGACAGCCTAAAGATTAAATGGGAACAAATGAGTCAGCACCTGCGTCCTCAGCTCTTCACCATCTGGCATGCCTGCCTAACCTCCCTCTGTCAGCTGCCTGCCCTGCTGCCTCGCCTGTACACGTCTCTACAGTAGCTGTCCTCCTCACCGCTCCCCATCACCTCCTTTGTGCCTCTGAGCAGCACTGAGTCCACCTTCCATTCTGAGTCCTTCCTTGGAAATCAGTCTCTGCCTTTCTGCCAGTAACGGCACAAATAACCTCTTGGTCAGGCTTCCCCTGATTTCCCTGGCATATTCAGTCCTTCCTCTGTCTCCCACAGCCCTGGGTGGCTCACCAGAATCTTTCTAAATAGTCATCTTTGACTGTACACTCATCTCCTGTATAGACCGCTGAGACGCCGGCCGTGGTCAAGCCTATACTTGGATAACCTTCTCAGAGTTAAAACGCTATTGAGTCAGTTGGCTCTTTCCCATTAGTTCTAGCCAGAGAATGGCACCAGGTAACTAAGGCTCCTTGATTGTACCTATTTTCTGCCTCACCATATAATTCCCTATACCAACAGTGGAAACCCGCCTGACTAGTTATGCCTCGGGTAAAGAAGGTTCCATGCAGCCATTAGCCCTGGCTCTAGAGTCTATTCCTCCCCAGTCTTGGAAGTCAGTGTTCAGTTCTCTATCACCTGAATCTTCAGTTACTTAACTTAATGGAGCTGAAAATCCTCTTGGCTGAGAGTAGCATCTGGGCCTGAAAAGTTCTCCGGGGGAAGCTAAGTATCAGGTTTAGCTGCCAAAGCATAAATGGCTCAGGAGACACAGGCATCCAGGCAAGAGTTAGTTATCTTCTAACAGAAATGTATTTTCACATTTTTCATTATGTAACTATTAAATATATTTGCACTGTAAGAATTTAAATACAGATAATGCAGAAGAAGCCACGCCTCCACGGACACCTCCACAGTCTCACCTTGTCCCTTCCTTCCCCTGTTATCAGCATATGTACATTTTACCTTTAGTCAAATCAAGCTCGCCACTTCTCATGTACATTATGCTCCACCCAAACCAACAGAGAGCTTCTCTGTTATATATACCAGCAATTGTTAGGTGCTGGGATTTCACTAATTCTAAAAAGCTTGTATTAAAATCCATGAAATCTGATTGTGAGAAACAGTCTTTTCTTTCAGAGATGGGTAGATGGCCAAGGGCTGGCATTCCATAAATCTCTTCCTCCTTGTGAAACTCTAGCATCTGGTGTTTGCCTAACTCTCCCTGGCTTCCCTACCAGACATTCCTGAGACTTCTGTCACATGACTGGAGAGCTCCCACCAATGAGGTGAGGCGAAGTCTCCACCTGCACTTCTAGCCCCACTGTGCTTGCTCAGCAGACTCCTCCTGCTCCCTCTGCAAAAGAAAACTGCTTTGCTGAGGTGTTTCACTTTATGCGCTTCTCTGTGCCGCATTGAGAATATTCTTTTCTAACATGATAACAGAATCTGAATGAATTTATCTTATGTATACGTTTACAATGGCATCTATAAAATAAGATACATTTACAACTAGATCTAGTTTTAAGAAATTTACTTGGCATAAATGTGACCCTTTTATAATTTTGCCCCACTAAAACTTTATATGAGTTTCCACATAAAGTTCTCTCACACTTTTTAGGAGCTACATAACATTCCATGTGCTGGCTGTACCACTGTATAGTTATCATCCCAGTATAGTTATCAGCCATTAATTTATACTAAAATGAGCAAAAAAAAAAAAAAAAATCAAGGTATGTGACGTTACATACACAGCTACTCCTGCACTGTCTGAAAGGTCTGAACAATTTACATGCCTACACTATACAATGTATTCATTTCTCAATCACTGATGCCAGTAGAGAATTATTATTCCTTTTCATTTCTGTCAATCTCACGGCAAAGAAAACATCTGATTGCTTTAATGTATGATCCCCACCACTAATAAGATAAACATCTCTTGGTAATTACTGGCCATTCAGATTTTTTCCACAAAATGCATTTTTATCAGTTTTACCCATTTAAATAGTTACATCTATTTGCAGTTTTGCCCATTTAAATAGTTACTCCTATTTGCAAAAGGTTTTTTACATTTTTCATATTTACCCTGTCTTCTAAGAATAACCAGTTGGCTTCTAGGTTATTGTCTTTACATGGTGATATCCTTGGTGATAGACATTTCAAATCTTCAAGCAAATATATTCATTTTATCTATACCAAGATTGTTTCCATAGAAGTAGAATTACTCTTCTAATATAAAGCCTACTCTTTACAAACTCCTCTGATTTCTGGCCAGCCAATACTTTGTGCACAGCTACCTTGAACTCATCTCTGAAAAGAACAAGTACTGGACAGCACTGTTTCAGGAAGGTGTGGCCAGGTTCAGTTTTCTTCTAAGTGTCTTGGGCAGAAGCAAGTTACTTACATGTGCCAACCTGGTCAGCCTAACAAACACTAGTTCATACCAGAAACTAAAAGGTGGGATTTTACCAGCCATACCTAAATTCCCAAACCAGCATCACCCTGATCCGATATTGGAAGTGTGCTAACTCATCCTCTACTCTCTCATATTCAGATGTCATGTATGTCCTTCAGAACTTCATCCCTGACCTGGGTGTGGGTGGGCGTGGCGTGTGCTTGCATGCTAGATGTCAGCCTCAGATGCCATATTTTGTTGAAATACAGTCTCTTAACTGTAGTTCAACTTAACATTATGGAACTCTTAACTGTATGGAACTCAACATTAGTCTAGGCCCAGGAATCAGCCTCTCCAGTGTTGGGGTTACACATGTATACACTAGACTGAGCCTCTTTAATGGGTCCTGGGGATCAAACAAACTCAGGTTCTCATGCTTGCCAGGCAAGCACTTTACCAACTGAACTATCTCTCCAGCTCAACATGAATCATCTTTTTAAAAAGTTCTCATATCTCACAACAATACTATTGTATTTATTGTTTAACCAATATTATTTATTCTTAGCCAGCCTAAACTTTCAATACACCCCCTCAAAAATAAAACAAACAAACCAAAAAACAAAAACAAAAACTGAGAGCCTCAGGATGTCATTATTCTGTAATTGTCCTGTCTGTTGACCATGAGACTAATAGATATATTTTAATGGAAACTGAACATTAATCTATTTGTCTCACAAGTCATTACACTTGGTGGCTACTAACTTGAGGGATGCAGAAACACAGAGAGAACAACTGCATTGTCAGAGTTCCTTTGAACAACTGCTCTAGATGCATCATAAATCTTGAGAAGAATCCTTACTTGCAGCTAGTATCAGATCATCAAAGTGTCATAATTAATTTTTAAACCGTTCGTTTAATTAAAACAACAGAAAGAAACACTCTTGCTGGTGAGGCGCTTTTATAATAATATATGTCTCCTCACAATGAAAAAGTGGAGCACTGCTCAAGTTCATTTATCTCTAAGCTGCCAAAAGTACTGTGGTACGCAGAGGGCAATGCATTCTTGGAGTTGCATGAATCCTCACTCCTGACAGATAAAATGTCTAGCTAATGGTCATTTAGAAAACTAATCTTTATATAATTCTTAATATCTTGGATTAAGCATAATATGCAAACTCCTAGAAAAAATGTCTATCTCTGGGCTTTAGTGTACATATAAGCCAAAATATGCAGCTCTTCTAAGATTAGACAATTTGATGCTAAGCAAAAAGTAGACAAGAATATGTTATGTAAAAATGCAGGGGCTGGAAAGAAAGATGGCGCAGTGGTTAGGAGTACATATTGCTTTCTTTTCCAGATGGCCTGTATTTGATACCAAGTGCCCAAACAGTGGTTCTCAACTATCTGTTAACTCTAGCTATATGGGATCTGGTGCCTTCTTCTGACAGCATCTTAAAAATATGACAGCAAGCACGCACGTGGTACACAGACATACATGTAGACAAAACACTCACAGATAATAATATAATAATTTTAAAAAGAGAAAGAAATGTAAAATAGAACAGAACAAAACCAGAATCTCTGTAGAATGTTGTCTCTGTCTCTTCTATCCATTTACTACCAACATTCTTTAACAGATAGAATACATAAATAAGAAACTTAGAGTAGGTGCTAGCAAGAGGGCTCAGCAGGTAAAGGTGCCTGCCAAGCCTGACTACCACCTGAGTTCCATACCTGAACTAACATGATAGAAGGAAAGAACTGCTCCCAAAGTCACTCTCCAACCTGTGTCTATTCACACACATACACACAAAATAAACACATATAATAAAAACCTTTGTCAAAAGAAAAAAGATCGGATGTGTATGGCGGTACACACCTTTAGTCCCAGCACTCGGGAGACAGAAGCAAGAGGATGTCAGTGAGTTGGCGGCCACCCTAATGTGTGTGTGTGTGTGTGTGTGTGTGTGTGTATGTGTGTGTGTGTGTATGTGTGTGTATGTGTTTTCATTCCAGGCTAGCCAGGGCTAGAGTCAAAATCTGGGATCTCAGTGATGTCAACTTTATTTATTGCTTTGCCTTTCCCTCTTCAAACCAAACACACGAGAAAAACCATGTACTCTGTGTATAGACATAGAAACATGATGACTCATTCAACAAGGGCAAAAAAAGTTCCAGGTGGTGATACCTCAATATAAGAACTTTCCTATTTACAGTGAAGCAATGAGAGAGGTAGTAAATAGCAGACAATTGTAGCGGCGAATTAGTTAAGACTTTGGCTCCTGGCAGACCTTAAGTGTGCATCAGCCCAAGAGCTCTCTGGATTCTTGAATCACACAGACACAGACACAGACACAGACACAGACACAGACACAGACACAGACACAGACACAGACACAGACACAGACACAGACACAGACAGGGAGGGAGGGAGGGAGGGAGGGAGAGAGAGAGAGAGAGAGAGAGAGAGAGAGAGAGAGAGAGAGAGAGAGAGAGAGAGAGCTAATTTTGGCTAGCTCAATGCAACAGCAGGGCACTTCTAAATTTCCAAGAAGCTAGGAAACTCCCACCTCTTGTATTCCTGTATTAACATCTTTTAAAATCTGTATTTCATCTTTGCTATCCCAAACACAACAGAGGAAGTGCCCCACCACCACTCTCCTGGATTCTTATATGCTGGTTTCACCTTTCTCCTTCCCTGTCATGGAGATTCTACTGGGCCCCTCACCTTCGAAATCTGAAAGTCTCGCCTCTGTCCTTCTGCCCAGACTCTGTCTGTATGGCAATTCTTCCTTATCAATCGAAGCCAGGTGGGGGCAGGGACCCTCAGGACTGGAAGTGTGGCTTTCTTGGAACCAAATAAGACAAAACATTAGAACCAATCCTCAACATCCAGACAATTTTTATAGAACAGAATTGGATGATAGACATATTGGATTAGAAGAAACAATAAATGATTGACTAGTCTCAAGATAAAAAATACCACACCAGTCTCATTCTGCAGTTTACTGAGGTGTTTGTGATGGTCCCACTGGGCTGGTCATAGCATTACACCATAACAGAGTTGAAATCTGAGATCATACACAGCTCCTTAATGGGGTGTGCTCTATCTGAATGATTCAGGAGGGGCTACACAGTCCTTCTGCAAGATCTGGAGACTGCTGACTTCCGTTAAGAAGAGGTCAAAGGAAATATATCACTAAAGTACTACCTGGAGGGCAGGGAGACCTCGGAGAGTCAAGGCTGGAATCACTTTGCCCTTTCCCCCTCTTTCAAATCTCTTGGTCCGAAAACTGATAATCCTTTGTACTTGACACTGTTTGTCTTTGAACGTCTGAAAACAAACTACTTTTTCCTTTGGGAGGATCTATGCTCTATGACAAAACAAGAAATAATATAAGGAGGCTTGAGGCTGGCTGCTTTGTCCCTCAACCTCAGGGGCTTGGGGTCCTAAGAAGACTGAATGAACCCCTGAGGACATAGCACAGAACTGTCCTGGGAGTTCAGTGTTGACCTTGGTCTGAAGAGAACAAACCGAGGAGCAGCGGCGCCTTCCATCTCACACACGCGCTGCTTACCCCACTGCAATTTCTTTGTAAGCTCTCAGGAGCTCAAGAGAAAAAAACACTACATGACTCACTCTCCCAAATAACCCAGAACACAATACGAGAAGTACACTCTCACGTGTATGCATCATTCAAGTACACTTTCTTTAGCTGGTCTTAATAAAGAAAACCCATCTGGTCACCAAGAGTGTACGACAGGCACATTACTAAATCTGATGTGAATTTCTTAATATTCAGAAAAAGTATGTGAACCAAGCAAGCATTAGAAAAGATGCCTAGGAGGCAAAACAAAATGTTTTAGCTAGTATTTTCAGGTCTCTTAAATACTAAAGAATTTCTTTACTCTGGCATTAGGGACAAAATTAACTTTTAAACAAAGATAATTTTTTAAAAGTAAGCAAACTCACATGTTTATCTAACAGGATCTGGGTGTGCTGGCTGGAACATCTACACTGACATACCTCAAAAACCACAAATGACTAACTATGAAATAGGCCTGGAAATATGTGGCCCGAGAAGGAAAAGTCCTTAACAAAGAAAGGATTCTTCTAAGTTGCATTAGTATTCAGAGAGGACCAACTCATTACAGATGCACAGTTCTAGTCGCATGCCGAGTAATACCTTTGCTAATAAGAGAATATATCTGAATGTCACACTTCTTTTTCACAAAACTTAATTACAAGAGGCTAGAATTGAGAAGCATAGACCTGAGTTCCAGAGTTATCAGATAAGAAAATGAAATTAATGTCAAACATTAGTCAAAAAGGCAAATATGTATCAGACACTTAGGATGATGTTTAGGAAGAGGTGGTAGGACAGACTAAAAACAGCAAAAAGAGAAAAAAGGAAGAAAAAAAAAAGGAATCTGAGCAGGAGGACGGAAACAGGGCCTTCATCCTACAGAAGGCCAAAGGGGTTGAAAAGATGGAATCCCTGCGGCCTGGACAGACACAGCCCCTACAGGACTCAGCTTCAGGTAGAGAAGCAGAGGGAGTCATTTCCTTTGAGACCCTATCTCCCCAGCCTGTGTCATCCACCAGAGACTGACAGTATGGCTGGTCTTAAGCGCAATCAGAAGTCCGCTGGGTATGAAAGAAGAGCCCTGGAGTCTGACATGCCACAGTTGCATGTGCCTGTCCTGGTCGTACCCTTGGAACAGGGTTTAACATGTCATTTTACAATGGACAGATAAAACACGACTGCCTTGAGTGTGATGAAGACTTCAGTGAAATGAGCCGATGGTGGTGGCTCTAGCACTCAGAAGCAAGGACAGGAAGATCTGGTCTGAAGCCAGTGAACTATGTACCTAAACCACCCTTAAAAAGTCCAAACAAACGAGAAAGTATCGGTGAGTAAGAGATTAGATCCTTGTATTTTGACAGGGTGAGGATTAAATGGTGGTGTAGAGAAGGCACCAGGTGTTGACAGCAGCCAGAAGAGGCTTGGGGCCATAGCATCGGCTCACTACGTAATCATCTCAGTTGGGCCCCACACTATCCCAGCAGCAGAGGTGGAGTGAATCAACTAGGGACAACCCTGATTTCTATAAGCCTCAGATCTTGGAGAAATGGTTTACTCAAGTAAGATTCAAACTATAAAACTAATAGGGAATATCAAAGCTACCCCTCTGGGTTAGGGATATCGCTAGACTCCCTAACTTAGAAGAGGGAGGCACAGTGTGATGTGCCCAGAGGATCCAGCAATTCTATTCTTGCTTAACATGAAGGAGAAAGGAAAGTGTGTATTCACAGAGAAGATCGCAGAGTATAAGGAGCAGCGGGACACATCTGCAATCCTAACGCTCAGGAGGCTGAGCTGGAAGGGTCACAAGTTTGAGACACTCACTGGGCTACCCTAGTTGTAAACAATATTCACAGCAGCACTGTTTGTAAATAGCAAAAAACCTTTCAAGCAGTGAATGGATAAACAAAATGTGGGATCGTTGTACAGTAAAGAGGAATGAGGTACTGATCCGTGCTATGATACAGATGAACTTGAAAACAGTATGCTTAGTGAAAGATGCCAGCCACAAAAGGCCAGTTACGACATGACTCTTTATGTTAAATGTCTATAATAAGCAAATCCATAGAGACACAAAGTAGATTAGTGGTTGCCAGGGGCTGAGGGAAGCAGGGAATGGGCAGTGACTGCTAATGAGTATGGGGTTTCACTCTGGGGTAATCAGTGTTCTGGAATTAGAAAATGGTGATGGTTACATGACTCTGTGGGTATACGAAACCACTGAGTTGAACACTAAAAGCATAAATTCATGATGTGAATTATACCTCAGCAACAACAATGAAAACATATGGTGCAAATCCATAGGCGTGTAGAGAACATGGCGGGGAGAGCGGGGAGAGGGGGCACGGCACAGAATGTCCAGCAGACTCTACTCCTTTGGAGAGGAACACAAGTTTGATCCCGTTAGAAAGGCTCCTGTGAGTAGCATGCAACTCAGACTACTGACAGAAAGAGTCCCTGAATTTGGGGACAAGTTAGCCCTCAGATCTCTTATCAGAATCTCCTGTGCAGGAAGCAATTCCCACAGAGTCCTGCCTCAGGCTTTCTCTCTGTCCACTTAATTCTCGTAGCAAATGATTTATCTATTCTTCAGTCTTTTTGTTTGTTTGTTTAAAATCAGGGTTGTTCCTGCCTTAAAAGATAATTTCTTTCTATATTTTAAGGGCATGGAGGATATCAGGGAACAGACTGAACACCAAACCATGCTGGTTTTCTTAGAATTGTTCAGCTACAGAAACACCACAGCCCTAGGCAAACAGGGTCCCCCGGATAAGACTATGAACTTGGTAATTGCACCATGATAATGCTCTAGTTTCAACTGAGGTGCATTTTGAATGACACAAACCCATTCCCAGCACCTATGCCCTTTGTTTCTTAACCAGAGACTGAGAAGCCAGATTCCTGACACAGAGACACTGGCCAAGTCCCACCCTCATGCCAGGGATGCCACATGATTTAGCTCAAGCCAATGAAACACAAAAGCAGCAGTCTCTGGGGAGAGCATCCTGTCTTGAGAACACAGCTCATGCTGTTGCCCTTGGACCTTCTCACCTTTTTCCTATGGGAACAAAAAGGCAGAGCCTGTGCATGAAGATGCTACTTTGTGAGAAGTGGTATGAGGGAAACTTCTCTGCAAAAGACAGTGAAGCAGGAAGCTGTAGAGATGCTGGATCTCAAAGGTATGAAACCACTGTGGACAGCTGGCTGTAACAAAGAATCTCTACTTGTCTAATAGCCTATTGAAAAAGTTGAGTTGAAAACATGCCTAACTATAGCATCTGAGAAGCTTCCTAAGAAAAAGAGCCAGCAGTCACTCAAGATTAAAAGTAGTCATGAAAAACAGCTCAAATGATACATTAGTCTCATACTTTTAAGAACACCAGGTTCAGTATGGTTCATTTTCTGAGATATATTTTGAACCAACAAAATGTTTTTCCTCAAGGTTTCCACAAACATTAGACTTTGCACAACAGATTTGACAAAACTGAGGCCAAGAGATGATGTGGAAGAACCAGATGTGCAGAGTTAGAAAGAAAGAGCCAGCATCCAAACCAATGTGAAGCCCACTGGCACATTCTGCCTCTACCTGAGGGATGTGGAGAAGCAACAAGCAGCTTAACAGATGTGGCCCTCTCCATAAATACATAAGAGCAACGGAAGCCTCACACGATGGCGCACACATATAACTTAGAAACAAAAGCCAGGCATGATTACACACATGCAGATCCAGCACCCAGGTAAAGCTACCTGCCGCCTAGTCCAATGATCAGAGTTCAGAGATCAGATCTAACTCCTGCGGGCTGCTGTTTGATTCCACACTTGTTCTGTGGTACTCAGTATGCACACACATATGTATACGATGATAAATAAATAAGTGTGAAGAAAATTAAGCCAAACCAACCAACAAAGAGACAAAGATTTTTTTTTTATGTTTTAGATAGTAAGTGGTATAAGTTTGTATATAGAAAGATTTTTTTTGTTTTTTTGTTTTTGTTTTTCGAACAGGGTTTCTCTGTGTAGCCCTGGCTGTCCTGGAACTCACTCTGTAGACCAGGCTGGCCTCGAACTCAGAAATCCGCCTGCCTCTGCCTCCCAAGTGCTGGGATTAAAGGTGTGCGCCACCGCCGCCCGGCAAAAAAAAAAAAAAAAGACATTTTAAAGTTATTTGCTAAGAATCTCCTCTCCTTTGCTGCCATCATCCCTCAGCCCACAGAACTTAGTGTCATACTTTAGTATACCATCAATTTATCCACACTATTCAGTACCAGAGGTCCAGGCTCTTCCCTCAATCACCAGACTGCCTTCTGTCTCTCCCCCAAGGTCAACGTTCCAGTAGTAAAACTCAACAGATCTTCCCTCTCCTGCCTAAAACCTGTACAAACTCACACTTTATTTTTAAAACACACAGCTCTGTACAACACAGACTAATCTCAAATTCTCCATCCTCCTGCCACAGTCTCCTGAGGACTGAAACTATAGGCATGTACCATACCTGGGTCACCACTCAATATGGCTCGGCAGCTTCGTTTCCTATCATACCTCCCCTACACAAAGTCAGACGTACTCTAGTCAAGTACTACTTACCATCACACAAACATGCATCCCGAGCAGGCCGCCCAGTCTCTGATCTTCCTATTTCCTCTAACTAGAACCTTAACCATAAGTTGCCTTTCTTGCACATAAGGAAATGTTCAACATCCTTAGTCATCAGGGAAATACAAATCAAAACAACCCTGAGATTCCACCTCACACCAGTCAGAATGGCTAAGATTAAAAACTCAGGTGATAGTAAATGCTGGCAAGAATGTGGAGAAAGAGGAACACTCCTCCATTGTTGGTGGGATTGCAAGATGGTGTAACCACTCTGGAAATCAGTCTGTCAGTTCCTCAGAAAATTGGACATAGCATTACCTGAGGACCCAGCTATACCACTCCTGGGCATACACCCAGAAGATGCTCTAACATATAACTAGGACATATCCTCCACTACGTTCATAGCAGCCTTATTTATAATAGCCAGGAGCTGGAAAGAACCCAGATGTCCTTCAACAGAGAATGGATACAAAAAAATGTGGTACATTTACACAATGGAGTATTACTCAGCTATTAAAAACAATGAATTCAAGAAATTCTTAGGTAGATGGATGGAACTAGAAAATATCATCCTGAGTGAGGTAACTCAATCACAAAAGAACACACATGGTATTCACTCACTGATAATTGGATATTAGCCTAGAAGCTTGAAATACCCAAGAGTCAACTCACAGACCACATGAAACTCATGAAGAAGGAAGACCAAGTGTGGGTGCTTAGAAGGAGTAACAAAATACTCAAGGGAACAAATATGGAGACAAAGCGTGGGACAAAAACTGAAGGAGGGGCCGTCTGGAGACCATCCCACCTGGGTATCCATCCCATGTTCAGTCACCAAAGGTAGATGTTGATGTAGATGTCAGGAAGTGCATGCTGACAGGAGCCAGAGACCTCCTTAGAGGTCTGCAAGTGTCTGACATATTCACAGGCAATTGCTCACAGCTAACCGTTGAACTTATCATGGGGTTCCCAATGGAGGGGTTAGAGAGAAGACTGAAGGAGCTGAAGGGGTTTGCAGCCCCATGAGGAGAGCAACAATACCAACCAACCAGAGCTCCCAGGGTCTAAACCACCAGCCTGGGAGCACATAGGGAAGGACCCATTGCTCCAGCTGTATATATGTAGGGGAGGATGGCCTTGTTGGGCATAGGTGGGAGAAGAGATCCTTGGTCCCATGAAAGCTGGACACCAAGTGTGGGAGAATTTAAGGGTGGGGAGGTGGGAATCAGGGGGTTGGTAGGGGTACATCCTCATAGAATCAGGATGAGGGGGAATGGGGCAGGGGGTTCCTGGGGGCGGGGAGGGGAATGGGGTAAGGAGATAACATCTGAAATGTAAATAAAATATCCAATTTAAAAAAAAGTTACCTTTGTCTGTAAAGCTTTCCATAGAAAACAAATTCTCCTCCTTCCTTTGCACTCCAAGGTGTTCTGTACAGCACTAACATCAGCTGTGTACACATGAGTCTTACTGATTGACCACTATGTACTATAGCGTGCCAGTCAGTGAATCGTTACATGTGATCAAGCTCTGAGCCTCATACGTGAGGCAAACATTCTACCACTCCACTGAGCTATGTCTTTATCCTAATCCTAACTGAATACATATGCACTTCTTGAAGAAGCACTGGGTGAATCAGATAACCCCATCACTCTCTGAGATTCTTAAACAGGAATGTCTACTATATACCTACTACAGACAAATCTGAGGTGCCCAATGCTTGCTAAACTCAGTATCACCACAGCTTCTTACAGAAATATTTCTATTGAGCTGTGGTTTCAAAGGGATGAAGCATGAGAAGCATCTACTCAGGAGTTCTATTAGCATTCAAGACTTGATTTCAATACTCGCTTTTCTAACTTGTTTACAATTTTCCTTTTATAGTACCACCGTGTTTTATTATATATTTATATATAATTATTATATATAATTGATATGTCCCTTTAATCGGAAGGAAAGAGCAGTGTGGGAGGAAAGGCTACAATGCCACCACTCAGTGCTGACTATACAAGATCAGAATCCAAAATAGGCCCTATATTCAGATAAAAAAAAGAAAAAGGAAACAATTCTCTCTGCTTCACCTTCTCTGCATCCTGACCGAACAACCAGAATTGTATAAGCCACCATCTTCCTTCCTCCTCAGCATCTAGAATGTTTACAAATTAAGTATTCATTCTACACATAGGGCTTATCTGTTCTTGCATCTTAATTATTTTTGAGGCTTTGAGAAAGATTAGCTTATTAAACATATTTTAATAACCCAAGCAACCTAAAGTCATTTTGGAGCTGCATGCACAGCACAATCACCATACACAGCGAATGAAAATAAGCCGAGGTGCCTCCTGCAGCACCAGAAAGTACAGGAAGCCTGCACAATTATACAGCTTCGGAATTTCGGAAACATAAGTCTCCTTCCCTCCCCAGCCCCCCCAGCCCCGCTTCAATTATCACAATATATTTAAGCAAACTTTTTCTGGAACCAGCTGGGACTTTTCGCTCACCATTTTTCCCCCTTGGTAGATAAGGAGGGGTATAAAAACAGGGTTTCACACAAGCCAGGCTGGCCTCAAGCTCTTTACATAGATGACATGAGGCCGTCAACGCCTCTTGACTCTAATCTTCCAAGTCTCAAGATGACATTCATGAATCACCACACCCAGATTTTTGCTTTGTTTTGCTGGGACAGGGTCTAGTTTTGTATAGCCATAGAAACTCGCAGAGATCCTTTTATGTGTCTGTGTGTATGAATACTAGATGTATACACTGTGTTCATGTGAGTGTACACACCTCTTCACATACACACACACACACACAGTATCCCTACACACTGTGTCCATGTGAGTGTGCA
>NW_021621003.1:7255532-7353533 GCF_004785775.1 Grammomys surdaster | reverse complement strand
CCTACACACTGTGTCCATGTGAGTGTGCACACCTCTTCACATACACAGAAGTCAGACAGGGATGTGAGATGCCCTCTTCTATCACTCTCATTTCCTTGAGGCAGGGTCTCTCCTGGATCACATTTTTCCTGCTAGGTAGGCAGTCAGCAAGATCCCTACCTCTGAGGTTATAGGCACACTTAGAAGACCAGGATAGTGTGAGGTTGGAGCCTAATTTCCTACCACCAGATTTAAGGCTGGAAGCGGGCTCATTGACATTTTCTGAGCATTTCTAATAGTGGGTAATGCTGACATGAAACTACCAGGGTAAATATTTGTTCCTTTTTTGGTTTATAAATTTCATGATGATAGAATTCTGTATATAGAACTGCTAATTAAAAACGAGTATATTTGTCTTATAAGATGTTTGAGGCTGTGTGTTTATTCTACATGAATAAAACGGTGCACACTAGAAAAGAATAGGAATTAGAGATCTGAACTTGGTTACTTTGGTTTGACAAGTTCCTCTTGGGAATGAAAGGATTTCATTTGTTAGAGCTAAGCGTAGCCTTTCAGGGAAGCATCTGTGTGAAGATGCAGCAGTACAGTAAGAATTACCATGTTCCCACCCCAAAAGGAAAGAAAATACATGACCAAGAAATAGCAAGTCAAATGGCCAAGGAGATTTATTTTAGAGTCACTTTGCACCGCCATGGTAATTTACTTACAAGGTCCTCTCACTGCCCTGGCTGTTTTGATATGCCATCCTGAAACTAGCCAAATAAAGTTGATGACCAACTAGCGGTGCTATCTACTTCTGTACTGACTGGGAATCCACAGCAGAGGTCTGACTGATTCCTTGTTACAGCACCACCAAACTCTTGCTGTGCATCAGGGATGAATGTTCACAAAGCAGAGGTCTC
Source organism: Grammomys surdaster (assembly GCF_004785775.1). NCBI lineage: Eukaryota > Metazoa > Chordata > Mammalia > Rodentia > Muridae > Grammomys > Grammomys surdaster. Next base: position 7,352,631 of record NW_021621003.1, on the reverse strand, counting down.
CTTGATGGTGCTATATTTATACAAGGTCACATTGTGTAGGTCATAATGACCTCAAACTCTACCTTACTACCTCAGCCTCTTGAGAGATCAGATTACAGATGTGTGTCACCATATGTAGCTTGTGTCATATTTGTTTATCCAACATTTATCTCTGTGAAATAAATACTGTCATTTACAACTTAACATACAAAATTTTAAATAACTACAAAAATTTTAACTCCTATCTACAGAACATACAGCACCAAACCGAAGACTAATGGCAACTATGGACTTCAGGCATTAATGATGTCTCCATTTTGGCTCACCAGTAACAAAACAATCACTCTGGTAGAAGTTCTGGTAATAGGGGAAGCAGTACATTTGACAGGTATGGGAAATCTCTGTCCCTTCTAATAAATTTTAATAAACCTGAATACTACTCTATACAAACAAGATTGACTTAAAATAAAATCATGCAGGAACAATATATATTTTGCACAGAGAAGTAACCTCTCAAGATAACTTCACTAACTCTCCCCATCTGCCATTCTGTACTTGCTGATTATAAAACCAACTGTGAACACAACTGAGAAAAATCACTGAAAAAAAGACAACACATGACAGTCAATAGCAGTCACCCACCCTAGCTAGCCTGTCATTTACTTACAGGACTGCAGGATATGACAATACAGATTTCTTTTACGATAAACCTGTATGTGGCTTTCCAATTTTAGAAAGCAACTTAAAGAGGAAGCAACTCACTTAGGAGAATGTTCACCTAGCACACATGATGTCTTGGGTTTGTTTGATACCAAGTACCCCACAAACAAGGTTTGGTAGTACATGGCTGTAATTCCATGATTATGGAAGCTAAGAAAGACCAAAACAAGAGGTGTGTGCAGTCAAAGCCTACCTCAAAAATTGCAAAAAGCTTTATTTAGGAAAAAGTTGAAACGTTAAAAAGTTGCAAGTCTACCATGACAATCATCTATGCTCCTGGCTTTTCCCTCTCTCTCATCCTCTGCCCTGCCTTCTGTTTGAGATTAAGTTTCTGACTAGCGTATTAATTAACCCCTCTTAAAAATAAGGTCAGATACTAATTAGTTGTCCAGTGGCAAACAACCCTGGAAATATACATACAAGTAACATTATAATATTAATCTCAAAAAAATAAACAAAACTGAAAGTTAAAAAAAATGGTCATCAAGCTTGGGGCAGAAAATATCCATTCCATAAACGGAATACATTATCTAATATTCCAAAACTTTGCGATTTCCTTATTACAGAGTGAGTACTTGCTGCTGCAGAGGAAATGCATGGGCCCGGGAGTTTTCAAACGTAATAGTCTTTCTTTGTTTTTTGTTTTTGTTTTTGTTTTTTTTTTTTTACTTGTTTGAGGAGGGGATTGGAATATTTGTGTATATCCTATCAGTTCAGTTTGAGATTTTGAAGCATTTCTAACTTTGATTCTTCAGATTAGGGACACTTAAGCTGTACTACTGTCTATACACAGCCCAACCCACACCCATTGCCTATTCTATTTAGCTGTCATGCTCTCTATAATTTTAAAAATACAAAGTCAGTCACCTTATCCCCAATCTTACTCAACTTGCCACTGTACTGCTCTGGTCCACTCTGGCATGGCCACATCAGCTCAAACACTAAGTCCTTCCACCTGGACTCTGCAAATCTCTCAGGTCCTCCTCCACAAGGACTCCCCCTGGGTGGGGCTCTCCAGCACGTTCTCGACGCCACTGATTTCCTTCATGTCATCAGTCACATCCTGAATGTGAATTCTATGAAGTCACATGGTTCAGAGTAGAAGCTCATGGTGCCTAAATGAGGAAGAATACAATGAAGGGGCAGGGAGTGGGGATGGCCACTGAAATGACTTCATGCTATAGATGCCACACTGACAGGTGGAGTCGGTGAGCTCCCTTTTCCACAGGACGAGACAGTATGGTCATACATCAAGTCTAACACTCATCCTCAAGTAAGTGCTATGGGAGATGCCAAGATTAGTAAGAATAGGTTTCTTAGCATGCTATAATAGAGAATTTCAGAATGCTGGGAAAGGATAGTGATCCTCAACTCCAAAGAGAAAGCCTAGAGTTAAATAGAAAGGCTAGATCTGGTGTCGGAAACACAATTTGACTCTGACCTACATGTGTGTGTGGCCTTGACTGCCTCCAGGACTCAATTTCCTTTTAGGTCAGTGGGGATAATGCCAACTCACCCCCCACCTTGGCACATTTGAGAGGACAGGATGTCCTAACAGTCAGTGGGTGGCAGTTCTTTTAGCAAGAAAGGACAACAAGCTCTTGCATCTATGTGGATGTAAGGAGGAAGTGAACCAGGTGCTCAGATAAGCATCAGGAAATAGTCTTCTGTAACACCAACCGAGTGACAAGGCCAGATTGGGCCCTCTTCCCATTTTCTATCAGCTACTGTAGACTCAAATCAATACCCTAGTCTTCTCTAACAACAACACATGCTGCTTTGGGGGCACAGGAGCTCCACCCTAGAGCTTGGAACACAGGCTATAAGGCCAGTTGTGGGAATTCTTCACAAAGCACAGACTTATCACCTGACCTAGTGGGCCTTTTCAACCCTGCAGGTTACTTTTAAAAACTGAATGAAATAGGAGCTGGAGAGATGACTCAGCAGTTAGGAGCACTTGTTCTTTATTCAAGAAGGCCAGAGTTCAGGTTGCCAACACCCACCTTAAAGGCTAAAGACGGCCTGTAACACCAGCTTCAAGAGATCAGATGCTTGGGTGCCTTCTTCTGATGACCTTGGGTACCAGGTACACATTCGGTATATGTATATAAACGTGTGTGTGTGTGTGTGTGTGTGTGTGTGTGTGTGTATGCATGCATATGTGTGGATATATTTATATGCATATGCATATATGTATGTGGGCAAAACACTCATACACGAGATAAAATGAAACGTTTTTTAAAAATCTAATTAAATATGTCTCATGTACCCACAAAACATATTGGTAGGCAATGTGGATAACAGATTTTAAAAAAGATCGGTCACAGAGTTTCTAGTGCCATGAAGTTCACAACCAGCCTAGAAAGTCAAGACCCACAACTGGACCAATGAGCAATATACACCATAAAGAACATGATGCTACAGCTGCTCAGAGAAGCTGAAATACTGGAGGCTTGGAGACTTCCAAAGATGGCATCCAAAGTTTTGCTAGAACACGAAGGCCATGTATTGTGTGGCTGCCTGAGGACTTCGGCCTTAGCTAACTTTAGTGTCAGCTTCTCTACAACAGTGTGTTTGGTGCGGGCCACTTATTGGCACCTGCAGCATGGCTTAATTACTTACATACAGCACAGGTTCCAGAACATGGAGTTACTTGCAAACACTTTGTTGTATGGAGCATTACATGGAGTAGTACACGCAAGGGAAGGATAAAGAGGCTCTACGGGTGAAGGGGAAGGTGGGGCCCTTAGAAGGAGCAATGAGAGGACAGTACACACAGCAAGCCTGCACAGGTAAACAGGAACAGTAGTGAGAGCCCCTGAATCCACTTGTTTGTGAGCTCAAAAGCTGAACTTTCCTCTCAAGTTCAAAACAGCCGCTTTGTGGGCTGGGGAATGAAGACTCAGGATAAAACAGCTACCTAGCACGTGTGGTTCCATTCCCAGCAAAAGAGAAAAGAAAATTCAGACAAGAAATAGCAACTGAAAGTATCACTTTCAACAAACAATTGATCTTAAACAAAATAAAAACTATCAAATGGATCGATTTACAAGTGGCTGTTATCAGATGGAGAGGCACCACTGAGCTCCTGAGGCACCACTGAGAAGACTCTGCCACTCAATCCTAATTAAGACACGGAGGAGACAAATTGAAACATTACCAATTCTAACATGCAAACCAAAGTCAGCCCTTGGGAATTTCAATTTCAGGCCTCATGTTTAAAATCTCTGTACATTAACTCTGACAGCATATCAGAAAACATGACATACGTCTTCTGATCACCCTAAATAAAACCTCCAAAAGCCATTCAAGTTTGACAAAAGTGTCAAGCTGTTTCTAAATAAGCCAGCAAGTAACACAACAACTTGCATTCGTGCAAGAGAGGTGGCCAAATTCTTTTCTTCATGGAGGAAGTGATTTAAATGGCAAAATAATCAGACACATGGGTATGTAAGGGCAGACTATATGGTATGTTACGAGCTTCATTAACAGAACTTGACGCCCTTTAGAGAACTCCTCTGTACTCTCAGATGTGGCTGAAAGAACCAGGAGTTTCAAGAATTCAAGGTTAGAATGGGCTACATGAGAACCTACATCCAAAAACAAGAAAAATTACTTTTTAAAACAATTTTTATTTTATGTCAGTAGATGATTTGCCAGCATGTATATCTGTTCACCATATGTGTGTTTGGTGCCAGTGGGAGCTAGAAGAGGGCATCAGAGACCCTGGAACTATAGTTACAGATGCTTCTGAGCCTCCACATGGGTGCTAGGAATCAAACTCAGGTCCTCTGGAAGAGTATCCCATACTCTCAACCACTGAGCCATTTCTCCAGCACCAAAAAATGACATTTAAAATAGAAAATGGTTATAAAGGCCATGACAATATATTTTATTTTATTTATATAAGAATACTGTAGCTGCTGTCTTAAGACACACAAAAAAAGAGGGCATTAGATCCTGTCACAGATGGTTGTAAGAGCCACCATGTGTTTGCTGGGAATTGAACTCAGGATCTCTGGAAGAGCAGTCAGGGTTCTTAAGCTCTGAGCCATCTCCCCAGCCCACAGTGGTAATTTTTGCACAAAATATATAATGATCATTAGCTCATGTATTCTCTGACTGTAAGTAGTTCTATAAAGAACATGTGTATAGAAAAATATGTAAAATAGACAAAAATAAAAATATTTGGGATATGAAAAAAAATCTTCAGGGCTTTGGAGATGGTTTATTGGGTAAAAGATTTGTAGTACAAGCAGGAAGATCTACATTTGGGTCCCCCAAAACCCATGTAAAGCAGGCATGGTAGTGCTCAGCATATGGCTGTCACCTCCAGGCTCCTACAGTGAAGTGAGATGGAAGGAAGAGATTCAAGACTACCCAGGGCTTGTCGGCTAGGGAGCCTGGCATACAAAGCAATTGACACAAAAGACTGTCTCAAACAAATCAGAAGGCGAGAACCAACACCCGAGACTGCCTCTGACCTCTGTATGCCCACCTTGCATGCATGCACACACACTTATATGTTATATTGTTTTCACCATCAATAAGATTAGCATGGATGCAGATTCTGAAGCCCTAAAGGAGAGCTTAGTTTGATTCCAACAATGTGGTCTGGTAACGAGGCTGATGTTAGCACAGCAGCAGTGTGACATACAAGCCTTGCACTGAGAGCCCCGGACTCCATATGCCCAGCCCTAATTAGCATGTGATACCGGGCAGCTTCTGAACCACCCTAGGGAGATGTTTTCTTGTCTTTAACACAGAGCTAATAAGACCTATCTCAAAGTTATGAGAATAAAATAAAAAAGTATATGCAAAAGAGGCCAAGTCCAGAGCCCAGAAGAGTGCGTGCTTAATAGCTATGTGCAGACAGGATCACTGACAGCAGATACATCTGAAGGTTAAAGTGGACTTCCAATTCAAAGGACAATCCTAAGGCACAAGAAATGGTCAGAGAGATGCTCGTCCTCAACAACTCAGAATGATTTCTCTCTGACAACAACCAGGCCATCCCATTTCCTGTAGTTCCTATACTCTAAAGAACCAAAAGGATCCATCCGAAAAACATTCTCCTAGAAGGGAAATAAGCCATACAACTTCAGCAACACCAACATTCCATTTACATAAAAAGTGAGGTTTCCCAAACATTAGGAGGCTGAAACATGAGGATCTCTAGTTTGAGGCCAGTGTGGTTCACAAAGCAAGACCTTGTTTCAAAAAGGAGGAAGGAGAAGGAGAAGGAGGAGGAGGAGGAGGAGGAGGAGGAGGAGGAGGAGGAGGAGGAGAGGAGCAGCAGCAGCAGCAGCAGCAGCAGCAGCAGCAGCAGCCTCCTGCAATGGTTTTCAGATTGAGCAGACTCCATATAGAAGTGACAGACTGAAACCAAAACAACTCGAGCCCAGAGTTATATAGCTAGGGTTTGCAGACAGATGGCAACTGTAAGGCAAGCTTTGAGTTTCTAGAATAGTTTATAATAAACTCAAAATAAAAACAATTCCATTATTCCACTATGAACTTCAGACACAGACTGACACAAAATTAGGATGTTTCTGGCATCAAATATTATGAAAGCACATAGTCTTCAGCTTACCACATTAGGTAAAAAGTAGTTTTCTAGAACTTGTCAAAATAATAAATCAGTTTTAATCATTCAGTATAATTGAGCAAAAGTTAAAAAAAAAAAAAGTGTTGCTGCTCACTCCCTTCCATGGGAACATCAACAGTGTCAGAAGAAGAAAGCTTTCAGCATTGCTTTGTTGGATACCTGGATTAGAATGGCCACCCTTTAAGACGGTCTTTGTGTTCCTCAAATCCCCAAACCAAGCCACTCGGAGCAGCTGCTCACTGACCAATTGGTCTGTAGAATTCAGTGGACAACAAAAGGTTACCTTAATTCAATAAGATAATCAGCACACATTTCCCCACCACCCAGAGTCTTACCATCTGCAAGGCGGCAGAGCCAAATGCCTATAAAACAACTGGCAGCATGCAGACATGTCCTCATGTCCCTCATGTCAATGAAACTTCTCTTAGCAACAGCTAAAAAGAAACTGAAGCAAAGAAAGAGAGAAAGAAAGAAAGGAAGAAAGAAAGAAAGAAAGAAAGAAAGAAAGAAAGAAAGAAAGAAAGAAAGAAAGAAGGAAAACCTCAAGCTATCATGATCCAAAAACGTGTAAGTTATTCTGACTGCCACTGAGGTTTACTGGCCAGATGGGTAATATGTTTTATTCAATTACATCTTGTATGAGGATAACAAAGCTCAAGGCAGACATGATCTGGATCTTGTCTTTGTTCAGGAACCTTCCAAGTAACAGCAGGAACTCAGTGTGTGCATTGGAGTTTGTATGTGTGTCTGTGAGTGTGTGCGAGTGTGCGTGTGTATTAGAAAGATAGATAATCAAAGACCTAATCACAAGAGCAACTTCGAAGCAAGAGACCAGTATCGATTTCGGCTGCAACACGACATCTCTACATCAAGACAGCACTCAGCTAAACATAACCTATCCATAGTTACCAAAGTTTCTAAGCAATGACAACAATCCAATGCAGACCAAAGGAGATAAAGTGGCACTGCAAACTGCATTCGATAGAAGTTTCCTTTCCTAACATTACTGACTTAGACATGCAGTGTGTCCCCAAGTATGGGACTTTATCCCTGGTGGAGTCCCACATGCTCTGAGACTCAAGATGAAGTGAGCTAATCAACACAGTGAAATCCTGTATTAGTATGTCTTTAACATCTCTTTACTGCTTGACAATCTTTGAGAGTAGGCCTTAGGCTCAGAGCCTTGGCAAACAATACTCAATTGTAATTCAATAAAATATCTTAAATAATAACATATATAATTACCTTCAATTTAGGATAAAGAATGCTAATTATAAAACCAATATAGACTTATTTTTCTGAAGGTAAAGACAGTGAAACAATTCTTTTAGTGTGTGTGTGCGTGTGTGTGCACGAGCACATGCGCTCTCCACATGTGTGGAGGTTGGAAGATAACTCATAGGAGTCAGTTCTGCCCTTCTTTTCTCTTATCATGTGAATCCCAGGTCCTAAACTCTTCTCCAAGCTTGGTAGCGAGTGCCTTTTTACCTGCTGAGCCATATCAGCTGCCATGTATTCTAGTTATGCCTGCTTTCCAGTGTGCAGAAAAACTGCCAACGCTATAGAGCCCAGTTGTAGTATACATAGGAGACACTATTATACCTTCACTGGGATCAGTTACTCACATTTCTGCCTCTTATCGTTAAACCTTTACTTCTTATGCTCACACCCATTATTTATTCATGTTGTGATGTCTGCTGAACCACCTGACAGTGTACTTCAGACACCCTAGCACTTCAGTATGAAACCCTTTGAGGCCTCTTCTAACTCACAGGGCTAAAGACCCACATGACAAATGTCATCACCACACTATCATTGATGCCATCAACTACTTAGTTTCTGGCCCAAGCTCCCATGTACACATTTATTTCCTAAACGTTGTTTATGCTTTTTATATACATGGCTCAGTGGTTAAGGGTGCATGTGTAAGCTACCCCAGCTTAGTCACCAATGCCCATGTAGCAATGCCTGTAACCCTAGCTCTATAGGATCCTATGCCTATGGTTCTTGCAGGCACTGTTACTCAAAATATGCATACACTATACATACACAAACATATACTTAATTAAAACCAAATAAATTTAACCCTGCATGCTACACATGCCTTTATTCCCAGCATGTGGAAGGCAAGCAGAAGGATCTCTGTGAGCATGGTTCTGGGTCATCCAGGGCTACATAGTAAGACCTTATCTCAAAAACCTAAATAATTTAAAAAAAAATCAAAAATTTAAAGCCAGTAGAAAAACGGGGGTGAGGAACAGGAAATGGAAGATCTGACTTATCTAAGAAAAAAACTCAAACCTAGGAATTAGTTTAGCAGCACTTGTTAAATCTGTGTCAGTACACACCACCCACATAGCTCCATTCTCAGACTCAAGACCACAAGAATGACGACAATGGTTATCGCTTCAATACATGGGCAAGATGACAACACCATGTGTGGGTTTTGCTCCAAAATAATGAAGTAAGAATTGAACTGTTGCAGTAAGGAACTGAAGCCATGGTGCTCAGGAGCTGCTCTTTATCCTTGACAAGGGGCAACACCACACCAGATGCTGACTCAAGAATAGAAGGTCTTTCTTACAGGAAGAATATCCTAATTGAAAAGATAAAGTGGAAAGATATACCCTCTTTCAACATTGCACTTGCTCTTATAAAAGAGGTCAATCAAACACTAACATTATCAGTAAGACCTTTCGGAGTGGCTGGGAAAAAATAAACAAGTAATTATTCATGAAGACTGTGAAAAAAATAATAAAGGAGCCTGGCTTACTTATCAGGTAATAAAACATATTATGAAGCTACAGTAGCTAAAACTCTGTGGTCCAGGTACATGCACTGACAGTTCAAGGAACTAAACCACAGAGTCTAAAAATACCCAAACACACATGTTTAGTTTAGGATAAAGATGGAATTTCATATGCAGAAGAATAAAGAGATTATTCAACACATGGTAATGGGACAGCTGGGCTGCCATCTGAAAAGATAATAAAGTAAAATTGGATTCCTACCTCATTCCTTAGAGTAAAATAAACTCCAGATGGATCAAAAGCTCAATAATAAAAAGTGAAAACAGAAAAACATTGGAAGAAAATACGTGGAATTTGTTTTTCTCGTTATCTTGCAGAAAAACAAGCCTATGTACAAAATGAACCTCAGAGGCCATAAGAGTTGGAACTGTTTCTCAGCAGAGAGACAAAATTAAATTTAAACTGTATGCCCTCTAACCTGGCCACTAAATTCAGGGATGCATCCTACTCATCAGGACAGAGGGAGGCATCAATCTATTGGAGTATATTATTGATTAAAAAGAACATACGTTGCTTTATATGAATCTATTCCTACCTCTAGAGTACCTGCTCCATTAAACATGCATGAAAAGCCGTCTTTTTTTTTCTTTTAAAGGAAAACCACAGGTGTACAGAGGATCTTTAGAAAATATCAAATAAGGAATTGTTAATATTAGTTGCCTCTGGGGAAAATGACTGGCTGTCTATGAGACTAAGGAGCTTACTTCTTAGTATTTATCTATTCATCAGTCACTAACAGTTAGTGGAGATTTTTGTTTTTACCAGAGACTCTGTGAGTAATCCTGCCTGTCCTGAAACTTGTTCTGTAGACCAGGCTGGCCTCAAACTCAGAGATTCACCTGCCTCTGCTTCCTGACTGCTGGGATTAAAACCACCACCATCCGGCTTCCATTGGTGGTTCTTAAAATGCATCAGTTGATGGGAAGGTGTATGTCATGCAGGGAAGAAATAAAGCCCAAGGTCTCGCCAGGCAGTGGTGGCGCACGCCTTTAATCCCAGCACTTGGGAGGCAGAGGCAGGCGGATTTCTGAGTTCGAGAGTTCGAGGCTAGCCTGGTCTACAGAGTGAGTTCCAGGACAGCCAGGACTATACACAGAGAGACCCTGTCTCGAAAAACCAAAATAAATAAATAAATAAATAAATAAATAAATAAATAAATAAAAGCAAAAAACCCCAAGGTTTTATGAATGCTAAGGAGGCTCTCAACCAATAAGCTATTTATACTCTGAAGAAAATTTGGAAGCATCAATTCGTTTTAAAGAATGAAAAATAAGAGTTGGGTATGATGTACACCTGTGACCCCAGAACTTAGGAGGTAGACAGAACCAGGAATTCAAGATCAACCTCAGCTATATGAAGTCAGCCTGGGCAGCACTAGAGCCTGTCTCAAAATAACTGAAACAATACTACAAATAATAATAGGAAAAAAAAACAAACAATGAAAGTTTTAAACTTTGCTAAACATTCCAATTCTAACATTGTTTTTAATTATAAGTACTGAATTATAAACTTTCTAAATTCATATTTCTTTCCCGTTTTTAGGGGGTAGAGAGCAATAGCACCCCATGATTGATTTTATATACATACGTACATACATACATACCCCCAGCTCTTAAAATCTCAGGCTAGAGAAATGATTTACTGTTTAAGAGCACTTCCTGCTCTTTCAAAGTTCAGTTCCCAGGCATCCACATTGTGTGGCTCATAATCACCTCCACTATATACCTCCATGAGGATCCAACACCTCTAGCTCCTGTGGGTACACACACACACAATTATAATTAATCTTTTTGGGGGAGGGATCTCAATAAGTTTCCCAGGCTGGATTTGAACTTGACATCCCCTGCCTCGGCCCCATAAGTAGCTGAGACTTCAGGCCTATACCACATGACACAATTGTAACTCAGAATTTTTTAATGGATTCATTTTTTTGTATATGAATGTTTTGCCTGTATATATGTTTGTATACCTCACGCTTGCCTGGTGCCTGCAGGGGTTAGAAGAGAGCGTCAGATCCCCTGGAACTGGAATTACAGATGTCAGCCACCAAATAGGTGCTAGAAACCACAAGAGCAACAAGTACTGAGTCATCACTCCAGCTCATTGTAACTCAGATCTTTAGAACAGGATTGTGGAGCCAATAAGGCCAAGCTTACTGGGTCTCTTATTTTTATTTTAACAAGACTTCACTTAGCCCAGGCTAGCCTTAAACCTACTGTAAAAGAGATACTGGCCTTATCATCCTGCCTCTACCTCCCTCTACATGGTATTACAGCCACAAAAATTTAGAGCCAGCAGATAGACAGTCTTATCCATCACCTCCTTAAGATACAATGAAAGTGACACTTAGCCATGAACCTGGGCCTCAGCTCTCTTCTCTTGTTTACAGTGTGCCCACCAGTCCACAGATGCCTGTTGCAGGAAGTCTATGTTGGTTTTAAACACACCTATCCCTAATTAACAAGAGTTCTAAACATGGACTGGGGAGAAGACCCAGCACTTAAGAATGCTTGCTGCTCTTTCAGAAAACCCAAATTCAGTTCCCAGCACCCTGGTATCACAACTGCTTGTAACTCCAGCTCCAGGGATCCAAGGGGGAGGTGGTTCAGCAGTTCAGAACACACGCTGCTCTTGTAGAGGTCCTGGAATCAGTTTCTAACACCACAAGGCAGATCACAAACATCTGTAATTCCAGTTCCATGGATCTGATACTTCTCTCTTTCAGCCTCTAAGGGAAAGCACGTGCTACACTTACATATACCAACAAAATATTCATAAACTTAAAATCAAAATAAAGTAAATTTAAAAATAAAGCCAACGAGATGACTCAGCAGATAAAGAGTACTTGCCATGCAAACCTAATGACCTGAGTTTGAGGCCCAGATCCTACAGTGGAGAGGACTAACCCCCTAAAAGTTGTACTCTGACCTCTATGAATGTATTGTAGCATGCATGTACCGGCACATACATCAACTACATACATAACACTAGGATTAAAAATAAAAAAATTTCACTCTGAAAATGAAGCACAACATATTAGTCACGTGAGAAGGGCTCCCAGCTGTGCATCCTGACAGGTTTCAACTAGCTGTTTAAATTACCATTCCAACATGGATTCTCTTTGTAATTCCCACAGGGCCCAGCACAGTGTTTTGCACATTATGACGACAGACCTGTATTGATTTTACCTAATTGAAGAGGTTGAGGCAAAATGTGGGCAAAGGCACCACAGGCAGCCTGAGTACCCAGAGTCGTGTGCCCGCTCCAGCACTGCCCAGGGGGAAGTCAGCCTGCTTCTTTGGCCTGTTTGTTTTTCTGTAAGATTTACCTACTTGGCAGCCACTCGGGATTCAGGTAAAATTATTTTGTAAGCTTTCTTTCTTTCTTGTTTGTTTGTTTGTTTTTCCTTGTGGCCCTGGCTGTCCAGGAACTTGCTTTGTAGGCCAGACTGGGCTGGAACTTAGAGATCTGCTTGCCTCTGCCTCTCCAGTACTGGAGTGCGCACTGCCACACCCAGATCTATTTTCAATCATAAGAACATTACAATGTGTTTAAATGAGTTTTCTACGATCTTCAAACACAATGTAAACTACCAAGCGTGTATTCGTTATAGGCACAAACAGTGTTTTCAATCATGCCTGTTTGCTTTCATTGAATGCCACAGACTAGATAGGAAAATTAAAAATGGTTCCCCACACAAACCATGAGCTTTGGGAGGACTGAGATTTACACAGAGTACTTACAAAAAAAAAAAAAAAAAAAAAAAGTGGTGCTCTCAGTCATAACTATTTATTTCGTTTTGCTCTGGATTTCTGAAATGCTTGCAAAATACATACAATTTGCACCTGATCAGTGTTTTCCAAGCTGCCTGCAGGCTTGTGTTCATACATTAGCAAGATTTATTGCTAACCAACATACCATGCTAAATTGAAATCAAGATACTACACAATTTTCCAATACAGAGGTGATTTTATAAGTTGGCACAGACGCTTTGGGGTGAGGGGGATGTAATTGTTGGTATCGTGTTATACTCAGTAGCTGTGGAAAATGAGATAAACTGGAAGGTTTCAGAAGGTCAGAGCTCATCAGATGGAAAGATTGCAGCTTTTATCAGCTCTGGAAAGCACACACTGATAGGCTGATAAGTAAATAGTTGTTATTCCTCACCAACTGGCAACATTCGGTATTTCCAAAGCACTTCAGCTAAGGGCAACACTGGGGAGACGCAGCCACACTGTGAAGGAAAAGGAGTCTATATCTCCTCCCCAACACCCGCCTTTATTTGCTGTTTACTTCTCTGAATTTTTCTCAAGAACAACAAAAAGAAACATAGACACCTGTGTGGTTTTTCTTCCAACTGTTCAGGGTCCTCAATTTAGGGCTTGAGGTTGAAACAGACATAAAATGCTTCTGAAATTGCTTAGTCTCTTAAAGTACTGAACCTCTGACCCCAGCACTCTGGAGATAGAGGCAGGGGTGGATCTCTGGGAGTCCAGACCTGATGTACACACCTGGTCTACACAGGGAGTCCCAGGCCAGTTAGAGCCAACAGTGAGACACTACCTCAAAAATGAAGCTCTGAACCTCTGAGACTGCTCAGGTGATAAAGTGCTCATGTGAAAACCTGAGTTTGATCCCTGGATTCCACCATGCAGAGAACCAAGCTGTTCTTGGATTTATGTGCATGCCACACCTACACTTGCACAATAATATTTTGTTTCTAAAATTCATTCTTGCATGTGTGTGCTTATTATGGACCATGAAGTCCACACTGTGGGGCATGTGTAGAAGTGAGAGGTCAGTAGGCAGTGAGCTCTCAGGACTGAACTCTAGTCATGAGGCTTGGTGGCAAGTGCCTTCACATATTGAGACACGTCACCGGACTGCGATCTACTTCTTAAATGTACTCTGTGAGCATTTAACTAGAAAAATCTTTCTCTACAACTTTAAATGTATTTCTCAAAGAATATTTTAAATCATAATCTAAGTCATGTGCCTTTAATATGAACACAACCTATCTCAAAAACAAAACAAAACAAAACAAAAAACCATGAGGATCTGAGTTCAATTTCCAGAACCCGAGGTAAAAACCCAGAAGCAGGATCTAACATAAGTGTAATCTCAGGATACCAAAAGCTAAGATAGGAAGATTGTGAGTTCAAGGCCAGCCTGGGCCACACTGCAAGTTCCTGGTCAGCCTAAATTTGTAAGTAAGACCCTGTCTCAAATATTACTCCAGCTGCACAAACTTTCTAAACCAAACTGGTAAATTCACTTGTTAGTAAAGGGACACCACCAAGCAGGGGCAAAAGACAGGCCCTGTTCCCACTCTTAGAAATAATTCAGGAACATAGCTTCCTTCAGTTCTAGAACTCAGAGAAGTAGACTCTAACCTAAGCAGCCAGGATGACCCATTCTTCTGTAAGCATATTCTGACATGCTATAAATTCTGAGTTTGGTAAAGCACTGTGCACCAAGGTGACACACGATGTCCACTCCACCGTAGTCATACTTAAGGCTCAGGGCCTCTGTCATCTTTGTCTACATGGTGACCTGGCAGATAGGAAAAAGGACTTAAGTACTTTGCTTTGGTTTTTAATTTTTAAAGGGGTGGGTTTTATTTATTTATTGTTTTGCCTTGGTTTTGAGACAGGGTCTCAGTACAGAGCCCAAGCTGGCTCTGGATTTGAATAAATCAGGCTTTGGCCTCCTGACAGCTGGGATTATAGTCATGCCCCACCACTCCCAGCTAAGGAGGCTGGTGTGAAAAATTAACCAGTATTGACCAGATACATCCAAAGTAATCCCATGCATCCTTTAAAGCCAGGCACCTATAGAGGAATGGTCAGAGATGCCGCATTGCTGGTATTAAAGACAGGACAGGGACCATGAGTCGAACCAAGTAAACAGCCTAGGAGCTGGGAACAAAAGCGAGGAAACAAGACTCTGCTAGAAGGCTATGCCGCTGTCATCTTTTAACGTGATGAGAACCATGTTAGACTTCCTAACCACACAACAAAAGAATGACAGACTGCAAAGCTTTAAATGCTAAGTTTATGTGAACAAAGCAGCAGTGGGAAATTCAAACACACTGAGCAAAAGGTAGACACGTGGCCTCAAGCCTGCACTGAGCACTTACTTGATCACAAAGGGAGAAGGGCTGCTTCTACAAGAAGATCTGGAAGCTGACAATGTACCTCTGTGGTGCAGGGCTTGTATAGCATTCAGGAGGCCCTGAGTTCAAAGTATCAGCTCAAGATATCCTACAAGACAACTCTTGAAAACTGGCAATGTCTCCGGAAATGGCAAAAAAGCTGTTCTCTGCTAAGAGTCGTGATGACCAAATGCCACTTGTGAACTTTGCTGAGTCCTAAATCAATAACATTAAGACTCGTTTGAGAAAATACAACTACTGGCGAACCCTCTGCTTCATTTTTGGAGTGCTTATGTGAGTGACAGCACTAATCTACAGAGGAGGCCGTTTTCACTCCTCACTAAATGTGTAAGGAGGTAACATAATGATGTCTGCCATTTATGTTCCAATAATTCATCCAAACTTATTTTCTGTTTGGTTTCTTTATTGTTGTTTGTAAGCCCTGGCAGTCCTGAACTCACTTCTGTAGACCAGTCTGGACTTGAATGCACATCCACCCTCCGCTGCCTCTCAAGTGCTGGAATTAATGACTTGAGCTACCACAGTGAGCTCAAAAATTATAAATATACACATTCATTTTCTCTTTCTCTGTAGAAGAGAAAGAATAAATAGGTACAGTACTAACAGTTGTTGAAAGAATGTGGCATTTATTATTCAGACAGCACAATTTTTTAAATTACAAAGGTAAGGGAGAAGGTCTGCCCTGGCTCCCTCCACTGTCCACCTTTCCCAGGTCCCTCACACACTGCCCGGGATGTAATGACCAGCTGTGTTCTTCAGATAGCCTCCATACTTCCACAAGCATGTATTACTTGCTGCAGTTTTACTCACAATTCAAGCTCAATAGCTAAAATTTGGTTTTGTTATAAGAGAGAAACACATGACAGTAAAACTCCATAGAAACAGGTCAACCATGAGGACAGAGTCATCTGTGATAACCTTGTTACTGGGTTTAGTTTGTGCCGCCTTCTTTTCTGCTGTTTCTCCTGTTCCATACAATCTTAGCATTCTTATTTTGAACTTCATCCTTCCTATTTATGCCTGGAGAGGGCCACAAGCACGGCAGGAAACAACAAAAAACAAGACTGGTCACATCAGGAACTACTACAGAAACCACAGCCTTTGGCTGCCAGCCCAAGTCACTGGGAAGATTACCGGCAGCCTGGACCCAGGCTCTCCTCCTTCTCCCTGCACTCCATATGGCAGCTGTCTGACATCAAAGAAGGTGGGAGAGATTCTCTACATTCTCCAGACTGTTCCCACTCCTCCCCTTGAAATGTGGAAGAGTCCATGATGTCTCAATCAGCTCTTCCGCAATCCCTCTTTTCCTGCATGCTAAGACTGCACGATGCCTAGCAACAGAACCCCAAGTGAGGGCTGCACAGAAGAGATGCAGCAGCAAGGAGGACTAACAGCAGACCTCCCTGATGAGGGAGAACACAAGCTAAATGTCACATGCCTTCCAGAATAACACCAAGGAATAAAAACTAAACTTGTAAATGAAATTAGGTTGCTCTTTTGAACTGCCAGTCTAGCTAGACAGGAAAAGGCCCAGCATGGTTTCTATGAGTGCCTATGCTGTTTTTAATAGGGAGGACACAATCAAGCCAAAGCAAACATCTGTTAACCAGTCAAGTCTGTTAATGAAACAATACTGCAGCTGGTTTATCAAAGATCAAAAGTGGAGCAAATTAGAAAAGGGATGTATGAACAAAGATGGTTTCTGAAGAATAGCGGCTCAAGAATTTTAAACCCACCTGTCAAATTAACACAGACCCTTCCTGGACTCCCTCCGAGCACTGACTAGGGTTTACCCTGCACCTTTGTAGAGACCAGCTTCCGTTTAATCCAGCATCGTTTCATCTAGTACTTCCGTCTGTCTGTCTCGTTCCATACTCTCAGAAACATAACTTCTCACAAACAAAATAAAAATGCACACCGTGCACTACGTTATAGCCTACTAACTGTGATGTTTACTTTATAAAGATCACCAATAACAGGCGGTTTTCCACTCCTGGCAACTTCTCACCAAAGTGGTTCACATCCAGTGCACCGTGCGGCCATCCCTCTTTCTCTGAGGCCCATGTACTAACTTCCTGTCACCACCTGAAAGCAGCAAGAGCACCCACACACAAATAAACACACACTTTCCTCATGGCTCTGCTAACAAAATGTCATCAGCAAATTACATGGCTGACTCATTTGCTAACTCTAATTTGGTAGACTAATTGCTGTTTGTGTGAGATATTAATGGATAGGATGAAAGGCCTGAGAAGATTTCAGATTCACATTTAAATCTTGGTGTGACTGGAAAACAATTTTACCAAATCTCCTCTAGTTTAATGTTCAAGACTTTAAAAAATGAAGTATAGAAACACAACGAAATAATGGATTTTTACAAGCAAATTTGTCACTTCAAAGATAAAACAATTACATCTCCTATGTGTTGGTGGTAACATACAAAGATAAAACAGATTTTAAAACAACAACAACAACACCACAACAACTCAGACTTCCATTTTGAGAACATTTAAAGTGTATCATCTGCTGAAGTCTGGAGAAAAAATAAAAATAAAATCTTTGCCATTCAGGATAAAATCAGAATAAATCAGCAAACAACACATAACTGTTAAAATAACCTCAAAGCTAAAAATACTGACTTTCTTGGTACTAAAAGTATCCCAGAGTAGGAACATGGCTCAGTAGGAGTATTTGCCTAATGAACATAAGGTCTTCTATTCTAGTCCCAGCAACACACACACACACACACACACACACGTGTGCGCTGTTATGAAGTCATGTAGGTATAGGGAATACAAGTATAAATTCCTCAAAGTTGCTGCTCATTCAGGATAGGATTAGTGTTGTGGGAAAGGTATCAAAAGCATCAAACACACCTAAGATCTAAAGAGTTACAAGGAATGTTCACCACACCCTTTATAATCAAACCTTCTGACATGATGCTGTTCCTCTACCATGAGAAGCCTAGACAAGTTCTATCTTGATAACAGTTCAAAAGCAGAACAAGCTGTCATGCTTCAAGTGCAATAGAAAGACCCAGTCACTCACTTCATCTTCCGCTTGACCTGGCTTCCTAGCTGGAGCAGTCTGAGAGCTCTGGTGGGGAGACGGTGGCTGGACTAGTACTGCCCGACAGCAAAGGCTGCCCCGGAGCACTGCACCCTTCTGAAGAACTTCTGGAGCTTAATTACAGGAGCAACAGGATCCACAAGCTTGCCTCCCTGACCTTGGAACCGTGAGCATTGATCCACCTGATCTTTCATGCTCTAACAGGTTTCCCCATTCTAAAACCTACTTTTCTCCATATCAGTGCCAAAATTCAGAGAATTTTGAAAAGCATATTTCATAATATTTAAGTTTATCCAACTTCCAGTTGAATACATATAGCTAACTATTCTTTGAGAACAAAGGACATCAATTGAAGTCAACACTCTAATTGAGATCCTTCCCGAAGTACCAACAACTAGAAACTTCCCAGAGACAAGATGAGGAAGGTGTCCTGTTATGACAGGGATAAGGACTGCCCCCCAAACACAAATCTCTAAAAAAGGAGGGGGAGGGGCAAGTATGACAGGACCACATGATGTTAGCACTTGAGGGGCTAAGGCAGAAGAATTCGGCCAGCATGGGCTACATAATCTATTTGGAGTTCCCCTACTTTACAGTGCACTGGAAACACACCAAGATTTGACATTCAATAATTTAGGATGATACTCTCAATAAAGTGAAATACTAAGGAATCTGTTTAAAATTGGACTAAACTGATTGTATAAAAATGCTAAAGCCCATATGTGCAAATGGGATCTTACTGCTACAAAGTGTGATAACTGCAGTCTCTCAGAATATTTGACTTTGCAAAGTCCTCATAATCTGACCTAATTGAGCTTTACCACTTTTAATGAGAAGCATTAATACTATCCTTTAGGAGTTCCCACACCGAGTCAAAGATAAAGTTTTATCTTCAGTGGTTTAATTCATTTCCCTATCATCTCAGCTGAGAAAGCTTTCTTAAGTAAATACCAAGTATTTCGAGTTAAGAAGGGAGAATGGTGATCCCCAATTTGAATTCCAGAGTCTCAGAAGTGCTGCAATTACATCCCAGGAAGCAGGAGGCCTCCTCCGTTAACTTCCATTGTGCTCCTCCCTCCAGCCGCTGTGCTCCTCCCTCCAGCCGCTGTGCTCCTCCCTCCAGCCGCTGTGCTCCTCCCTCCAGCCGCTGTGCTCCTCCCTCCAGGCGCGCAAGGGAGTGATGATGACGTTAAATCTAACGAGGCACAGACTTCCCGCTGCATTTCAAGTTTGATGATTTTATAAATTGCACTGGCTTCAAAAAAAAAAGTAAGAAGCTCATCCTAACTACCAAATTTCCAACGCTGGGAGTCTATTTATTGGGGAAAAACTGTTTCTGACCGACTGAAGAATTACAAGAAGAGAGTAGCCCTGGGACTGATTAGGACACTGCCCAGGACTCTCTGGGTGGACTCTCAGCCTGACTGTTCACCAGTTCCACTGACCTTGAACAAAGCTTAAGCTTTGCTCCTCAGTTTTCCATCTGCAAAAAGTAGGACACTAATCTACCTCCCTTCCAGTAACGATGAGTCAGCAGCTAAGTGTGAACTACTTGGAAGAGACCAGCATTTACGCTTATAATACATTAGCTGCTATTTTTATTTTCTCTTTTACAATGACATTCAACTTCTCAAAAGTAATCACAATACCAGCTTCTTTAAAAGACTATTCCACCAAACAATAGTTGTTAAGACTGTACCATCCTGGAATAGTCTCCATTCATATCCTAAATTCTGCCAAGCATGGAAACATACCTGAAATTCCAGCTGCTACAGAAGCTAAGGTAGAAGGGCCAAAATTCAAAGCCAGCCTGGGAAACTAAATGAAACCTTGTCCCCCCCCCCGTTTTTTTTAATGAAATTAGGAATGGAGAGATGGTGTTGTGGGTAAAGTACTCACCTCACAAGCACACAGATCTGAGTTCAGATACTCAGCACTCAAGTAAAACAAGGCTGGCTACAGTGGATGCACATTTGTAATCCTAGCACTGAGAAGGCAGAGAGAAAGGAAGATCCCTGGAGCTCTCTGGGCAGCCCATATAGCAAATAAGTCTAAGCTCCAGGTCCAGTGAAAGATCCTGTCTCAAAAATTACAGTGGAGAGCAACGGAGGAAGACATCCAATATTTAAAAAGAAAGCCAGGTATGGTGGTGCACACCTTTAACCCCAGCACTCCGGAGGCAGATTTCTGCAAGTTTGAGGCCAGCCTGAGCTACAAAAATAGTGTTCTAGCCACCATTGCTATAGAGTGCTATAGATCCTGTCTCCCCGCTCCCCCCAAAAAAAGCCTCTCTGCTAGCTAGTGAGTTCCAAGTCACTCTGGGCTACATACATATACATATAATGAGATTTTATCTAAGAAAATAACATGTTTGTTTGTATGTATATGTGTGTGTATACATACTAATATTAGGTTGAGGCTAGATTGCTCACTGATAAAATATCAGCAAAGTCTTATTATGATTACTTGATACAATTAATCCCCAAATTCTATCAACTAAATATTCTGGAGCGCGTTTTCTCAGTTTTCCTTGCTAAATAATGACGCTAACTGGACAGCTGAAATATCTACATCCTAGAAAAAGCAACTGCAATTGCACACTAAGCAATAAATGTCTCAGTTCTCTATCCTAGACACTTTCAAACATGAATTTTTCCTTTAGACTAAAAATAGTTCTGTACAGATGCCGCCTGAAGAAAAATGATAAGGCTAGCAAGAACCGATGAGCAAGGCTGCAGAGAAGGAGAGGAGCTCTGGAGAACCTGTCCTGCCCCTCCAGACTCGGAAAACGCCTCCCTGCAGAGGACACAATGATTCATCAAGCTATGACATTGACCACAGTGCCTGAACAGAGACCATGTGCCTAATAATTATGCAACTTTGACATGGCTGAGGGTAAAAACAAAGATAGCCAAACTTATAAAGAAATGGCTCTGGATTCCCTTAAAGAATTCCACCTCAGCACTCACAAGCAAAACCAGCAAGTCTCTGTCTGAGACCAGTCTGCTCTACACACAGAGCTCCAGAACCGCCAGAGCTGCACAGTGAAGCCCTGTCTCTAAATAAAAATTTAAACCTTTTACTTTAAATGTTTCAAGGAGAAACAGGTGCCTAAATGGCTGTGTTCAGGAATTCAAATAAGTCATTTTCTGTAACTTTTTAAAAGAGAGTTATGAAGAAAATTTCATAGTTTACTTCATTTTTGATACATCCACAATCAATGAATAAATAAATGTTATGGAAGACCAAGAAGATACGAACACAGTTAAGAAATCCATTCTAGACTTCATACACCTGTGTGAAGAAGACCTGGTCTTCCTCAGCTTCAGAGGAATAAAGCAAAAAGGAAAACAGGGCCCATTTCATGAGTTCTTTGTACCAGAAGACATTAAGCAAACCAGCTTTGCTAATACTTGGTTCTCCTAGGAACTGAGACAAAATCCAGGCCTCGTTGTGGAAGCAGGCAGTCACACCTTCCCACAGAGCCTAATACCTGGCTCTCAATACTTCTCAATAAAAGTTTACAAGCATAATTGTTTCCTATTAACAATGGTCAATGTCATTGTTTTAAAAAACGCAAAGTTAACTGTTATCAATGAGTGTGCTTAACCAAAAGATGGGGAAGGAATGCAAAACCCGCAGGGCTTGATTTACAATCTGCTGTCCTACTTCAGTATGACTTTGGGAAATTAATTCAGTAAGTTTAAAATAAAACCAAGAAAATCATACCCAACTGAAGACTTAAAAATCTCAGCAAAAACCAAAACTCTGTTGTGTACCTTCAATGCTATAAAAATAACACAAAGCTTTGGGCCAGCAAGCCAGCTCAGTGGTTTAAGTTGCTTGCTGCCAGCCTACCAACCTGAGTTTGATTTCCAGGACCTACCTAGTGGAAGGAAGAACACCTGCAATTGTCCCCAGGTCTCCACGTGTGCACTGTGGCTTGCAGGCATGTGTGCACACATACACAAAAATGTAAAAAAAACACCAAACAAGGCAAAATAAACGTTCACCTACTCCCACTGACCACTGACAATAAATGGCTTTAAAAGAAGGGATTTAGGTCACACAATATGCAAAGATCATCAGTATTAAAATAAGTATGGAGGTTTTTCTCTCTACAATTAAGGGAAGGAAACCCCACACTCTCCTTTCTTGGGCTTGAAGAAGGTAGATTCAAGTTTACCAGGCAGTTACAACATAAAACAAGTCATGTGCCACTGAAGAAACTCTCAATACGTCATAAAATGATGTTTAAACAATCATGCTATGAAACACCCTAATATAAAAGTATAAAAGCCAGTTTCAAGGCAGAAACAACTGATCTTTTCAAACTCCACTCAGATCTTCCGTGCCCATCGGTGGTTCTCAGCCTTCCTAATGCTGTGACCCTTTAATACAGGCAACTATAAAATTATTTTTGTTGCTACTTCTTAACTGTAATTTTGCTACTGTTACGACCGTAATGTGACTATTTTGGGAAACAGATGTTTGCCAAAAGGGTCGGGCCACAGGCTGAGAAAGGCCTAAGTGG
This sequence comes from Grammomys surdaster, assembly GCF_004785775.1. Classification (NCBI taxonomy): domain Eukaryota; kingdom Metazoa; phylum Chordata; class Mammalia; order Rodentia; family Muridae; genus Grammomys; species Grammomys surdaster. The sequence goes on along the minus strand of NW_021621003.1, from coordinate 7,329,736 downwards.
AAGCAGAAGCTAAGACACTAGTATCTCCCTCCAGTGCATCAGTACCACAGGGCTCACTCACCTGGTCTTTCTCATGGGGTAGAAGGCTGACGGGAGGGAGTGAGGACGGAAAAACACTGGGGTACTGGGGCGCCCCTTTGCCATCTGAGCTCCCATTATTGACCCTGTACTGTGGTCCTTCCTTCAGTAACCTCCCATTGTTCACAGCCCGCTTGGCCCCTAGTCGCAACCTCTGCTGAAAGGCTGGGTGGTTGGTGGTGCCTGTAAGATCACTCTGGCTTCTCAGATACTTCTCGATGTTCTTCAAGGAGGAGCCATTTGGCTCCTCAAGGCCTTCGATTGCTCTCTTTAAAAGTTTATTCCAATCCACATTGCGTAGATCATTACATGGTGGTCCTTTAGACCCCTTGGTTGGCTTGGGCAAAGTGCCTGGTTTAACTGATGAAAACCGCCCAGGATTGTCTGGGTCCTTATATGAAGCAAGGCCTTTGTTGGTGACTTTGAGAACGGAGCCATCCTGAACACTGAGCTCCAGCTGTTCCGAGACGGTTTTCTTATCCAGCCCATGGGATGTGCTGACTGCATGGCAGATTCTCTCTTCAGAGGGCCGCTGCTTCTGCTTCTTGATTTTCTGCACTGCTTCAAGAATCCACTCTGTGTAAAGTGGGTTTGCAAGTTTTACCATGGTTGACAAATGGCTTCTCCAACACAGACGTTACCCATAGAGGTTCACCTTGTACTAACACAACCTGAACATTCGAAAGTCACAATTCAATACACGAGCAGAGGATCCCAGCCCATGTCAGGCAACAGCTTAGGGACAACCATCCTTAGGAGAGTCGAAAGAGGCAATGTTGACGGTTGTCTTATTTCACCAATGGGAAGGACTGCACTCTTCAAGTGAAAGACATCTTTAGGAAATCAAGACCTTAAAGGATAAAAAAGGAGAGAAAAAGCTCTTAATAATAGAACTTTTAAAAATAAAGATTTCTCAGTATTATTCTTTATCAGGTGCAAATAACTTGAGTAACACCCTTGAGATGGCTCAGCCGGTAAAGGCACTGCCTTTAGCACTGATGACCTGAGTTCAGTCCCTAGGATCCACACAGTAAGAACAAGACCTTCCTCCCGAAACTTGTCCTCTGACCTTTATGCACACACTGTAGTATATGCTGCCCCAAATCCCTCAAGTACAAAATAAATCAATTTAAAATGTGGAAAATTTGACTCATGTTATCAAAGTTAATAATCATATGAAAGCAGTCTAAGGTACATGTCTTCCACAGATATAAAATAAATATAAAAAAGGAACGATAGTACACGCCTTTAATCCCGGCACCCAGAAGACTGAGACAGGCAGATCTTTGAAGAAGACTGCCTGGTTGGTCTACAAGAGAGTCTCAAGCCAGCCAAGAGCTACATCGTGAGACTGTCTCCAAAGAAACAAAAACTACAGACACAGGAAAGCTCAGCTGAGCTAGGTCACAGAGGAAAATTTCCAATGTAGCCATCTGTATGGAATCAGGACATTCTGGTGCTCTGCTCTGCGAGCATCTGTGTGTGAGAGCATCTATGGCACAGGCTGGCAAACTGAGACGAATACAGTAACACCCCTTCACCTTTTAATAATGCAGTATTCTACTTATCTTAACACCTGTCCCAGCTCATCCCACACCTCAACAGAAAGACAATCCCTACAATCTGACTCCAGCTGGCCAGGGCAGCAATGCGCTCAGACTTCTGCTCTCCAATCTGGTACTGAGTACAACCCTGGGCCAGACCTACTGCTCTCCAGTAACGACTACATCTCAGCCCGCTCTATCCAGATGACAGTGTGTTCACACATAGCATCATTTTGCTAGGTGTGATATGATGGCACAAGCCTGGAATCTTAGCATTTAAGAGGTTGCAGTAAGGCTGACAGTTTGAGACCAGTCTCAGCTACATAAAACTGTCTTTTTATCCAAATAAACAACAACCACCCAAAATCACAGCGATCATGTAATCGGCAGCATATTAAAGAATACAACATTTGTACTCAGAGAGTCTGGAGTTCCTGCGAGAGTGGCCCAGTCAGCTCCTGACCCAACGGACTGAAAGGGACTTCTCTGCAAATCAGCACAGTCAGCTCCCCATGTTTCCCTGAGATTCAGAAATGGGGAGCTGATGAGACCTACGGGTCATCCAGTCCACTTCGAAGCTGCCCAGCACAAGATCTTTGTCCAATCTCTCTAACAGCCCACCAAATCTTTGGAGGCAGCTCAATGCCCTGAGAGGAAGCTGGAGCCATAATACATTTCTTACTCACAGAAGCAAGTCTCCACCTCCCTATGATTCTGACATACAGGTTGAGTTCCCCAGGAACTCAATATGATGGGCCCTCAAATACTTGAAAATAAGTATCTTTTAAAAACCACTATCAGCCACCCCCACCTCTACACCTACCTTCCATCCTAGCGCCTTCAACCTTTATACATCCTAGTCTCTAAGCACAACCATCTGTCGGCTGCTCACGTCCACCTTAAAAGTCCCCAATTCAGGGGTTACTCAGTTCAAAGTTTAACTCAAAGTCACAGGAACCCCCTCAATGGCCACGTCATGCTGGCCATGCTGAGGATATAGCCCAACCAAATGCCCAGATCTTTCTTCAAAAATGTTGACAATTAAACTTTTCCAGCCCTTCCTTAAAAAATTAAAATGCTGTTTTTTGTTGTTATTCTTGTTGCTTATTTCCTTTTGCTGTTTGTTGTTTAATACAGGTCATGCTAGCCAGATACTCATTAGGTAGCTCAAGCTAACCTTGAACTCACAGCAAACCTTCTGTATCAGCTTCCTAAATCCTGAGTACATAGGCAAACACCACCGTCCTTAGATTATTAAATGGTAGTATTCAAAGCTGATTTGAGCTATCTTCTAACCTGTCAACCATCTTGTGCCATCACATAAATCACTAACAGACCTTAGAGCTGGAGCACTGTGCTCTGGATAAAACCACTGAAGCATTCCCCCTTGCAGACGTGCACAAAAGGTAACGCATTTTTTCAAAGTGAAATCATTTACAGCAAAACTTCATTAGAAGATATTTCACTGTATCCAAGTGATTATCTCATCTTTTGTCACTTATTCAAGAGAAACCACGACTACCTTGATCTGACTATACGAAACACACCTAAGGGAAGCAGATGAGATGTCATAGCAAAGTGCCCAGTGATGCAAAGTCACTTCTAGGCATTTTAGAAACATAACAAAAGAGCATCAGTAAAGCAAAATATGTCTCAAGTAATACCCAAAATATACATTGCCAACAAGCTTTTACCACAATCAGTAGTATCCACCACCAAAATAACCATCCATATCCATTACCAACATAGTTCAGAAAGACTGACATTTCATATCTTAAAAATGTAGTAAGAGGAAATACCAAAATTCGAACTTCAAATGTTTAACAATCCATGACAAAAAATGAAGACTGTCCAGGTCTCCATGCAAATATGCCCCCCCAGTTATGTTTATTTGGGCATAAAGACCCAAAAATCAGCAACCATCTCAGGAAAGTGGATAAAGAAGTACATTTCACTTTCTTTTAAACTATGACTCCTTCTAATTTTTTTCCACAGATTATCTGCATTAAAAATATTTCTGCACAGGGCTGGAGAGATGGCTCAACAGTTAAGAGCATTGACTGCTCTTTCTTTCAGTGGTCCTGAGTTCAACCACATGGTAGCTCACAACCACATGGTAGCTCACAACTATCTGTAATGAGATCCAATGCCCTCTTCTGGTGTGTCTGAAGACAGTGACAGTGTACTCACATATATACAATAAATAAACAATCCTTTTTAAAAATAATCTCTGCAGGCTGGGCAATGATGGCGCACGCCTTTGATCCCAGCACTCGGGTGGCAGAGGCAAGTGGATCTCTGTGACTTTGAGGCCAGCCAGGTCTACAGAGTGAGTTCCAGGACAGCCAGGGCTACACAGAGAAACCCTGCCTCAAACAAAACAAAACTGACTGCATTGTGAGCTGGTGAGTGGGCTCTTGCCACCAAGCCTAGCAATGTGAAGGCCACAATGAAGTGGAAGGAGAGAACTGCCCTTCAAAGCTGTCCTTAGACCCCAGAATGTGGTCTGTAGCACACATCCACACCAATGGTTTTAGTAAAGGAAGAAAACTTTGTATGGGAATGCACAAGGACGGCTCAGAAGCCACACTTGTCTCCAAGTCTCTCTGGCTCTGGTATATGTGCTGTCCAAGGGAGCACAGCCTCCAAATTTTAAACTAGGTTTGTGACAGCCTCTTAAAAAGAATCCTCTCATGACTCAACAACTGACTAGTCCTGAGTACTAACTTTCCCAGGCGCAACCACTATTTGTCCCAAAGGCCATCTAGCTGACATACTGGTAAGTTATTGCAGTTCCTGAGCTACCAGCTTTCACACTAGTTCTGCACAATATCAACACAAGCCTCAATTTAAAGCACACTGATCATTTTCACGTCGAAGACTAAAAAGAAAAAAAAAAGTCATAAATACCTGTATCTTAATCTTACACAAAACGACCAGACAACCTTAGATCCTTCTTTTCTCCTCCCAGAGCCAACAGCACAAATCTCTCCTAAATTTAATCTCAAAATGAGCTCCCATCCGACACCATCCAACAGAGTTAATTAGGCAGAAGTCGATGTAATTCAGCAGTTCTCTGCTACAAGCTGAATCAAATGTTTAAAAAATATATACAGCTAGGGAAGCAGGGAAATCAGAAGTCTCTTACCTGTAGCAAATTCTCCGCTAAATACATGCACAGTATCTACTTTGTACATTATCCACTGCAATTTTTTTTTAAAAATCTGGGGCTGATTTGTCTAACATCCCACGGTCCCATCTTAAATTGGTACAAGCTAAGAGAATACACTGAAAACCAGTTTCATTTTGGCCCAAGCAGTATCTAGACAGATCTACAGGGGAAAAAAATGCATAATTCATTCAAAAGCCACATAAAAATGATTCCCTGCCCCCCCCACCCCGACTCAGAATTACCCACCCACACCACTTCTCTTTTGCAGAGTCTACTTGCTGGATATGTGGACAGGGCGTCCAGTCACGACTAAAACTCTAAAGTCATCCTTCTCTTGCCATTTTTTTCCTATTAAAAACGTAACAGTTAAAGACTACCAAAAGGAGTAAGCCACCTCAAATTAATTCAGAAGATTCATACTGCATTAAACTAAACCATTCTGTTGCCTATGGTTGTGAAACATTTTGTCTTTGGCTAAATAAATAAATAAATAAATAAATAAAAAATAAAAAAAGGCAAATTACACAGTTGTACCTTGCAGCCTTAGAACCCCATCTGCAGCACTCTTGACAAGCTATTCTACACACATCTAGGGGAACCCTTGGCCTAACACTGAACTTTAAGCTTCACTGGCATTACATAAATATCAACATGCTTCAGAAATATTCAGGGCAGCATAAGGAGTGTCTAAATATCCCACTCAGAAGTATCACGAGAGGCCTCCTTAAGCTTTCGGTAAAGTCTATGTTCTCTCAAAACTAGTATCACAACATCGAGCCATTGAGATTACAGATACACCAAAAACACCGGTAGAAAAACAAAAGGTTAATAATAGAGTGTATTCGCTTATCATCCTGGGTTCGACTTGTTATTTTTAGCTCCCTTACTTTTATAAGCTCCAGGACTTTTTTTTTTTTTTTTATCAAAGATCATTGTATAAACTGAGTGAACATCAACAAACGCTAACAATATCTTCCACAATACAACACACACTGGAAGAAACCATGACTTCTTTCCTCCATTACCACCCACCACACCCAAATGGCACAATGGCTTAAAATAGCATCCTTGGTTTACAAACATATACTGTCTGACATCAAATATCATTTACATGGTGATGCTTGGTACCTTACAAGTCCTAAATGCATCTATTTCCCTGAAAAACATTCGTCCAATATGTATACACTGGGAGTTGAGGTTACGATTAATAGTCAAAGAAAATAAATAAATACTCAGTGACACAAAGTTCCTGCCCTATACCCAGTCTTATGGCACATGCCATAGGAAAGGCAAAGCAGAGCAAGAATCAGAACATGCAAGAATCAACTAAGAAGTAACCAAGTACTGCTTGGTGAGGCCTCAAAAAGCTAAATATAGAATTACCATGATCCCACGGGTCTACTTCATGCTATGCCCCTGAAAAAACTGAGAATAGCTTCTCCAACAGATACATACAAACATGTTCATAACAGCACTGTTTACAATACCCAAAGGTGCAAACAGCCCAAATATCCACTTACAGTAGAACAGATAAAATGAGGTAAAATAGATCACACACACAGAGAGAGAGAGAGAGAGAGAGAGAGAGAGAGAGAGAGAGAGAGAGAATATTAAGGGCAGTATGAATGAATACTGAAACACTGTAGAAAAGAAAATAGACACAAAAAGTCAGATATCCCATAACTCCATTTATACAAAACATCCATATATAATTCATAAACAAAGCATGCGCTGCTAGGACCTAGGTGTAGAGGGTGTTTTATAAGTATGAGCTTTATTTTGAATCAGTGGGAATGTCTTCAATATAGAAAGAGGTGAAGTCAAACAACAATGTGAATGTACTAACTCCCACTGAGTTAGTCACTTTAAAATAATTCATCATCAAGATGGTGATTCACACCCAAAATCCTAGCATTTGGTCAAGAGTTCAAGACCAGCCTGGGCTGTACAATGAGTTTCAGGGTAGCCTGAGCTACAGAGAGATCGTACCTCAAAAATGACATGAATTACATGGATTTTAAATCCATAAATTATTAAACAGGCATAGTGACACACACCTTTAGTTCCAGTACTTGGGAGGCAGAGGCAGGAAGATCTGTGAGTTTGAGGCCAGCGTGATCTATAGTGAGACCCTGTCACTCTAAATACAACAAAACAAAATACCACACACACCCCAAACTAAAAAGAACTAGAGACTAGTAAATGTAGCATCATTGGCAGAGCATTTGCCTGGCATGCACAAAGCCCTGAGTTCAATTCCCAGCACTCCATAAAGCCAGGCTTGTTAACACAAACCTGTAATCCTAACACTCAAAGAGACAGAACAACCAAAAGTTCAAGGTCATCCTTGGTTACACAGACATTTAAAGTCAACCTCGGTTACATGCAATCTTGCCTCAGATCATACAAACCAGGCTTAATGGCACATGCCTTGATAATGTCAGTGCCTCCACTCCAGCAACCTGTCCATCAAGCTCCTCCACAAAAGCTTCTGCAAGCAACATGTTCCTCTGATTAGAGACCAGTCTACAGCAATTGAGTCTTGCTGGAACCCAAGGTGGGACACCCTCTGTGCAGGGTGCACAGACACGTTAGGCTGAAAGACAGTGTTGATCTTCTGACATGTCTATAATCAAGCCTAGAGCCCAGGGAGCCAGAAAGATTGAAAGTTCTAAGCTAGAATGGGCTACATAGCAAGGGTCTGTCTTGAATGGGAAATAAGTAAATACAGAACCTAGATAACTGCCAAGTCAAATTTTTAATGGATCAGTGCAGCCAACACCCACCCCTCTGACAAATGCTACACACCTCTGTCTAGCTGGACACTTGTAGCTTTCATACTGCTTTCTAACCATTTTGAAATTCATGTCCTTTTTATAGTATGCTCATTTGGCACTGACCAATTATACAATTCTTAGGAACTGTCTTAATTACTTTTTAATTGTTGTGACTAAAACACCATGCCCTAGGCAACTTATAAAAGACGGCATCTATGCTGAGTGTTGTGGTACATACTTTTGATCACAGCACATGAGAGACAGAAGCAGTCAGATCTCTGTCAGCCTGGACCACAGAAAGTTCCAAGACAGCCAGAAATACACAGTAAGAACCTATCTATGAATGAATGAATGAATGAATGAATGAATGAATGAATAGAGAGAAAGAAAAAGAAAGGGAGGGGGAGAGAGAGAGAAAGGAAGGTAGGTAGCTGGATGGTGGAAGAGCATGCCTTTTATTACAACACTCAGGAGGCAGATTTCTGAGTATGGGGCCAGCCTGGTCTACAGAGTGAGTACCAGTACAACCAGTGGAAACTCTGTCTCGAAATCCACCCCCTAGAAAAGAAAAGGAAGAAAATAGGAACAAAAAGAAAAAAAGCACTTCATGTGGGGCTCATGGTTCATCTTGTTAAGGAGTATGGCACTGAAGCAGGTGGCAGAGAGAACTGCCTGGTAATGAGGTGGGTTTCTGAAGCCTGCTGACAGTGACACACCTCCTCCAACAAGACCACACCTCCTAATCCTTCCCAACCAGTTCCACCAATGGAGGACCACACACTTAAACATATGGGCCTATGAGGACCATTCTCATTCAAACTACCACAGGACCATAACTCACGTTTGATTCATTTCCTTGTGTTCCACTTTCTGGGGCTACAACTGGATCAAAAGAGGGATACAATGCCTACTTGGAGTTTCTTTATTTGTTTTTTTTTTTTTGAGACAGTGACTGACACTACTACAGCCTAAGGTGTAGAGGAACTCACTATACAGCCTAGTATATAGGCTGGTCTTGAACTCATGGTGTGGTGGCTGACACCTATAATCCCAGCATTTGGGGGGCTAAGAGGAGCATCTCAACTTCAAGGCAAGCCTAGACTACATAAGGAACTGGGAGGCAGAGACAAGGGTATCTCAGGTTGAGTCCAGTTGAGCTACACAGCAAAGACAAAACAACCCAAGGGGAGTAGAGGGGATGAGAGTGAAAGACAGAGAGACAGAGAAGAGAAAAAGTTAGCTGTGACTAAGTTTGGCACTGGCATCTAAATGTGACATATCAAATAGGTAAGGCAGGAACACATGACATCAAAAACAAAGTGCACATATTCAGTGCTAGAGTGTGCACACATACACTCACACAATCGTGTTAAATGTTTTGCAACGTCTAGCCACTACAATGGAGGAGCGACAAAGGAACCAGAGCAAGCAGTATTTCATCCCTCCAAAACATCAATCTAGTTTAGATTAAATTTATGAGTGTAAGCCAGACGGTGGTGGCGCACGCCTTTAATCCCAGCACTTGGGAGGCGGAGGCAGGCGGATTTCTGAGTTCGAGGTCAGCCTGGTCTACAGAGTGAGTTCCAGGACAGCCAGGGCTACACAGAGAAACCCTGTCTCAAAAAAAAAAAAAAAAAAAAATTATGAGTCTAATGCAGTCAATGGATGCTAGCTGGACTGAATTTCTAATTCCCAATCTTTTTAGAGGAATATTAAGTTCTTTCCCACTACTCATTAACATAGAATTTTCAATTCATAAGCTAATAATGTTTTCTAAGGATTTCTAAGAGGCTAAATCACCATGAAAATGATCATTTCAACTAATACATATTATATGAATTGTAAGTTTAAGTTTTCATGTCATGCTCTCCTAGTTGACAATACCCTTGTTATGTCATTAAACTATAATTGTGTAAATCTGCTTCAACAAACAATAACTGAACCATCAATAAACTATTACGGCTTCCATAATCCCTAGCAAAGATTAGTTTCAACATCATCATCATAAATTAGTAGGGACGGTCCCAAACCTCCGGGGTGAGGCCATGAATTAGGTTTGCACAGTCATTCCTGCATCTAAGTGCTCAATAGTTTCAGTCTCTAAAATTTAATCGCACTGTGAGGAACATCACAGGAAATCTGATCCCTTGTAAAAGGGAGGATTTGAGGCAAGATGAGAAGTCAGCTCAAGTCGGGTGGGCCTTTGAAGCCTGTGCTGATTAGTAATTACAATAACTAAGCATTTCCACTTAAAAAAATAATCAACTACATTTAGAGTGTTGCTAGCATTAACATTTTTCTATTCAAACTCAAGTTTCTCTCTAATTGCAAGTCAGCTTTATTTGGTTTTTAATGACAGAGAACAATGTATTAAATAATTTGCTGGGTGTTTTCCAAGCCTGTAATCCCAGCACTTGGGAGGTGGAAGGCACAAGCATCAGTTCAAGGCCAACTGAGATACATGAAAGCCTGTCTCTAAAATTGAAGTCATCTGAATTTTAATGATGATTCTGAAGGCTCAGGAGATCAGGTAAAGCACTTGTCCCATGCCTCAGAGTCCACACAAAAGGCAGGTGAGAATAGTGGCCCAAAGCCTTACCAGTGAGCTCTGTGTAAAGAGACCCTACCTCAATATGTAAGTTAAAGAGTGACGCAGGAGACCACCATGATGTCAACACCAGGCCTCTCCCAATGATAAACACATGTGCATCCACACACATGCAGACACACTCCAAGAGAAAGAAGTTATTCTTATCAGCCAGGCAGAGATGATGCACTTGGAGGCAGAGGCAGGTGGATCTCTGTAAGTTCAAGGCCAGCCTGGTCTATGGAGTGAGTTTCAAGACAGCAAGGGCTACATAGTGAAACCCTCTCTCAAAAAAAAACAAAAAAACAAAAAACAAAAAAACAAAGTTATTCTGAAAAGGCAGGTTAATTCAGGACACTATGCTACTTCCCTCAGCACAGACACCTGGGATACCTAAAAGGTCCCCTTTAAAACTTAAGAAAATTGGGCCTGCAAAACAGTTTAGGAGGTGAGGGTGCTTGCTTGCCACCTTAATTCAATCCCCAGAACCCCACACAGTGGAGAGAAAAAAAACCCATAAGCATGCCAAAAATAAATTCTCAATCAATCTCAATCTCTCCCTCTCTCCCTCTCTCCCTCCCTCTCTCTCTCTCTCTCTCTCTCTCTCGCTCGCTCTCTCGCTCTCTCGCTCTCACGCTCTCTCTGTCTCTCCCTCCCCCTCCCCCCTCCCCCTCCCTTTCTCTCTCTCACACACACACACAATGTTAATTTCTACAAATAAACAGCTGGCCATGGTAACACATGTACACCCTCTGACAGCACTTAGGGAGCAGACACAGGTAGATCTCTCTGAATTCCAGGCCAGTCAAGGGTACACAGTTAGACCATATTCTCAAAAAAGAGATGGGAAGGTAGAGATGGGGGGGGTGGGGTGGTGGAGCACCCTATTAAGTCTTCTTTTGGAAATGAACACATGTCATGGTGGTATGTACAGACACAACTGAAACATACCTGGATCCTCCTGCCTCGGCCTCTCAAGCTGGAATTGGTATGACAGTGTCTAACTCATCCGTGAGCCACAAAAAGCCTGCTGTCTACTTTGACATATAAAGATGCACTTTATCCTGGTTCACAATGTACATTTCTATGTACCTTAGCTAGGACGCATTACACTAAGAGTACAGAAGTTGGGGGTCAGGCATGATGGTGCACTCCTGTAAGTTGGTTAGGAATGAGGATGTAACTCAGTAATCAAATAATTACCTGGCATGTAAAAGGCTCTGAGAGACTCACCACCAAAAAAACAAAATTAAACACATAAAAAGGTAAGGAAGTCTCTTTGGTTATAAAGTTTTAAAATAGGCTTCAGAAATCTTATTCAACATGGGCATGGTGGCTGGGACTAAAAGTCCCAGCACTTGGGAGCAAAGGCAGGCAGATGCATGACTTCAAAACCAGCCTGGTCTACAGAGTGAGTTCCAGGACAGCCAGGGCTACACAGAGAAACCCTGTCTCAAAACAAAAAATTAAAACAAAAAGTTTTTATTAAAAAAAGAAGTATATTAGAAAGTTTGTGGTCCAGTTTCCACTTTGCTAGCTACCTAAACTGTGGGACATTGGGCATGTTAGTTAGTAAATCAATTTAAGTCTCAAGTTCTCTTTCGTAAAAATGAGAATACAAGCCTGTTTTACAGAACTATTAAGAGGACTCACTGAGATAAGATATGAAGGAAGCAAGGGCGGTGGCAGAGCCAGGGCAGGCGCACAATAAAAAGCTAGCTCGTAAAAGGAAAAGGGTAATACAGTCAGCTGGAGGCCTGTAAAATCTAATCTGGCTGAGCTTCTGTCTATATGACCACTTCTCCTAAGAGACTAGGGAAGGCAGCACCTGGCCCTTAGCTGTAGCTGTAGACAGGTAAAAATTCAAGGCAGAGAACAGAAAAACATGAAGAAAGCAAGCACAGTTTTGCAGTGGCAAGGCTGGGGTCAGGAAGAGTGTGAGGTACTCAGTTACACATCTTACAAAGTCAAGAAAGCTTTCAGGAGACAATACTCCATAGAAGATCCAACTTTTTGATCTCAGGGTGGAGAAATAGTCTTTAAATAAAATAAGACACAAAAGACACTGTCTATAAAGAAAAGACCAATGAATCTGACTCCGTTAAAATTAAGAACTTCGGTTCATTGAAAGACATCATAAGGAGAATGAAAAGGAAAGCCAGAGGGTAGAAAATATATCTGTAACATACACACTGGACAGAGGACTTGTATTCACAGTAAATAAAGAACTTCTAGGTCAACATGGTGGCAAAGCATAAAGGTACTTGCCATCAAACCTGCTAAACTTGACTTGAGTTCCATCCCAGGGACCTATATTGTGGAAGGAGAGAACTGACTCTCAAGTTGTCCTCTGAGCTTCACACAAGTCGCGGTGCATGAGCCCACACGCATGCATGCACACACACACACACACACACACAATAAATAAATGTAAACAAATAGTTAAAGAACAACATTTTAAGAAAAGAAGTTCTACTTTTCCGGTCTCTTTGGCCTGGCCGGTAGAAGCAAGATGACGAAAGGAACGTCATCCTTCGGAAAGCGTCGCAATAAGACGCACACGCTGTGCAGCCGTTGTGGCTCCAAGGCCTACCACCTTCAGAAGTCGACTTGTGGCAAATGCGGCTACCCTGCCAAGCGCAAGAGAAAGTATAACTGGAGTGCCAAGGCTAAGAGACGAAACACTACCGGGACTGGTCGGATGAGGCACCTAAAGATTGTCTATCGCAGATTCAGACATGGATTCCGTGAAGGGACGACACCTAAACCCAAGAAGGCAGCTGTTGCAGCATCCAGTTCATCTTGAGGATTTCAATCAGTAATAAAATAAATGTTCTGGTTTCAAAAAAAAAGAAAAGAAGTTCTAAGTAGTAATAAAAGACTCAGTCCCAAGTTAAAAGATGGGACAGAGAGAGAACTTTACAAATGAGGAAAGCCGAATGACTAATAAGTGAAAGGTTGTTCAACCTGCTTCCTACACAAAATTTAGACTGGCTAAAATTTTAAGTTAACAAGTCTGAGAGTCGGAAAGGAAAGAGAAGCAATGGGAGCAAGCGTTCTTGGGAAACAGTTTAACCAGTAAGCAGTGAGACAAATACGTACTCTAGCTAGGGCAACCACACAGCTCTTCATCCAAAGCCAAAAAGATTGACTGTCCTGAGACAACAGATACCAAAGCAGGGTACGAGGCTGCCCTGCTTATATTCCAACAATGCAACTCTTGGAATTCTACCTTCAAGAAGCGTGTACACATGTACACCATGAGATGTATGTTGAGATGCTTCAAGCAAACCAACAACAACTAAAATAGTCAGCAATAACGGAATAGAGAACATGAAAATTATGTCCCTCTGCCCTAAATCTATCAAAAGTTTACCACTATTCTATAATAAACATCACTGCAATTCACGTTCCTACCTTCCCAAAACAACTGCCTTCTCTAGATACAAATGCAGCTATTCCTATGCATGTGGAAATCAAAGGCCTATTACTACAAAACTAGCTTAGAAACTACAACCCAGACACTTAGTTAAAACTTTTCAAACAGGGCAATGAAATGTGCAAGAAAGGGTCAGAGACAGGGCTCACGTAGGTAAAGGCGCTTACTGGTAAACCTGAGTTTGATACCCTAGAACCCATATGGTGAAGAATTCAGAACTCCAAAGTTGCACTAGAGCACATGTGTGTGGGCGTTCATACAAGCACACACATGAGCATACACACATGAACAGATACAAAAGAGCATATACATACATACATATACTCAATAATTGTTTTAAAAAAAAATCAGGTATAATGTGTCAAATTTGCTCTACCCGCCCTGCTTACTTTCCATCCACACAATGTCTTACCTCTGATGGCTTCCACCTGTTTCCACAAGTCGTTCATTAGTCCTTAAGACAAAACATAATCAACGAGCATCCACCCAGAGGCCCAGGTGCAGCCAAAAGGTCAAAGTTCAGGTGACCCTGTCACCTAAATTCCCTAAGTTAAAACTTTCCTTCCTTTTGTATTGATTTGCTTAAACACGGGTTTTACCTACCACTTATGCTGACCTCAAAAGCCAAAGACGACCAAAGGCAACAGGCTCCTTACCCATTACTTCTTAAAAACAAAGCAGCTCACATTCCTTTTGCTACAAGTATAATTAATTTCTAAATAAGCAAGCAATCAAATGTTTTATTTTAAAGTTACATCAGAAAATTAAGGGTATACTGGTATGAGGAAAGATGTACTTTCTAAAAATACACTTTACTGGAGCCGGGGAGATGGTTCAGCGTGCACAGCACGGAAAGCATGAGGCCCTGAGTTCGTATCCCCAGTACCCATGTAAAAAGCTGAGTGTGGTTTAGATCGCCTGTAATCCCAGCAACGGTGGGTGAAGAGAAGCAGCCTCCAGGAGCTCGATGGCAGACCGGCCAGCCTAGCAAAAAATGGCCAGCTTCCCCTTCTTAAGAGACTTTATGTCAAGGCAATGAAGCAGTGAGGGATAGAGGAAGATATTCTATGTCCTGCCTTGGTCTATGGATGTGTGCACACCTGTATGCATCCCATGCACAAAATGTGCATGCATACATCTGCATGTGTGTGTGTGCACACACACATTACTGGAATACAAAGAACTAACACAACAACTAAGTCCCATTTGCTACTTCTACCTTTTAGACATACAATTCTGCGCATACTCTCTTTATCTTGAATTTCCTGGTATCTCCACCCCAAATGTACTTGATTCACTGGGTCTCTTTAGCTATTTCTGACAACTGTAATTCTTTATCACTGCCCCTTCAAAACTTACACTACTCTCACATAAACGTTCTCTCCCAATTGCAAGTGTCCAAACTCCTCCATGGTGCATAGGTCACAAATTTGCCCTTCTTCTGCCTTTTCCCTGCCAGTTCTCATCACTCCCTGAACCATGCCCAAATCAAAGTGCTACCAAATTCAAAAAAATATCAAATGCCCTTGTCTCCACGTCTCTTCCTAGGGACACTCTGTGCTCTCCCTGTTCCTGCCACACCTTCAAGACTTGGCTCAAGTATACTCCAAACAACCCCAGCCTATCAAAATTAAAGTCTCCAAAACATCTTTCTTGGCTTAATGAAGACTGAGGGCACAGACCATCAAATTATAGCATCCAGAACTAATTGCCCAGTGCTGCCCACTTTCACAGCCGCAGCCTTCCCCTAACTCTGAATCACCTGTCCCCATGAGATGTCCTAATATACTTTTGCAAATTACAAACAGCCTCTCTCCTATTCCCTTCCCATTAAAGCCTTTTCTGCTACCTTAGAAAGTCTCCCAAACTTAACTAACCCGTCCTTCCTCCTGTTTTCGTTAGTTTCATTTACCATAGGGCCAGCAAACCGCTGGAAACCTCAGGCAACATGAAGATTCAGCCTGATTTTTCTATCCCTTCAAAGAAATTGTACCCTCATGAATCCATCCCTAAGACAAATCAATACCCAATCAGCAATGCTCTCTCAACTCATCCACCACACCCAAACTCATCCTTAGTGTGTCCCCAGTTAACTGCAATCTCGCCGGTCTGCAGCACTTCACCAACCCTCACACTGCCCTAGGTCCCCTTTTCACTCCACCAAAACCTCGCCACTCCCCACACCCCCTCCTACACCTGTTTCTACATCTCCCGTTTCCCATCTCATCTTCCGTTCTCTAATGTTGCCCAAACCCTCGTCCGACCCCTCCATCCATCCTACCAGTTCACTCTTGCACAGAAATCCCCTCCCAGCCCATGCCTTAGGATCCCTCTGCCCCGCCCAGCCTGGCTTTGCCCCGCCCTCCCAATCCTGAGCCCCGCCCCTTGCCCCATAGGCTCGGCCAGGGGCGGAGCTTGTTCTTCCTCCCTCCTCTCCCCCGCCCCCTACCGTCACGTTCAGGGGCAGCCTGACCCCGAGCGGCCCCGCGGTGACCCTCGCGCAGAGGCCTGTGGGAGGGGCGTCGAGGGTCCCCGGCAACCCCCCGTCGGTCCCCCTCCCGCCTAGTCTCCTCCCCCTGGGAACGCGCGGGGTGGGTGACAGACCTGGCCGCGCGCCACCACCACCGCGCCTGCCGGGGGCGCTGAAGCTGCCTGAGAAAGAAGCCACGGCTGCCGCCTGGAGGAGGTGCCGTAGCGCCCGCCACCGCTGCCGCCGCCGCCAGGGGTAGGAGCTAAGCCGCCGCCATTTTGTGTCCCCCTGTTGTTGTCGTTGACATGAATCCGACATGACACTGATTACAGCCCAATGGAGTCTCATTAAACCCGAGCCGCGGCCCCGCCCCGGCGCCGTTCCATTGGACGAGACCACGAACACTTGAGGCCATCCGTTGGCCTACGGGTCTGTCCGTCACCCGCTCACTAAACACTCTGCCCCCCATTGGGGCAAGTTGGTGCCGGTCATCTCGCCTCCACATAGACACACCTCTCGACCCATCATTTTTCCCCCCCACCTCCGGCACCACCCCGAGGGAGGGTCGACTGCCAGTACCAATCAAGAGACCGCGGGGCCCGCCTTTTCCGGGCACCTATTGGTCCAGTTCTTTTTCTCTCTCACAGACACCGCGCCACCTCTACTTCCACCTACCCGCCCCCTCTACCTCTAGAAATGGATTGGATCTAGGCGCAGCAGAGGCGCTTGGGCTTATTGGCTGTACACAACGCCAATCAGAAGCCTTTTCCCTCTCCCCTCCCCCACTCAACCCCAAAGCCCCTAGCCCGCAGCTAAAGTTTGTGTGAGAGCTGATCGCTGGCGGCGGCCGCAGGATTTAGGGGTGGGCGCAGGCGGGCGCGCGCGGGCGGGCACGCGAAGTTAAAATTCGAGGTTCTCAGTCGCCTGCTCCCGCCGAGGAACGCGCGGACGGGCGCGCCGCCCGGAGCGTTCCATCCAGCCCCCTCCTCCACCCTCTCTCCTGTCCCGTCCCGGGCGACTACTCGCCCGCCCCCTGGCTCGCATCCTACCCCCCTCACATACCCCCTACCCTGCCAGCCTCAGGCCAGGTGCAGGAGGAACGATCTCGCTGCAGCCTCTTCGCCATCCCATACGGAGGGGGAGCAAGCCCCCTAGCCGCCGGGCGTGCACCCCCGACTCCGCACTCGCCCGTGTTTGCAAGCACGTGCACCATTCGCCGCTGCCTCCGGCCACCCCGGTTCCCGGCTAACCTCGCCTGCAGCCCGGCCAATAGCTTGCTGCCCTTTGTTGCTGCAGACCGGGTCTCCCCGCTGCCTTCCTCAGTCTCCGCCTCGTCCTTTGCCAGCCGCCCGGGTCCGCAGCGCCGCGCTCCCCCCGCCCGGGACCCACCGCCGCCGCCGCCTCCTTCTCCTCCTCCGCCTCCTCCTCCTCGGCTCCGGGCTGCAGCGCACAGAGCCCGAGGCAGCGCCGCCCAGCCCCGCTCCCCCCGCGCCGCCCGCTAGCCCGCCTGGCCCGGCCGGGGGCGCAGCCCGGACCCCGCCCGCCCCAGTCTCCGCCCCGGGGGTACCTGCCTCCGCCCCGGGGGGCTCCGCTCACCGCCCTCAGGGGAGGGCGGGGATGCCGGTGTCCGAGAGGATGGGGACGCCTGGGCTGTTTTGGGGCGGAGAGTGTGTGTCCGCCAGGTCTGGGACTGAGGTGCGGTCTTCTTAAACGCGCCCCCCCTCCCGCCGCCGTGGGCCCCAAACTTCGTCCTTCTCCCGGGCCTTGTACCCTCGAGCGACCGCGGCAGTTTTGGGGCGGGGGATGCCTCAGGAGCTGTCTCTACCCTGATCAGGAGGAAGAGGGAGCAGTGACATTCAGCGACTGCGGACAGGCATCCTCGGGTGGGAGTGGGGATGTCAGACGCAGGCTGGAGAGGGAAGCTGCCCCTCAGGATGCCCTCTCCCGGCCTGCGGGAGGCTGGCGAGCTCGGAGCTGCGTTCTGGGTGCTTCCTGGACTGTGCAGCTGGATGGCAGAGGGGCAAGGGGTTGGGCGGGGGGCGACCGCTGGGGGGCCCTTCCCTAGTCTCCAACCAGAGCTCCAACCAGGAAAGCTGATGGCGAAGTTCGGTTTTCCAGGCTTCCCCTGGGCCCCCGGAGTTCCTGAGGCCCATACGAGGGAGGCTAGGGGGGATCCTCTGGCCGCCCAGGCAAGGCTACTCGAAAAGCTGCCCACATGCCTTGCAGCGCCCTCCCGGACTTTGGAGAAAACGTCCCTGCCCTTCCCAGAGTTGGGTGGGATGCTAGTAAGAGATACTTGAGAGTATGAGAAAGGTAGACTTGAGAAAAGGCTCCTTCTACAGAGTTTCAACAGTTTGTCTTCCCAGACCAGTGGGAAGCAAACCTATGTCCCTGGGAAAGCCAAGTTTCCCCGTGTGGTGGCCGGGGTGGAAAAACCACCTGTTGCCTTAAGTTCTGTCCTTGAATCAGGATGTTCTTGGTGAGGGGATGTAGGATGTCAAGGAGTAGGAATTTCGGTTTCCCTGCCCTGAATGACTCACATTTTCTTTCATGCCACTGACACTACTGCAGCAGTGTTCAACTCCCCATTAGCAACTACTGTTCAACTATGTAGGTACTTTGTTAGAACCAATAATCTCTGTTCTTATCTCAGACACAGCAGCAGCATCCCTGTCACATGCAGAAAGAAATACACAAAGGCTACTCTCTGGTTTTCGAGCTTCCTCTGCTTCTGAGCTTGGCAGCGAGGTGAGGAAGAAGCCAAGACAAAGGGCAGAGGTGAATGAAAGATTTTTTTTTAAAGGGGGGGGGGGAGCAGAAGAGTTGTAACACTACACTCAGAACTGTCACCAGTTCCATTATAAACCTCTTTTATAGGTGTTTTATTACTTGGTTGTTAGTTTTTAAAACACAAACCTCTTTGGATTAAATCTGGGCACTCTCAGGCTCAGCTTAGAGAAACAAAACACAAGGTAAACTCAGCCACTGACTGGCTTGGCAACTTCTGAGTTACATTTCTGATGAAGCAAACCAGGGATCGGGTTTTCTATGTATCTTCCTGTCTGTTTCATTTAGGATCTTCAATAACTTGCTCAAGAAGAGTTTTTACAAGCCATTAGTCCATAACTCAGTCCTGTTCATTTAGATTGTTTCAAAGAGAGGGCATTTATAAGGTGTGCTTTTTTTCCTATAATACAAGTGCTAGGAATTTTATTCTCCAAGAAGTTACAAAGTAAATTTAAGGATACTGGCTGACTCATTAGCCCTTCTGTTTTGCTTTGTTGCATTTCTGATAGTCTGCCCAGATGCACTTTATTTCTTAAGTTACATCTTTGTCCCTTGGGATGACATTTATTTTTCTCGAGACAAGACAGGGTTTTGCTCTGTAGACCAGTTGGCCTCAAGCTCACAGCAGTCCTCCTACCCAGTCTCCCAATTGATAGAATTACAGATAGTAAACCACTACGCCAAACCCTCTGACTGCATTTTATCTGAAGCAATAAAACAAACCATGTCTTTAAAAACAAGGTTTAAAACTCTAGATCTCTATATTCAAACCAAGTATGTTAAAGATGCAACTAAATCCAGTAAGAACCCAAGTCTACATTTGCCAGCCTTCACTCATTTCCACTGCCACCCAAAAGGAAGCCCTAACACTTAGAACTGTCACAGTGCTAAGGATAAAACCCAGGCCCTTGGGCTCATTGTGCACAAGGATTTCCACAGCATCACAGTAAACAGATTGTTTAAAGAACTTGTTTAATGCTCATGGTTCAAGCCCCAGACACTCTGAGAGCAAGAGAGACAACAAAAAATAGGTCGATGTTTGCCTAAGTCTGTGCTGCTGTAGCTCCAGGAGCTAGCAAACTCAGAAAACAGAAATATAGTGTACTTTCTTTCCTTAACAAAATTATCCAATGGGTGTGGCAAGAAAAGGGAACACAGTTTTCCCACTGCTATTCCCCGGGAGGGTTACTTGTTCTTTGATAAATCTGCCTCTTCAGATAAGTAGGACTGAGAGGATAACAGAGACGCAGCCAAAGATACTCACTGCTCACTCTTAAACCTCTTTCTTATCTGTGGTATCTCAAGTTTCTGCTGAGTGAAATAGCTCAATTAAGTTAACCTAGGAATGGCTAGAATTGAAAACCAAGCATAGCACACATTCTGCACCATATAAACTAGCATCCTATCTCACCTATCCTCCACCACTGGAAAACAGCTATTCTCTGCCAGAACTATTGACAGCTATTTGTGCTGCTAGTGCAGTCCACTGGAATCAGAATCATCTGGGATGCTTCCCAGATGCCATCCTTGGTCCAGCCCACTTTCTAATTCAGTAGCTCTGGAATGGGTTCCCAGATCTACACTGTTAGCTCAAGACTTGTATTGAAATTCTCAGTTTTTGAATTTGAGAACTGCTAGCCTAGGCTGAATTCTTCCCCCCAACAGAAATAATTCCATGACTTTCTTAGCCAGAATTAGGACTGGAATGATTCCAGGGTGTGTGACCCATGTGTCCTTGAGCTTTAACAAAAAACTTAAAAAAAAAAAAAAGTGCAGAGTAGGTGGGGAAGGAGTCTAAGGGAACCACAGAGGTTTTGATCTTTGGGGCTTGTTTACTTGCTCTGAGTCAAGTCAGGCAGCTACATAAGAAGTAACACACACACACACACACACACACACGCTGATTTGGGGGAATGTGGGTTAGGAAGCAGCAGACAGAAAGACCTTGAACTTACTTATCCAGGACCTAGCCCATGATGAATTCTACGTACCTTTAGGGGCTTAGAAAGCTTTAGCCTAGGACTACAGAGACAGCTTAATTGAGTACTGTCTGCTTGCTCTTTAGAGGACTCAAGTTCAATTCCTAGCACACACATAGCAGCTTACAACTATCTTTAACAACAGTTCCAGGGGATCCAACCCTCACACGAGCATACATGCAAGCAAATGACCAACGTACATAAAATAAAATAAATTTTTTTAAAAAAGCATTATCCTATGGAACCCTTCAAACTCCTAAGGCTAATTAGGAATGGATACCCACAGAGTTCAAACATCTGATTTCAATAGTCATGGACAAAAGAGGCTATCAGTCAATCATTAAATGATTTAATAAACTCAAGCTCTGTAAAGGAACAACCCAAGTTAACCTCAGATGATATCACCCCACACCTCATATGTGCCTTCCTGCTTTGTGATTGATTGGTTGGTTGCTTTTGTTTTGTTGAAATGGGCTAGTGTGGAACTCACTGCATCTCTCTCTGGTTGACCTTCAATTCCAAAATCTTCCTGCCTCAGCCTCCAGAAGCTGAGATGTAAGCTTCACCTCCATACCTTAAAAAGCTTTTGAATACTTAAATTCATTCTGGATCAAGTCTGAAACCAGTGACCCAATAGAGGACTACACCCAACACTACTCCTCTCTGACTTGGCCAGCTAGCTCCCTTGTTCTTTCTGGGCAGTGCCCTCACTCCCTACTTTACCTGACAGAGACCTTGAAGGACTCTTCTTTCTAGACCAAGCTGCTGCTTCCTCTGTCAAGTTTTCCTGGCCTGTACAGGGACCCACAGGGCTCTGATTACTTCTGTAGCCCTGGTCTGTATAAAGCTTAGTATTTGTTGAAAGACCAAATAAATAAAAGCATTTATCCAATCCTGTGATCACAGTTTTTCCTAATTAATCTTTCTACTGTACAGACCACTAACATGCTCATCCGAATAACTGCCCTCATCCTATGGAGGTGTCCTGAAGCAATTCAGATGTGATTCATGCTCATGCCATATTTAGAATCACCTGAAGGGTGTTAACCCAACCTTTGCTCTAGGTCTCACTTGAGGCTAATTAAACCTGGAGGCAGGGTCTGTTACTTATTTGTTTTGTTTTTTCCTCATTTTCCCTTGTTTTTTAATAAGGGAGGACTGGAGCTGGAAAGATGGCTCAGTAGTTAAAAGAATTTGTTCTTGCAGAAAACTCAGGTTCAGTTCCTAGCATCCACACTGGGCACAGCCACCTTTAACTCCAGTCCCAGATAATCCAATTCTCTCTTCTGGCCTTTGTACCTGGGTACCTGTGTGCATGTGATATACATACATTCACACTAAAAACTAATTTTTGTGTAAATAAGACTGGGCCTTACATAACCCAGGCTGGCCAAAAGCTTGCTGCCCTTCAGTTTAATTTCTGAGCCTTCTACCCTCACCTCCTAAGTGTTGAGGAAAAGTGTGCATCTCTACCCCAAGTTAGTTTACTTAGTGCTGGGAGAAGGGACCCAGGTTTCGGACTTACTAGACAAGAACTTCACCATATTATACTAAGTCTCCAATCCTCATCAGCATCTTTTCAAAACATCATGTGCAAACTTACATACTTACATAACACTCTGTATAGGAAATCTTCAGGCTTCTGAGGTTTGCTGTCTAATATGTATTTAAAAGATAGCTTTTAAATTAACAGATCTTTATTTAACCAACCAAGCTGGCCAGTTGTAGTGGTTCTCCTATAATTCCAGCACTCACAAGGCTGGGATTATTATATCAGGCAAAACTGAGGACAGTTCTAGGCAATCTGGATGAATGCAAGCCAGCTTGTACTAAAGAAAAAGATCCTTGAAGGCAGCTGTAATTTTTTTATTCTTATCTTTTGGTGTGGTCTTGGGGAGTGAAGCTAGGACCTTTTGTATGCTAGGTGAATACTCTATCAGCTAAGCCATGCCTCCACTCCCTGTGGAATTCTGTCTCTGAGCTTGTTATATGAAAGCTCAAGTACATCTTTTTATAAGAGAGTTTTTGAGTTAGCAGGATGACTCAACAGAGTCGTCCCACTGGCTTTCCTTGGGATGGAACTTGAAAGGTGAACTTGCAACATGAGGTTCAGTGTAGAAGCTGCTGATTTGAAAGTGATGGTTGGCTGCACAGGTATTATATAGCTGAGAAGGAAAACTTAAGGCCTGTGTCATCAACTCTGTTGAGAAAATGGGACATTTCCAGATATAGAGTGATTAGGACACATGCACATTGTCTGAGAAGGCTAGCCTCTAACTCAACAATTATGTAGACAACAGAATATTAGTATCTAGATTATATGTGTAAAAAACTTATAAAAACCAATTGTTTTGTTTGTTTTTTTTAGATTGATATTTGTACTATAGCCCAGACTGATCTCTAACACAAGGCAAGCTTCTTGCCTTAAGTGTCCCAGTTTGAGAATTATAAACAGGAGCTACCAACACCAATTTTAAAAAACTTTCTTGAATTTATTCATGTATTTAGTAAACACTTACCAAGCATCTACCATATGCTAGGAACTGTGCCAATCTGTGAGTATATTCCTATTCACATAAGACTTGCTGCCTCACAGAAAACGAGGGTTGGTTGTTTTATTTTTAAGATTTATTTTTTTATATGTAAGAGTGTTTTGTCTAAATTTATGTTATATACTGAATTCATGCATGGTGCCTGAGAAGCCAGATGAGGGCACTGAATTCCCTGAAACTGGAGCTACAGATGGTTGTGAGCCACCATATGGGTGCCAGGAACTAAACTCAGACCTCTGCAAAAGCAGCAAGTGCATTTAACCAAGGTTCATCTTTCTAGCCCTCAATTATTGTTTTTTAAACATGTGTTTTATTTTTAATTATATGTATGCGAGTATTGAGTCTGTGCATGAGAGTACAGGTGCTTGGAGGACAGAAGGCATCTGATCCTCTGAAGCTGGATGACACGTGGTTGTGAGCCACCCACTTTGATGCTGGGAATTCTGATCCTCCATAAGAGCAAAACACAACACATGCTTAACCACTGAGCCATTTCTCCAGCCCATAGGTATGTTTTTATTTTCATTTTTAGTGGTTCTGAGAATTGAAAGTAGGCCCTCATCTATGCTACCAAATAGGTATCTTACTACTTACTGCCTTATATGCTAGCAAATAGGTAACTTACTATCGAACTGTTCCAAGTTCTTTGTTTTTATTATCAGTGTCATTCTTTTTGAGACAAGGCCTAGGTAGGTCTTGGAATTGTGGTCCTTCTGCCTCAGCATCCCACATAACTGGGATTACAGCCTTGTCCCACCAGGGTTAGCTGAGACTCATGCCTGTCATCTCGGCATTTGGTGGGCCACAGATCTCTGTAAATCTGAGACTAGTCTGATGTATATATTGAGTTCCTGGTCTCCCAGAGCCTGGAGAAATGTGGCTCAGCCAACTGATGGCTAAGGCTCATAACTAAAAGGACACGAATATCTAAACACTACATATAGTATGTATGATTATTGCTAGTTTTCTTCTATGGAATGAATGTACACAGCAGCCATCTCAGCTTTTCCCTTTGAGAGATCCAAAGTAATACATCTTGAGTAGCTCCTATCTACTGCAGTTACTCACTCCAGCTGCCCCTTCTGGAGTTTGCTGCCTATCAATCTGCTTCATGTGCCTGGTCTTGGTGGCTGATAGGACTTGGTACACCTAGTAATTGAGACTGAGATCTTGTTCCTTCCCATTCTTCTGCTACATATCCAGTGATTGCTCTTAGTAGAGAGTCTATAATAATCCCTAGAGTTTGCTTCTTGAATCAGCACTAGTAAAGAGTCTATAATAATCCCTAGAGTTTGCTTCCTGACTCAGCACTGGTGACTTGGACTAACAATACCAAATCCAGATTACCTGTAGTCCACAGTATATCCATCTTTGTGACAAGAAGACTACTGTTCCCCCAGTTATTCTCTGTTTCCTCATGAATCAATGCTTTCCTTTCCATTCGGTCAGGACATAGAACCACTCCCTATTGGTGGTGAAAATGAGAATCAATGCATCTTATTTTTGGAGTCAAGAGTTTAAAAACGAGGGTATGGTAACACATACCTATAATCCCAGCACTTGAGGCTGAAACAGGAGGGTTGTAAATTGGAGGCCAGGCTGGATACATAGTGAGAAAATGTGGGACTGGGGAGATGGCTCAGTGGATAAGAGTGCTTACTGTGCAAGCAAGAGAATCCAACACCCCTGTGAAAATAAACAAGCATGGCATGACAGTAGGCACCTGAGCCACAGCACTGCTGGGGAGGAGGCGGGGCATCCCTGGGGCTTGTTGGTTACCAGCCTAGCTCCCAGTCCACTGAGAGACCTTGTTTCCAAGGACGAAGGTAGAGAGTAGTGATAGAGCAAGACACTCAGTGTCTTCCCCTGGCCTCCAACGGTACACACTACACACACTGCACACACATACACCACACATAGATCAATCACAGAGGTTCACACAGAAAAGAGAATTAGAGTAACCCATTCTCCATCTCTTCTCTTCTTTCTCTTCAGTAACATCTCAAAAGCCATGGGCTCCACAGGATGAGCAACAAGTTAGACTAACTCTGTTTAGACTGGACTCCCGAGTAACTGAATACAGGTGATTCCTTCCACAGTTCTGACTTGCTACAAGAAGAATAAACTTTGCTGCATTAAGCTAAATAGAAAATGAAGTTTATCTAATATAGCAAGCAGGTGGTGGTGTTCACACATACTCCTGAATGTAATCCTTCACAAGTACATCTCTATCCCTGACCTTAGCTAAAACAATGAGAAGCAATACAAATACGTTTTTGTTTGTTTGTTTTGTTTTGTTTTGTTTTTTTGAGACAAGGTTTCTCTGTATAGCCATGACTGTCCTGGAACTGGCTCTACAGACCAAGCTGGCCTCAAACTCAGAGATTTGCCTGCCTCTTGTCTCCCAAATGTTGAGATTAAAGGTGTGTGGCACCAACTCGAGGTTTCCAAACCATTTTTAAAGACACCTTTTCGCCCTTCTGTACCTAAATGTTTGTTCCTTACAGATCACAGTACCAATTTTTATTTTTGTTTTGACACGTGTTCTTGTTACATATTCCAGGCTCTGCTTCTTAGATACACCACTCCACTCAGCTTAGTCCCAGATATCTGTCATAGCAGTGCAAAATGAACTATCATAGAAACTGGCTTCCTGACTTCAAAATAACTCTTTTTCTCATCGCTGTGAGTGGAGCTTTTGGAAATATGGATGTTGCTTGGGAATAGGTCTGCGTCTCAAGGGAGAGAGAAATAAATTCTGCCTTGAATCTATTCAAAACTCTCTTGGCAGCTTCTAGGTCTAGTCTTGGAGCTCTAAGAAATGGCTAATGACCTAGGAGCTGATTTACACAACAGCTAAGAGAAGCACAATTTATTCTTGTCAATTAAAGGAGTTGGGGGAATGGTGTTGGCATGGTGTTGTGCAATTCTGTGGCTCCACTGAAAACCTCGGCGGATAAACAGTGTGAGAAGTTAGGCTGCTGAAGTGGACTCCAGGAGCACATTTGCTGAACATGGCTTTAAAGTGTCTGGTGTAACAATGTTGTTAATAATAGCTAACACTCATGGAGTACTTACAAAGCTAAGTGATTTCCCTGAATTGGCTTGTTTGATCCTCACAATCATCTAGTTTAAATACTGCTGTTATCCCCTGTTCTACAGACAAGGAAACTGTGACCCTGAGGTGCTGAGTACTTGGTGGGAGGTCAGTATTCCCAGCCAGGCTTTTTTCCATTACTTTCTGCTTGCCCCTCTAGGAGGCTGAATTACAAGACCAGGCTTGCTGAAGCCATTCCTCCATAAGAGTGGCCCTCTCTAGGTATTCAGGAGTTCAGGACTGTACTTTTGAGAGCAGCATTATTGACAGATACAGATCTGATGAGCCCATAACATCACTACACCACAGACTATCAGTGGCATCAGGAATCAGAGATTGGAGCCCAGGGAGGATGAGGTGACACTAGGGATAGAAGGAAGGAGTCCTGAAACATAATATATGAAAAAGGTGTTATTGATAGTCACCAAGCCAACAATTATATACCAGGCATGGATATGTCTAGAGACACAGACGACAGGCAGGTGCATGTGCACATGGGAATTATCACTTTCTTTGGAAAACAAAAGCCTTGCACTTAATTAATATGAGGATTGTATCACATTGAGGGTGGAGTGAGCAAGGCCAGAAATGTTGTGCCCTGAGTAGCAGCAGCTGCTTAAGTAGGGGCTCATAGGAGGCCTAGGCAAAGCCAGCCATGAACCCGCCCCCACCATCCAGTGCCATCCCCAACTACCAAGCTGCCTGTTCTCTGTACCTTTATCATTCTCTATCCCACAGTGCCAGCTAAGTCACTCAGCTGTCACAATGAGGCCTTGAGCTGCAGGATACAAAATAACTCCTGGGAGACCTCCCTCAGGCTGAGGCCGGAAGGCTGAAGGCCAGCCTTTCTGGTGCCCAGAGAGTGCCAGCTGCATCTCCCAAGTTGCTAAATTAGCAGGACTGTTGTTTTTCTTTTAATTTTTGTGTGAACTCAAGAATAGGTGGCGGATGTCTTGGCAGCATGTGAATGACAGCCTTACTGAAAGAATTCACCTAGCTAAAAAGGGTGGCTGTCAGGCACACAGAACTCAAGTGAAGCAGGCTTTGCTCCAGCCTCTTGCTCACCCTCCCAAGCAGTAATCAGCCTGCCTTCCCAGGATCCCTCACCAAGCCTGCCTCCTGGCCAGGCAGACCCCAGAGCAAAGGCCTGCAGGAAGAGGCCCACAAGGTCAAAGTTTCTACAAACTGATAGACTTGCTTCTGACAAGGATCCTAGCTGGCAGGCCAGCATTATTACCATACCAGCTTGAGAATGAATGGGCTGGAGAGCTGAAGAGTCACTCCAAGGATGGTGGCCTAGACCATCAGTACTCTTGCAGAAACTGCAGAAGTGCTGCTTTTATCTGAGCATCACTTTTGGCCCTCCTTGATGCTGTGCACAATGCACCCAGGGCTCTCAACTGCAGTATGCTGGGGGAAGCTGAGACCTGGGAACTCCAGCTCCTTTCAGTGCTTCACCGATGCCTTTATTCACAGCAGTCTGTATCTTTATGAGACAAACTATAAATGGAAGAACTGACATTTGTTTATTTGTTTTTGAAACAGGGTTTCGTATAGCCCAGGTAAGCCTTGAACTTGTTGTATGTTGCTTAAAATAACCCTAAACTTTCGATCTTCCCGTCTCAATCAGATTACAGGCATATGCTACTTTAAAATATATATCTGTCTTATGTGATATTTGTCTGTATGCAGGAACTGGAGAATACTCAGTCATGGATATCATAGTGGCAAGTGTAGGCCAGAGGACAATGCAGGGCTTAATTTTTGCCTACCATGTGGGTCCCAGGGATTCAACAGGGATAATCAGGCTTGGGGGGGGTGGGGTGGGAGGGTGGGCAAGCATCTTTACTCCCTGAGCCATTTGGCTAGCCCATATATTACATTTTTAACGGTAGTTTGGTTTTTAATTTTTCATATATAGCCCAGGTATAGTTGAACACTTTTGTAGTCCCAGCAGCTGGGAGGCTGAAGAGGAAGATCACTTGAGTACACAACTTCAAGCTCAGCCTGGGTAACATATAACATAGTGAGACGCTCCCCCCTCTCAAAATAAATGTTTAAATCCAGCTGAACAGACAGTCCAACATGAGCAATTCACAAAAGTAGTAATAGCTAATATACCTACAAAGTTTTTGGAATGACTAGGTATTAAGTTCATGGTAATCATGAGACTTTTTCCTTTCTAAATTAGTAAACATTAAAAATATTATCAATGCCCTTTTTAAAACTACATTTATCTTCAGCGATGAGTATCATTGAATTACAATCTATCAGTATGTGTTCTGAAAATGTAGTTGGATGACTAGATTGATGGTTCAGCAGTTGAGAGGACCTGAGTTCAATTCCCAGCACCCACGTGGCAGTTCACAGCTTTCTGCAACTCCATTTCCAGGGCTTCTGACACCCTCACATAGGCACACATGCAGGCAAAACACCGATGAAAATAAAATAAATTACATATTTTTAAAAATGTATTTTGCTGTAGGGGCCAGCTATTAAAGTCCATGCTGTACTCTCACCCCAACTGCCTCAACCTGCAGAGGGCTCATACCAGAAATCTGTAGCACCCAACTGGCTTTACTGTTTTGAATTTTAAAGTTAGGGTCACCACAACGTTCTAGACTTCCTTCAAGAGGAAGTTTCTAGAGTCACCCCAGCTACCAGCCAAAGGTTCCTGGCCACACAACAGGAAATATCCCATCAAAATTCAATTTGCATTTCTTTGACTTGGGTGTTCCTTTTCATATGTTTAAGAGGCATTTGTATTTCCTCTTCTTTCAACCTTGTACAACCGTATCCTTGACCTTCATTCTCAATGTTTCTGTTTTTACTCCAACTGAGTCCTTCAATGAACAAATAGGCAGATGTTTTCCTCTGGTCGTATGACTTCATTTTTCTGTTTGTATATTATTATTATATTTTGTTTTGTCTTGAGACAGAGTTTCTCTATGTAGCTCTGGCTGTCCTGAAACTCACTCTGTAGACCAGGCTGACCACAAACTCACAGAGATCCACCTGTTTCTTCTACCTCCCAAATTCTAGGATTAAAGGCTTGCACCTCCACTAGTTTGAGACAGTGCTGGCTGTCCTAGAACTCTCTGTGTTGATCACAGAGACACCTGTCTGTGCTAGATTAAGGGTACTTGGCTGCCATTAGAGTTTTTTAAGTAAAGAAAATGTTAGGTCAGATATAGTGGCTCATGTCTATAACAGCACTTAGGAAGAAGTAGGAAAGTCAAGAGGACAAGGTCAGGGACCTGAAAGATGGCTCAGCAGTTAAGATCAGTTCCCACAGAGGAGTTGAGTTCCCAGCACCCATCCCAGGGACCTCAAAAACCACCTGGAACTCAAACTCCAGACTAGCTGATATCACTGACCTTCTTGGGTAGCTACACACACTTGTGTGCACACTCATACACATACATACACACTCATAATTAATTTTAAAATAAAACTAAATTCAAGGTCAAATCAAGGTTGGATAGCAAGGTTTGAAACCAGCCTGGGCAACACAAGGCTTTGCTTCAAGAAAAAAAAAATTAAAAACACATACTGCCTGGGTGCTCTGCAACTGCTCTATCCGTTGATATGACACACTGTACTGTTGAAATCCATTAAATCATATTTTCCTGGGCTCCTAGAAGGCCAGGGCCATGACTGTCCAGTTCACCATCTGAATCCCACATAGGCAGCCAAGAGATAAGTTTCAGGGCTACAGCTCTGCTTAAGTAGCAAACAGACAGGTGACTCCTTCTAAGGGGTCCCAAAGGAGAAAGCTCGCTGGAGCTCTACCAGCCTTGTTCGATTGTGACAAAATGAGATTTCCAAGGCATTACCCAAGCTCAGGCAGCAGTCTCCGCAGTCAGGAACAGATAAATACAAACAGGTTCATCCAGCCTCTGCCCATAAACCCACTTGCCAACCCCAGGGTTTCTTCAGAGTCACATACTCACTCACTCCCAGCATCCCCTGGACCAGAGCAGCTCCAGAAGCCTCTAGTCTTCCAAGAGACTAGGGAGGACAATGAAGAAATGGGTGACCTAGACTATGTTATGAAAGTCATTAACTCTAATCTAAGAACCCTTGGAAGCATCCCTGTCTATACCTGGAGGAACCGAGTAATGAAAAGGTGGAGAGGAATCCAACACTGGAGCAGGCCAGCTGAGCTCTGATGCTCTCTCCCCAAACTGACACCCAGCTCCTATGCTGTCCCCATCCCATGTTGCCCCGTTCCACCTCCTATGCTGTCCACCTTACCTCCTATGCTGTCCACCTTACCCCTATCCAGCCCCACTGTACAGTGCCTATCCCCACCCTCCTGCACATGCTGCCTGGGGTATATATATTGCTCATTGTCCATGGGCAGAAGTACAAAGTGAACTTTGTTACCTCAGACTGAGTTTTTCTTTTTGGCTCTTAGTCATAGGTGCCATGATGTAAGAGACACATTCTATAAGCTAAGAACATCAGTGTGTCACTCAGGACTTCCAAGACCAAGGGGACACGGTATGTGGCAAGGAGGGCTGTACTTGCTTTGCTTGCATGACTAACCTTGTCCCCAGAGCCTGAAGTAGTCACTCTAACCTGTCACTCCATCAAGCCTTCAGCCTTATCATGAGTTTTAGACTACATGAGATCCTGATTCGAAAACATCATAAAGGCTTTTCAATTTTTCATCAGAAGAATTCTTGTGATAAAAGGACAAAGGGCAGCTGCAAATTCACTTAAATAAACTCCTATGCTTCTCAACAACACTTCTTTGAATTGAAGTTTGCCCCATTCTCTGTATTACCCCCCACAGAGTACACTCTTATCTCCATAATGCTCTGTAATTGAGAGGAGATTGAAGACTTTTACCCCTTAAATAGGTTTGGCTTTCACTAACCTCAAGGATATCCTCTTAAATGATCACATAATTATCAAATTCAGAAAATTTAACATTGCTAAATTGCTTTATCTAACCTGGAATTCATATTCAAATATCACTAAGTGTCCCAATAAAGGCTTTTATAGCTGTTTCTTCCTTAGACCAGAAGCCAAGCCTAGATCTGATTTAACTGTCTCTCCAGTGCAGACCAGTGCCTCAGCCTTTCCCTTACTTTTGTAAGGATTTTAGTGGCCTGCTTCCTTTGGATCTGCCCAGTGTTGCCTCAGATAAAGTTTAGGGTTTAGGTTTTGTTTCTGTGACCTCAGGAAAACTAGACTTCTGCTTCCTCAACCCACCGCACTGCACTCCACCTGCTCAGGACTGTTCACGACTCCCCGCCCCCCCCCAACTCTAGTTGTCCTCACTTGCTTTTGTTCTGTCTCCTTTTAATAAGATACTTTTGTTGTTTTTTGGGTTGGTTTGGATGGGGTTGATTTGGGTATAACAGACAGGGTTTCTCTGTGTACCCTGACCTAGAACTCAACCTGTAGATCAGGCTGGCCTCAAACTCAGATATCTGTCTGCCTCTCCCTCCTGAGTACTGGGATTTAAATGAGGGATTTAAATCTTTAACATGTCCCGGACTTTTGTTGATTTTAATTAGGAAAAAACACATATTCCATAAAATTTACCATTTTCCTTTTTTGTTTCAAGAAAGGGTCTCATTACATCACTCTGACTGTCTGGAACTCACTCTGTAGACTAGAACGATCTTATGTCACAGAGCTCCTCCAACCTCTGCCTCCCAAGCGCTGGATGAAAGGTGCGCGCCACCATACCTGGCCTGAGTGGGTTTTTAGATACAACATTCTTTTATTTACAACTGATATTGCTTAAGAATATATGATTTTCTAGTTTAAAAGTGGGAATGTGTCAGTATTAAGAGATAGGACACTGGAAAACTAGTCCTACTACACAGAACATAGCAGATCCAGAGGGCCCTTAAATCAAGTACCATCCACTTCAAAGTGTGTGTGTGTGTGTCTGTGTGTGTGTGTGTGTATGTGTGTATGTGTGTCTGTGTGTGTATGTGTGTCTGTGTGTGTGTGTGTTTTGAGGCAAGGTCTCAGGAAGCTTAGGCTGTGTTTAAAGGATATGCAGCCAAGGATAGCCTTAAACTCTTCTCCTTCTTTCAAGTGCTTACGATTACAAGTATGCCCCACCATCCCAGTGTGGTTTAGTGTTGGAGATTGAAGCCATAGCTTCCTGCATGCCAGGGCAAGAATTTTACCAGCTTAGTCACATCCCTACCCTTACAGTGTTGATTTTGTGGGATGAGGGTATACATGTTTATGTGTGGGGTGTGCCTGTTGAATCCAGAGGTCAACCCCCAGTGTCCTTCCTCAGGTGCCATCCACCTGGATTTTGTTTGAGACAAGGCCTCTCATTGGAGTACACACAATCCGTTCTGCTGGGATCCTCCCATCTCCTAGGTACACTCTTATTACAAGCTTAAATCACAAAGTCAGACTGGGTTCTAGGCATCAAACTCAAGCTCTTATGCTTGCAAAACAAGCACTTTACAGACTAAGCTCTCTTCTCAGCCCCCATAGAATTAATTACTTAGAACAAGAAAAGGTGTTTGCCACAAAAGACTGGTGACCCATGCCCAATTCCCCAAACTTAAAGGTGGGAGAGCCAACTCCATAAAACTGTCCTCTGACCACCAAGTATTCACTCTGGCATGTGTGTCACCAATAAGAAGAAGAAGAGGAAGGGGAGGCAGAGGAGGGAAGGTTTGCCCACAGTGAGTTTGTTGGGGGCATTCACAGAACATGAGAAACAGTTAGAAGCTTCACTGAAAGGCTGCAGTTCAGGCTCACTTTAGGAAGGGGACATAGGAAGTGGCCCCAGCTGCCCCTGGAGGTATGGTTCCCTAGGGAAAACTTTTGAATGTCACATTTCCTTCTTCAGAATTAAGGAAGTACAGCAGCTTCTCTGATACAGGCCCTGCAGCTATCCCACCTGCTGAGCACTGGGAATGCCTATGCTGTTTTCCACCCTTCCAAACAGAGGCATAAATCTAAGGTTATATAAAACTTGGCATTAATACCAATTTTCAGGGGATACTATTGAGGCTCTAGAGAATTCCATGGCCAGCGCAAAATGGGGAAAATGATCAAAGAAAAATTTAGCCCAGGGAGCCTGGGACATCTCAGGTCAATGAAAACCCACCATTTACTCGAGTGCTGAGATTAAAGGTGTGCATCACCATCTCCCGGCTGTGCTCTGGTATTTTAGAGTTGAGATGGACCAAGAATTTACACATGCTAAGCACATGTTTTATGATTTAGTCACCCCAGACTCAGTAGCGTAGTTCAACTTTTAATACTGGGGCTTGAGCCTAGAGCCCTGGGCATACTAGGGAAGCAGGCAAGGGCTCTCCCACTAAGCTATGATGCGCTGTATCTCCAGCCCCTTTTATTTTTGTTGATTTTGTTTGGTTTTTGAAAGAAGTCTCACACTATAGCCCAGGTTGGCCTGTAACTCATTAAGTATCCAAGGCTGGTCAGAATGGCTTACTTCTGCCTCTATTCTTGTTTACCTGTATTAAAACAAACAAACAAAAACAAACCAAGAAAAAAAAAAAAGAAGAAAAAAAAAGAAGGAAGAAGAAGAACCCCAGGCGTTATGAAGCATGCCTAAGACAATTCAAAAGTCCACATTCTTCCAAACAAAAGCGTGGTCAGGCCTATCACAGCAATGCACCAGTCCCTGGTACCAATTTCTGCCTTAGTTTGGGTTTCTTTTGCTGTGAAGAGACACCGTGACCACAGCAACTCTTACAAAGGAAACATTTAATTGGGGCTTGCTTACAGTTTCAGAGGTTTAGTCCAGTATCATCTTGGTGGGAACCACGTAGGTATGCAGGCAGATATGGTGCAGGAGAAGCAGCTGCGTCTGGATCCACAGGTAGCCGGAAGTGAACTGACTCACTTCCTCCAAGGAAACCAAACCTACTACAACAAAGCCACACCTCCTTTACCTACAGGCTTATGGGAGACATTTTATTCAAACTAGCACAGCCATCTTGCCAGCTCCGGTTACACATCTCTTAAGGATCTTTTATAGTTCTTATGTTCCCTGCCTCTCTCTGTCTTTCCATTCCTCCTCCCGCTCCCTCTCTCTTGTTGCCTCACCAAGCCTCTGGGGCTAACCTTGAACACATGATCCCTCTGCCAAACATTTCAGTACTGAAATTACCTTGTGCAGTTTTTTAGTTTATCCATGTGCCTATTTTCTATTTTCTGCTTTACACACACAGTCTTTTGATACAGTTTTAAACTTTTTTTGTGTGTGGGGGGGTACAAGGCACACTACCATTGATGTAGATCTACAGCCCTTTCAGGTTTGTTTGGTTGATTTGGTTTTCTAGTACCTTTGAGAATTGAACTTAGGGCCTCACACAAGCTAGGCAAATACTCTCCCACTAAGCTAAGTCCCAGTCTTTTTTTGTTTTTGTTTTTGTTTTTTTGAGATAAGATTTTCATAGCTTAGTCTAGCCTGATACAACTGTTCTCCTGCCTCAACTCCTCTAGAACTCCTCTAGTTCTGAGGAATTACAGGTATGAACTATCATACCAGGCTTTGGGGAGGTTCTTTTTCTGTTTTTGATATTTCTTTGTGCACTTATTTTCTGTGAACAAATGTGTGCCACATACACACATCAGAGGTGGAAGAAGGCATTGGATCACCTGGAGCTGGAATTCCAGGCTGCTGGGAGCCAAATCTGGGTCTCCAGGAAGTGTAACAAGTGCCCCTAACTGCTTAGTTGCTCTTGGGAAGGCCCTGAGGGCTGAGTCCCTCTCTGGTTACAGGTTTGCTCAAATTCTTGTAGTTCTTCTTTTGGTTTGATTGGTTCTGTTGAGAGAGACTCAGGCTTGCCTCAGATTCCCCAAGTAGCTGACAGTGACCTTGACCTCCTGACACACTCTACCTCCCAAGGACTAGGTTTACACATAGAAATTGCCATCATTTGGTTTTTATTGGGCTCTGTCTTTTGTTTTTTAAGAATTATTTTTGCATGTGTGTCTGAGTGTGTATGTGCTTGTGAGTGACAGGCCCTTGAAGGCTAGAGCCAGTGTTCTATACCTGGAGATCCAGTAAGAGGCAGTAGTAAGCTGCGCCATACTGACAGTGGGAACTGACCTTGAGTCCTGAGGAAGCAGGATGTGCTCTTAACTACTGAGCTGTCTTTCGCATCCCTTTTCCCCTAAAGATCTGTGTATTTACTGTCATGTGTCCTAGTGTTTTGCCTGTCTATGTGCATGGGTACTATATATGTGCCTGGCACCCACAGAGGCCAGAAGAGGGCACCAAATGCCCTGGACCTGGAGTTAAGCAGGTGACTGAATGTGAACCATGGTGTGGGTGCTGGAAACTGAATCTCAGTCCTCTGCTTTCCTGAGTCAAGTTTAAGTGCTTTGCCAGAGCAGCGAGTGCTCTTAACCCCTGCGCCATCTCTCCTGCCCTTTACTGGTTTCTTAAGGTGAAAGTCAGGTTATTATGCAGGCTCTTACAGGGCACATTCTTCCCAGGGCACCACTTTACTGTGTTCCAAGGAAGGAGGAGTGGCTTGTTGGATTTTTCACTTTATTCATCTGAAAGTGTTTTCCAATTTCTCTGGTGATATCTTTGACCCTCTGGCTGTATAATTTCCACATATTTCTGATTTCCTTCTGCTATAGAACACAACATTCATTTTATTGTGATCAGAGGCAGATTGTATGATTTCAGTCCTTATAAATGTACTGAAAACCCTTTTTATGGCCAGTGTAGGATGTATCCTGCAGCATGTCCACCTACACTGGAGAGGTGAGGGTATCCTGCTTTGGTGAGAGCACCCAGTAGATGCTTATTAGTTGCTTTATAATGGTGTTGTTTTTTGAGAGAGAGATAGAAAGAGACAGATGGACTCAGCAGTTCAATTTCCCAATCCTCCTGCCTCAGTGTCCTGTGTGCCCAGGTGTCTGTAGTGCTGCTGAATTCTAGCCATTGTGGATTGGATCTCCTACACCAACATTCTTGCCATCAAAAGGGAGAGGACCTGGACCTCTGTGGCTAGGAGGATGGATTCTCTAGTTCTCCTTTCACTCTGTTCCATTTCATGTATTGGCCGGTACCCTTCTCATTATCACACCTGAGATACTCAAGTCCCTTATATAAAATGGTATCGTGTGTATAAAACATGCACATCTTCCTGTGTGCATTCTTCCTTTTTTCTCTCCCTTTCTTATTTTTTCTCTTTCTTTCTTTTTAAAAATAGTGTCTCACTATGTGGCTCTAGTCTGTTTCAAACTCACAGGGATCCACCTGCCTCAGGAGTGCTGGGATTAAAGGTGCTATTCCATCCAGCTTTTATCTCCACACCGCCTCCTTGTCTCTTTATGTTTTTTCTTGAGATAGTCTCATGCAGTCCAGACTGTTCTTAAACTCACTATGAAATCTAGGATGACCTCGAACTTCTGATCCTCTGCCTCTACATTCTGAGTGCTGGGATTACAGGCACTGTGGGGGATGAACCCAGGGCTTCATGTTTGCAGTCTTATCAACTAAGCTGCACCCCAGCCTCTTTCTTTCTTTATTTGCTTTACTTACTTAGTCAGAAACTCTAGGAAAATTTTATTAGAGTTTAGAAAAAAAGGAAACAAAAACACAGGGCAAGCAAGCTGTAAGTCTGAGCATCTGCCTGGAGGAGGAGAATAGAAGAAAGAAGGGAAGCCGTGCTGCTTCAGTTATTACTTTGGAGGTCAACTACAAGCTGGACAGCCAAGGGGCAGCAGGCAGCTAGTCAGAGGGCAGCAGAGTGGAGTGGATTATCTTTGTTTCTTTTGAATGTGGTTCCACTCTATCCCAGGCTAGTCTCACACTTGTGGCCATTTTCCTGCCTCAGCCTAGTACTGAGCATGAGCCATCATCCCTGGGCTCTCCTGCATCCCATAGGTAGTTGGACATCACTTCTAACACACAGCAGAAGTGAAGCTCCATGCTGATTGTAACTATTGCATTACCTAGGGAGTAATGGTTTAAACTCTGTTATGTCTAGGTAACTGCACGTGTCTAGGTGTCTGTGGAGGCCAGGAAGGTATTGGATCCCTTGGATCTGGAGTTACAGGGAGTTGGGAATTCTCTGATTTGAGTGCTAGAACAGAATTCAGGCTCCACAAGAACAGTGCACATCTTAACCACTGGACGGTCTCCCCATGCCCCAGAGTGCACATCCTTAGCCACTGACCCTATGCCTTAGAAATAATGATTTTTAAAAGTCTGCATTTGTTCAGTACAGAGGAAATTTTCCTCAGATATTTCAGCCCATCTTAGTTGATTCCATAGATGCAGAGTCCAAAGATAAGAAGGGTTAACAGCATTTATGATCATTAGCCTTCTTGATACACTGAACATTTTACAGCTGTGAAATCATCATTCCTTCTAGGCCTGGTACTTAGGTAGGCATTTCTGTTCTCTTTTGATTACTGTTTATATGATATTTTTTCTTTTTTTCTTTTTCTTTGGGGGATGGGGGTAGGTTTTGGTTTTTTGGTTTTTTGAGACAGAATTTCTCTGTGTAGCCCTGGCTGTCCTGGACTCACTCTCTAGTCCATGCTGACCTCAAATTCATAGAGTTCTGCCTGCCTCTGCCTCCTGAGTGCTGGGGTTAAAGGTGTGTGCTACTACTACCTGGTATATGGCCTGTGTTTTCACCTCTTTTTGCCTATGTGTGTCTTTGGTTCTTGGATAGATATGATATAGTTCCATTTATTTACTTATTATATTTTTATATGTATATGTCTGTTTGTTTATGTGGATGGTAAGACAGACTCTTCAGGCTGGCCTTGAACTCCTGTGTACCTAATGCTGGACTTAAACACCTCATTCTTCTGCTTCAGCCTCCCAAGTACTGGATTTATAGACATGCATCACCATGTCCAACTCTACAATGCCTTCATTGTTGAAAAATAAACCCATACCAATAATCTGGCAGTCACTCTCTAGTTACGAAAATTCTGTAGCAGCAAGAGCCCACAATTCTTTTCTCTTTGTATTTTCCTTTTTTTTTTTTTTTTTTTTTTCAGAGCTGAGGACCGAACCCAGGGCCTTGCGCTTGCTAGGCAAGCGCTCTACCACTGAGCTAAATCCCCAACCCCTCTTTGTATTTTCCTATGATGAACAATTCCATGTTTCCAGTATGTGGGTGTGTACCAGCCCACATGCACTTAAACAGAGTAGGTTATCTTTCAGCAGGACCTATCTTAGAAACACTGGCCTCTTCACACCTGCTGTCCACTTCCCCATTCTTTCTCTCTAACCCCTTAATTTTCCTCCTCTTCCCTCTTCCTTTCTCTCCCAACATCTGCTCTAGTAGGTAACATGACCTAGTGGATAGGCAAAGGCTAAGGTTTTGGCACTAAGAACACCTGAGTTTAAATCTCAAATGGCAGTGTGTTTACCTGTAAACTAAATAATTGTTGTGAGATGGGAGTC
The DNA here is from genome assembly GCF_004785775.1 of Grammomys surdaster. Lineage (NCBI taxonomy): Eukaryota > Metazoa > Chordata > Mammalia > Rodentia > Muridae > Grammomys > Grammomys surdaster. The sequence goes on along the minus strand of NW_021621003.1, from coordinate 7,290,845 downwards.
TCATGTAGCCCAGGCTGGTCACAGACTTGTTGTGTGGCTAAGGATAATCTTGGTCTCCTGATCTGCTTGCCTCCAACTCCCACTTGTTCCCACACCTGTCAACCACACATCAAAGACAAATCTTAAACTGTGTGTGGTATCACACACCTAATCCCAGAACTCTGTAAGCTGGGGAAGGAGGATCACCGCATGTTTGAGGCCAGTTTGGGTTATAAAATAAGACCTGCCTCAAACAAAATGAAGCAAGGTTGGAGATACAGCTCAGCTGGTAGAGGGTCTGCCTGGAATGCAGGAAGCCCTGGGTTTGATTGACCTCAAGCATCACGTAAGCCAGATGTGGCAGTTCATAACTCTAATCTTGGTACCAGGTAGTGGAGGTAGGGATATAGCAATGGCTCAGAGGTTAAGAGCAATGACTGCTCTTGTAGATGACCTGAGTTCAGTTCCTAGCATCCACAAAGTGGCCCACAACCCTCCATAACTCCAGTTTCGGGGATCTGACCTCCTTTTCTGATATTTGCAGGCACACGTATGTTACACATACACACATACAGGCAAAACATTCATACATATAACATAAATATTGAATGAATGAAAAAATTAACAAAAAATAAAGCAAAAACAAAACAAAATGGAGGTTCATGTATATAATTCTAGAGTTTGGGAAACTGAAGCAGAAGTACTGCTGTGAGTTCCAGGTCAGCCTGGGCTACATAGTAAGTTCTGAGCCAGAGGACCTGTGTTCTGTTCCCAGCCTCACATTGCAGCTCTCTGGCTTTCTTAGGCACAAGGTGGTACACACACATGCATGAAGACAAAAATCACCTAGACACATAAAATAAAAATTAAAATAATTTCATCTTAAAAATAAAAATAAAAAAAAACACCTGAAAATGAGAGAGAGAGAGAGAGAGAGAGAGAGAGAGAGAGAGAGAGAGATTGAGATTGAGAGAAACAGAGACAGAGAATTTAAGAGGATAACATGAGTTGAGTAAAGCTAGGGAAAGTTTAATAAAATGGTCTTACTATTTTACTTCAGTGCAATAAAGAGTAAACTTTATGTTACTACCCTGACAGGGAAGGCTGCTCTTCATTCTTAGAAGCAGGTGTAGTAACAATCTGTGTTATGCTTTTAATCCTGACACCTGAGAAGCTGGGGCAGGAAGACCATGAGTGTAGGGTCAGCTTTGGCTACACAGTGAGTTCCCAGCCAGCCTGGGTGGGATCCTGTGGAACTCCGCTTCAGTATCTAAATAGAAGCATCACTGTTCCATGTAAACACGAAACAGCTTCACGGCAACTCCCTAAGGTGTTTCCCACTCAGCACTCTTCTTGTCGGCACGCTGGAATCTCTAATTTCCGATGTCCTCCTCTTCCTAAGGGTTGAAATGAATCCTTTGGAAAATTGAATCTGGGGTTTTCACTTAGTAGGACTTTCTCTGGAGCCAACACAAGATGGCCAGCTCAGGCTTTGGTGTCCAGGTTTGCCCCCTGCTCTCTCAGGGCCTGGCCTGAGGTTGCTCTTATGTCATTGAATCCCTTTGGTGCCTACCCCAGGTGGAGGTCACCTACTTGTGAACTTAAGACATTAGGAATTATGACTTCGATGAATCTAATTACCCAGACAGATGAGGACAAGGGCCCAGTGAATGGGAAATATGGCATTATTCTATGCAATATAACAGTTTCCAACTAGCCCAGGATTGGTGTTTTATACTATGAAACCTGAAGTTTGTCTAAATATGCTAGCAGATGGCCAGGTGGTGGTGGCACACCCCTTTAATCCTACCACTTGGGAGGCAGAGGCAGACATATCTCTGAATTGGAAGCCAGCCTGGTGTATAGAATGAATTCCAGGACAGCCAGGGCTACACAGAGAAACCCTGTCTTGAAAACCACAAACAAACAAGCACTGGCAGGAAGTGTATTTTTCCCTGTAAAATGCACTTCATAATTATATCACTGTAGCTGGTGTGTAATTTCCATTATATACAAGGCTGCAGAGAGCATCATAACTGCTTAGCTGCCATAGAGCATGCTTTGGGCGGGTAAGCAGCTGAGTTGGATGAGAAACCTTTAAAAAAGAAGGGGAGCTTGTTAAGTCACTTTATTTAGATGGATTTGGGGTCTGGGTTTTTGAGAGGGTACACATACTTTCAGGTCCAGCTACTTCCCACAGGTAGAGATGGGTGATTTGGGAGAAGCCTGGGAATTGGACCTTCAATCCTGTGAATGAGCACTGGTGAAAACTGAAAGCTGCTTCTGCACACTGAGGTCAGAAAGGCCAGGCCACAGCGGCCAGCAGCCTGTTAACCTTCAATAGCTTGAGGAGTCAAGGCCTGTTCTATTTCCTCCTAGCTCCCTGACCTCTCACAATAGTTCAGCTTTCCAATGAGTTGGCCATAGTGCCAGCAGACCTGGATATCAGGGCCAAATACCCTCCAGATACCCATATCTGTTGTTCTGTAAGCTTTAAATAGATAAATATTCTTGACCTTTGTCTGAAATCAGACTGTCTGGCCAATCTGAGTTGCTGTTAATTTTACCTGTGTTCCTCAAGTTGACAAGTGATTGTAGCAAATAAGACAGTCTTGGGAGGCTGGGGAGATGAATTAATGGTTAATGCCACTGGCTGCTCTTCTGGAGGACCCAAACCCAAGTTCAGTTCCCAGCACCCACATGGCAGCTCACAACCATCTGTAACTTCAGTTCCAGAGTACCCAGCACTCTTCTCAACTCTCTGGGTACTGCATGCATGTCGTGCACAGACATTTAGGCAAAACATCTGTGGTGATTTGAATGAGAATGGTCCCCAGAGGGTCATATATTTGAATGCTTGATCCTCAGTTGGTAAAACTATTTGGTTTGGAGGCATGGCATTTTTTGGAGGAGGTTGTCACTGTGATGGGCTTTGAAATTTCAAAAGCCTACATCATTGCCAGTTAGCTCTTCCTACCTCCAACTTTTGGGTCAGAATGTAAGCCCTTAAGTCCTGCTCCAACACCACGCCTGTCTACCTGCTGTTCCCTGCCATAACAACCATGGACTACTTTAACTGACTGGAGCGCCCAACTAAATATTTTATTTCATAAGTTGCCTTGACCATGGTGTCTTGTTATGGCAATAAAAAAGCAATTGAGACAACACCCATACACATAAAATTAATGAATACATAAATAAATCATTTTGAAGAACATACACTCTAAAGAACCCGTGTGTAGTTTTTTTTTTCCTTTCTAGAGACAGGGTTTCTCTGTGTAGCCTGGGCTGCTCTGGAACTCACTCTGTAGACCAGGCTGGCCTTGAACTGATGGAGATCCATCTGCTACTGCCTTCTGAGTACTGGGATTAAAGGCATGCACCACTATCTCCTGGCTTTGTATGTGAATTCTAATAACACATATATACAGGGGGGGGGGCTTGGAATTATGACCTGGTTGTTAGAATGATTGGCTAACATGAATGAAGTCCTGGATTCAATTCCCAGGACTATATAAACCAGATGTGGTGGTACATATCTGCAATCCCATCATTCTGAAGTTGAAGGGCTAAAAACCAGAAGTTCAAAGTCATGCTTGACTACATAGTGAGTTCCAGATCATCCTGGGATATAAAAGACCCTATTAAGAAAATCCTTCCAGTCTCTATGATTTTAAATTTCATTTAGTTTTATTCATATTTATGTGTGCCTGCTTGTCTGTATATAAGCCACATATGTGCACTGCTTATGAAGGCCAGAAGAGGGTGTTGGACTCCCTGGAATTGGAATTAGAGGTGCCTGTGAGCCACCTGATGAGGGTGTTGGAAACCAAACCTAGGTCCTCTGCAAGAGCAGTAAATGCTCTTAACCACTGAGCTGCATCTCCAACTCTCCAGTTGATATTTTTACTTTGGTTTTTGTTTTTGTTTTGAGACAGGGTCATTATGTAGCCCTGGCTGTCCTGGAACTCACTATATAGAACGGGCTGGCCTCTAATTCAGAGAGCCTCTTGCCTCTACTTCTCGAGTACTGAGATTAAAGGCACGTATTACCAGAGCTTGGCTTGCCAGTCACTATTTTGAAGATATTGAAAATTCCTCCAGACTCTGAAAGACAGAAGTTTCTCTCTAGGTCCAGATAAGTCAGGGATAAGGTGGTTTTCTGCCTCCACCCCTTGGCGTCTTTTGCTTACATTTATCCTTTTGAACATTTCTGTTGCTTGGTGACAGCAGCTCCATGATTGTGCCAGGGGTGGCAGTGGCTCTGCCCTGTGTCTGAGTCATTTCCACAAGTTCACACAGTTAAGATTCTGATGGAGAAGGAAGGATCACACTGCTGTTTTTACAGGGCTATCGCTGCCTTCCTCACACCCAAGATTTCAAGTTCTGTGTGCTAGGTGGTTGCAAATTCCTGTGGGGGGGTGGACCCTCTCCATGTTCTTGTTCACTACCTGGGATGGCATTCCTGTTCCTACGGCAGGTCCCCCATACTACCTTGCCTTCTTTCTCAGCTTTAAATACCCATGGCACTTTTTGTACCTTTCTCTAAGAATAGCCCTGATTTGGTGACAGAAGGGGCTTGGGTGGCTTAGCGCATCTTTTCCTTGGCTTCAGGAACCTTGAATAAAAGACTTGTGTCATCTTCTACCCTCCATGCCTCTAGAGTACTAAGTGCATTTTTGGTTTTGGAGAAATTTTATCCATCTTGGCTTGGCTTCTTTTTTCTCCCTCCCTCCTTTTCTCTTCCTTCTTCCTCCTTCTCCTTCTTTCTTTCTTTTTCTTCTTTTTCTTCTTGACAGCTTTTCTTTTTGTAGATAGGCTGGAACTCTTTATGTAGACCAGTGTGGCCTCTAACTCACAGAAATTCTCCTGCCTATGCCTTCCTAGAGATGGAAAGTAAATCATGTGCCACCACACCCAACTATCTTTGCCTGGAATTTACTATATAGATGAGGCTGACCTTGAACTTCTGACCCTCTTGATTTCCACCCCTCTTCCACCTGCCCTGTCCAGTTGTCCAGTGCTAAGGATGGAACCCAGGACCTCATGCTTGCTAAGCACAAGTTCTACTACCTGGACTGCATTTCTAACCTCTCTCCTTTGAATCAGTGAACAATTATGGAATACTTCTCAAGTTTTAGGTCCTGGACTAGGCACCAGGGAGTACCTAGTGGACAAAACACAGTCTGAGATGCCAAGATGGCCACAGTTCTTAGTGACTGAGATGAGTCAACTGTGTCCAGATTTACTAAGGGGCTACTGTTGCTTTTTAAGGGGGTGACTTTTAAGGCAGGTGAGTCTTAGCTTTGAGTGCTGGGTGCACCTTCTGCATGGACAGACAAATCTACTGGTTATCCTCCAGGCCTGTGCCCTCTCTTACAGCTATTACCTCTCAGCTTTGAGGATTCCTGCCCTCTTGCCCATCCTGGCAGTGGGGAAGTCTCAGGTTGTGTGCCAGAGAGTTTCTCCTGAGTAAACTAGAAGGCAGCTGCTACGCTTTTGTCTCTTTACAACTGGATAGTTTGCCTTTGTCATGTTCTCTCCCACTTAGAGGCATCTTTGTGGCAGGCTCAAGCATACTGCTTTATTGTGTTTCCCCATTTGTAGGTAGCTGTGTCTACCATGCTGTACCAGAAAGTACATTATTTCTCAGGGACAGTGTGACAATAGTATGAACATGCTGTGTGCTGAGTTCTGATTGGCTGGTTTGTTTGCCGTTGTCTTCAGGCAGTGAGCTCTAGAAGGTTAGGGTATTGTCAGAAGTGGGTTTTCCCTTGCTCTCTGCCTTCCTGGTCAGTGTTAGGAACCCAGGTTTGGTCTTCTTGTGTATTTCACTCATGGTAGCCAGGGAGTTCAGAGTAGTAGGTGGCCCTTTGTACCCACAGGCTTCTACAGTCAAGATTCGACTAGCTTGAGAGGGAAAAAAAATTGAAATCAAAATGCATCTCTATTAACCGTGTTTGGATTTACCTTTCTGTTTATCCCCTAGACAATGAAGTACAACTACTGACACAGAGATCATCTAAAAGGTGACCTAGGGCTGGAGAGATGCCTGGTCCCCAAGTCAACAACCTGGGTTTGATCCCTGGGGTCTACATAGTAAAAAGAGAGAACTGCCTCCTTCCTACGAGGTGTCCTCTGGCTTCCACACGTGTGTGCACATAAGTAAACACACAAAGGTCATGAAATGCTTTTAATGCTCTGAAGTATAGGGGAGGAGGCTCACGGATTCTATGTAGTGAGCACCCATGGGAGTCCTGGAGTCAGATCTCCACTGTCACTTGAGGACAACTGTAGTGTCTGTGTCCATGCTGAAGCATTTCAGTGTGCTAGCAAGAAGCTTCCAAGGTCTCCTTCTCTTTGTCATGGAGACTGGCTATGTTTTCGATGACAGCTACCTCCCCAGCCTGGGCCCCCGTAATGATGAGCAGTGTCACAGCAACCCCTGCCAACTCTGACACACAGAGTGAGAAACCAACCACAGCTCAGCCTAAGCCCTTCCTGCCAGGAAGCTCACCTCAGAGCAGTTTACATTTCAAGTTCCCGTGGGGAAAGTGTACTAGATGGCTGTTTCCAGAATTTTGGAAACAATGTGCCTAGAAGCAGTGGACTTCTCTTTTAACAATGGTTGAAAATAGATGCCTGCCATTGCTCCTTCCCTTCTCTGCTGAGTACAGACCTAGCCTGTGTGGTCCGTACTTACTGAGTCGGGAAGCCAGGCTTGTTTAAGAAGCCATAGTTCCTGTCTGTTTGCTTTCTCTGCCAGCTGCGTGTGTCTGCACCTGGACATGCTTCAGTTGCCTCTAGACTTGGTGGCTGCTCAGAGTTCTTTGTCTTTGTGGTTGGTGATTTGCTGAAGCTACCCCCTCTGATTGGTCTTTGGTTTTCATCTCTATGCCAACCTGTCACCTGAGTGTCAAGTGAGAAGTGCCTCCAGTGGACACTTTGTGGGAGTCAGTCCTCTCCTGTTACCTTTTGGTTCCTGGGGGTTGCCATCTTGTCTTCAGGCTTGCCTTCTAGCACCGTTCCCTGCTGAGGCACCTTGCCGGCCTGTGCACAGATGTTATGGGCTCGGGCCTTATGCATGACAGGTTAACATTCTACCACTGAGCTGCATGGTCAGTTGGCTGCCTTGTCCCATTAAAGCCAAATATTGCCGGGCAGTGGTGGCACACGCCTTTAATCCCAGCACTTGGGAGGCAGAGGCAGGCAGATTTCTGAGTTCGAGGCCAGCCCGGTCTGCAGGGTGAGTTCCAGGACAACCAGGACTACACAGAGAAACCCTGTCTCGAAAAACCAAAAACAAAACAAAACAAAAGCCAAATATTACTGTGTTTCCTATGTTTCCCTCTTGACTGGATTTGTGCCTCAGACTACATGCACACAGGGTGTGCTGAGCGGTCTCCGTACTGGGCATCTGCCTTGTTTTGATATTGCTTCCTGTAAGTTATATTCTGGCATTGATAACCTAGTCAGAGATTGTGTTTTATACTTCAATTTTTGTTCTCTCTAAGCTCAAAATTCATGTTCCAGCAATGCTAGTCACTTGTTGAATCTGTTACACAGCAAAAGAAAACAATTTTCCTCTGGTATTAAAAAGTCAGCAGTCAAAACAAAGTCAACAGTCAGTATAGTTTTAAATTAGACTGAAAACGATGCCATTTCTAAGTCTAAATAATTTTTGCAATTACTTGTAAGTTAAAAAAATAATTAAGTCTCATTTATAGTTAGCTATCCACTTCCAACCTGGCAGTCTTGTTCATAATTGTCAGAGTCTGTTGCCTTTAAGACAACTCTAGTCATTCGTCTGATTCTCCCAACATCTAAGCACCTTTTGTAAATCTAACAAATTAAACATGTAAACATGGGAAACCTAATTACTCTTACATGTTTCAAGTGTTTATAAACTTAGAAAGATTTTTATTGAAAAATCACAAATCTTGGCTGTTTTTTTTTTCATTAGTTCATTTATTGATTCACTTTACATTCCAACTGAAGCCTCCTCCCTCCTCTCCTCCCAGTCCCACCCTCCTATCCTCCCTCTCCCATTTCTCCCTCCTCTTAGAGAAGGGGAGGCACCCCATCCCTGGGTACAACCCTCCCTGTCACATCAAGTCTCACCAGGACTAAACACATCCTCTCCCTCTGAGGCCAGACAAGGCAGCCCAGCTTGGGGAAAGGGATTCAAAGACAGGCAACAGAGTCAGAGATAGTCCTCATCCAATTCTGGGATCCACATGAAGACCAAGCTGCATATCTACTATATATGTGTAAGGGGAACTCTGGATTTTGATGCATAAATTTACAGAAAAATTGGTATTACTCATGGGCTGATCATGGTTCATTGTTTGCTTAGCATGTAGGAAGCCTTGGATTTGGTTCCCAGCACAGATAAACTGGACACAGTGTAGCATGCCCTTAATCCCGGTGAGATAGAGAAGCAGGAGGATCACAATTTAAAGGTTATCCTTGGATACATAGAGTATTTGAGGCTAGCTTAGCCTATATGAGATCCTGTCTCCAAAAAAAGATAAAAAAATACAATAGAAAGCTGTTTTTATCTGACAGTAGGTTGCTGACTGATGCTCACTTGTCTTGGGTGAGTGTTCTCCTTGTGTTTTCCTACACACAGGGACATTATGTGCACAACCACAGAACAGTTTCTCAGACCAGGAGACACACTGATGTGGTGGTACCATCAGGCTCCCAAGCCCCGCCCACATCCTGCCATGGCCTTACCTGTGTTCCCTACAGCACACAGGTCCATTTCAGAATTGCTGACTGCCTCCATTGCCGAGTCTCTTTTATTCTCTATATGGAATAGTTCTTCAGCCTTGGTATTTTTAAAATATTAACTAAAGTAATTAATATTTTACAGCCTATTATTTTGGAGCATATTCCTTTATGATTAGACTCAAGTAATGCATCTTGGCAGATTACAGAATTGATGCTGTCATTTCTCCTTCTCATGCTCTTGATTTTGTTTTGATTTTTCTCCCCTTGGTAGTGCTGGGGATGAAACAACCTAAAGAGGAAAGGTGGTTTTAGTCTATGGTCACTTGGTCTGCTTTGGGCCTGTGGTAACCCAGCACATCATGGCTGGTGAACAAAACAGAGAATGCAAATTCACTACACGACCAGCTGGGAATCAGAGAGACAAAAATCAGGCAGGATCACAGTATCTTCTTTAACGTCATGCCCACCAGAGAGAGTACTTCCTTCCACTAGGCCCACCCCTTAAAAGTGTGCACTGCCTCTCATGAGCACTGAGTCTTCCACACAGGGGACTTTGGAGGACACTCCCGAACCACAGCAATCACCTCATAACTTTCAGGATGACAGGCAAGGAAAGAGAAAGGGAGAGCTGGAGGGCAAGTGTCACTGCATGTTTGGGAGATGCCACAGGGCTGAGATGCTGTACAACAGGCAGATTCATTGAAGCCTCTTACATACTTAATGTTCCAGTAGCTCAACAACAACAATGAAAAAGCATCAATGCTTTGGGCTTCCTTCCTTCCTCCTTTTTATTTCTTCCTTTGAGACAAGGTCTCTTTATGTAGTTCAGGCTGGCTTTAACTTACAGACATCCTCCTGCCAATGCCTCCCAATTGCTGGGATCTAAGGTTGTGTCACCAAGCCCAACTTGGACCTTCTTTTAAGTATTTCTGTGCTTCAGGCTAGAGAGATGGCTCAGCTGTTAAGAGTAATTGCTGCTCTTTCAGAGGACCCACATTTAGTTCTTGTCAGGCAGCTCACAATTGTCCATAATAACTATAGCTCCAGGAAGTGTGATACTCTCTTCTGGCCTCCACAGGTGTGTAAACACACACACACACACACACACACACACACACAATCTTAAAGTTTAAGATTTTTTTGTTTTGTTTGTTTTGGTTTGGGTTTTTGGTATGTGTATGGTGTAGGGGGTTGTAGTGATTATTTTTGTTAACTTGACAGGATCTGGAATGACCTTGGAGACAAGCCTCCAGACACACCTGTGAGGGATTATCTTTAGTAGGTTAACTGAGATCTAAGGTTAATGTCCACAGTGGGCAGCACCATTCCCTAGACTCTGTTCCTACTTGATAAACAGAGATAGTGAGCTGAGCACAGATGTTCATTGCTTTCTTCTTCTTGATTGTAATGTAATGTGACCAGCTGCCCCAGGATCCTGCTTTCATACAATGATGGATTATACCCTGGAACAAACCCTTACCCTCTTTTCTTTTTTTTTTTCTGAGACATGGTTTCTCTGTGTAGCTCTGGCTGTCCTGTAACTCACTCAGTGGATCAGGCTGGCCTTGAACTTAGATCCGCCTGCCTCTGCCACCCAAGTGCTGAGAATAAAGGCATGAGCCACCACTACCTGCAAACCCTTTGGTCTCTTAAATTGCTTTTGTCAGGGTATTTAATCAAAGCAAAGAATCAAACCAAGAGCCTTATGCTGACAAGCTACACTGCAACTCTGAATATTTCAAGCTGGTACACTCAGTGTTAAGCATGCTGGGCTGGCTAGAGATGTATTTCACTGGTAGAGCACTGGGCTAACATGAGTGGGGCTCGAAGAAGAAATGAAACGCAAGCATAGTGGTTGTAGTGGTTTGAACGAGAATGGCCTCCATGGGCACATATATTTGAATGCTTGGATCTCATTTGGTAGAACTGTTTGTGAAGGATTGGGTAGTGTGGCCTTGTTGGAGCAGATGTGTATGGGCAAGATTTGAGGTTTCAAAAGTCCATGCTATTCCCAGTTAGTCTTCTCTTTGTGATGTTTTGAATGAAAATAGCCTCCATAGACCCATAAGGAATGACATTATGGGAGGTGTGGCCTTATTGGAGGAAGTGTGTGACTGGGCAATGAGCTTTAGGGTTTCAGAAACTCAAGCCAGGCCTAGTGTCTCTTCCTGTTGCCTTACGACCCAACTGTAGAATTCTCAGGGACCTCTCCAGCACCATCTCTGCCTGCTCACTGCCATGCTTTCTGCTACGATGATAATGGACTGAACTTCTGAACTGTAAGCCAGCCCCAATGAAATGTTGTCCTTTATCAATGAGAGTTGCCTTGGTCATAGAATCTCTTCACAGCAATAGAAACCCTAACTAAGACGCTTTCTCTGCCTCCTTCTGACTCATGCTTGTGGATCAGAAGGGTCATCTATCTCTGCCTGCTGCCATGCTCCCTGCCATAGTGGTCTTGGACTCATCCCCTGAAACTGTAAGTCTCCATTAAATACTTCCTTCTGTAAGTTGCCTTGGTCATGATGTTTTGTCATAGCAATAGAAGAAGTGACTGAGACAGAAGTCAGTACCAGGCACCAGGTCATTGCTGTGACAGGGCTGGCCATGCTGGTTTTTTGGAGGAATGTGGAAGACTTTGGGACTATGGACTAGGAAAGTAGTTGAATGCTGTAAGTGGGGCTTAATGGACCATTATGGCAGAAGCTTAGAAGACAGAAGCCCCAAGAGCAGTGTGGACTACAGAGGCCCAGCTCAAGAGGGAACAGTACTAGCAACTTGGATACAGGCCATTCTTGTGACATTTTGGCAAATAATGTGGCTGGTTTTTGCCCTTGTCCTAAGAATCTGTCTGAAGCTAAATTTTGGACTAAAATTTGTTGGCAGAGATTTGAAGACAGTCTTGTGTTGACTCTGTCATGTGTAATTAGTAATCACTCAGGCTGGTCTACAGAGAAAAAAAAAGCAAGTGGGGCAAAAAGAAAAGCAAACAGTAGTTGGAGAGCCAAAGGGGACTGGAAAATGTAATGTTGTTACCAAGGCCTGGGCTCAAAGAGATGAGGAGAAATGGGATAAAGGAGCTGCTGCCTTCAGGTTAGACCTCACCCAGCTAATACTGTGACTGAAAAGAAAAGGCCGAAGGAATTATCTGTCCATAAAGAGTAGCAACAAAGCAAAACTTATGTAGATGTAATTTAAGGAAAATTCTAGAATCCATACCAAGCAGGCAGCAGGACTTGAAAGTATTAGCCACATGGTTCTGGTTTTAAAGCCCTGAAGGACACAGGCATAAAGGGGTTGTGAAATCATCCTCTATGGTGAAGGTGAAGGAACACCACTGAGGCCAGGCCTGTGGCAGGGGAGCTCCTTCCTGGAGGCCCCAGAGAGGCCATTGCATGCAGCTGTGAAAGTGATTGCATTGGAGACCCCTAAAATGTTGAGACACCTGCCAGGGAGAACTGAATAGAGAGTGGAGCTGTCCAAGAGAGAGACGGACAGAGACAGACTTGCTGCAGTCAGCACAGCTGGAAGGGCAGAGCCATGTAAGCTCTTTGACTTTGGAACAGAGCTACAGAGTTTAGCAGTTTCCCTGCTGGGTTTCAGTCTTGTTTTTGGTCCAGTATTTCCTCACAATGCCCCATTGCTTCCTTTTGGAATGGTAATGTCTATTCTGGGCCATTATTGGAAGTATGTAATTTGATTTTTGAGACTCAGAAGAGATGTTGGACTTTGAAACTGTTTTGAGACTGTGGAAGACTATAGGGACTTTTGAAGTTGAACTAAGTGAATTTTCCATTTTGATATGGTCGCTAGTCTATGGGAGCCAGGAGTTAGAATGTAGTAGTTGGAATAAAGATGGCCTCCATAGGCTCATGCGTTTGAATACTTGGTTCCCAGTTGGTGGAACTGTTTGGGAAGGATTAGGAGGTGTGGCCTTGTTGGAGGAGGTGTGTCACTGGGGCCGTGGGATTTGAGGTTTCAAAAGCTCGCACAATCATTCACAGTTAACTCTCTGTCTCCTACTTGAGGATCAGATGACAGCTCTCAGTTACTGCTCCAGGGTGCAGCCACCTGCCATCATGGTCATGGACTCACCCTCTGAAACTGCAAGCCCTGATAAACTCTTTGTTCTTTAAGTTGCCTTGCTCATGTTGTGAGATGGCTCAGTGGGTAAAAGTGCTTGCTGTGAAGACCTAAGGGTCCCCAGGTCCTGTATGGTAGAATGGGAGAACGTGGAAGACCTAAGGGTCCCCAGGTCCTGTATGGTAGAATGGGAGAACATGGAAGACCTAAGGGTCCCCAGGTCCTGTATGGTAGAATGGGAGAACATGGAAGCTATCTTCTGATGTCCTCTGTGTGTTATGGCATGCATGTGGGCACAAGGGGATAAAGACAGACATAAAAAATTAGTAAACCAAAAAGAAAAATGTAAAAAACATAAAAATACATGGAGAGTGCAGAAGACACCTGGTGTTGACTTCTGGTCACATGTACACACATACATGTAGATAACACATAAGCAAACATCAGCCTAGACAATGTAGCAGACAAAAAAATGGAAGCCTTGGGGCCTAGCCATGTTGCTCAGTTGGTGCAGTGCTCATGTGTAAGCTTGGGCTCCATCACCAGCTGCAGAAACAAGCCCAGAAAACCCAGAGTGCAGAGACTGTGGATTGACTGTGGCTGTTGGGCAGTGGCTTCACAAGCTTGCACTCAGGGCCTACATTCTGGGTAGTTTGGAACCAGTGATTACTGGCATATTTACAACACAGAAGTCTACAGATAGGACTAGCAGTGAACCCCACTAGAATGGTCCTGGAATCCATAGCCAATATCCTTGCCATGAGTTCTATTTATAGTTGCTGCACCAATGACTTCATAACCCAAAAAGGAAATGAACACTCAGAAAGCCAGGGACCCTGCTAACCCCATGCAGAAGCCTCCGACTGTCTGTCACTTGTTTGGATATTACATTTGTTAGGCTTTGAAGTTATGTAACCCCCAACTCAGGCCTTAAATTTGATGGATTCCTGCATGCTTCCTAGGACCACACAGCATTTAGAGCTGTGGAAATCAAATCTAGATCCTCCCACCCAGCTTTGTACACTCAGTCACAACCATAGCGGTCACTCTATGATCCCATTTCCCACTTCAATCTCTATTCTAGCACATCTTCCTGTTACATCTAGCAGTGCGGCTTTACACAACTAACTAACTAACTAACTAACTAACTAACTAACTTCCTTTTTCTACAGTTTCAGGAATTCACTCTGTAGCCAAAGATAACCTTGAACCTGTGATCTTCCTGCCTCCTTTCCCAAGTGTCAGATTCCATGTGTGCAAAACCATGCATGGTTTACATTGTACTGGGGATCACGCTCAGGGCTTCATGCATGCCAGGCAAATACTCTACCACCCGAGCCACACACCCATCTCCTCTTTCTATGTTTTATTTCATATGTATATGCATATATATTAAATCTTTATTTATATTTTATATGTGTACTGTAAGATATAGTTTTGCTGAGTCCCCATCCTGGCCTCCAGCTCTAGGTTCAAGTGAATCCCTGCCTCGGCCTTCCAGGTAGCTGAGACTATACAGGCATGTACCACCAGGCCTGGCCACTTCTATCTCTTTGTTCAGAGTCTAGACAGGACTCCTTTGCAGACAAGTTCCCTGGGCTCACAGTCTGGGGTGCAGACACCCCTCCCTGTTTGCAAGGCTCCCAGAGCCGTGTGACCCTCACAGCCAATTCTCTCAACACCTGGCAGCGGTGTGTGCACAAAGAACTCACACTGTTGTGCTGAGCCTCGTGATTCAGGCTATAAAACCGCAGGCCAAGTTGTTAAACCCAGATCCAGGTAGACAGCCAAAGAGGGCCAAGGTTGCCCTGTATCTGCACTCCAGCAGTCCCCATCTGTGGGGGCCTTGGTGTGGCCTATCCCTCCAGGAGGCAAGGCCAGTATAATTTATTGGGCCATAACTGTTGAAAGGAACAGCCCTTTAGACTCTCTGTCTATGCCAAAATGCTTCTTTATTGGGTATTTTCAGTGTTCTCAGCCTAGTGCTAGGAGCTGGTGGTGGGTTGTGTCTGAGCATGTGTGTGTTTAGAAGAGAGAAGCAAAAGAGAAGACCCAGGCCTGGTTCTTCTATAGTTTGCCAGCCAAGCAACAGCAGAAAGAACAATGTGGGAACCATTGGAAAACTAGTAGATACAAGCCAGTGGAACACACTTATAATCCCAGCTCTCAGAGGTAGAGGAAGGAAGTTAGCCTTGGCTAGGAGAGTGAACTTGAGACCCTTGAGACCAGCTTGGGCTCCATGACACCCTGTTTCAAATGCCCCCAAATAATTATTATAATAAAAAACCAGAATCGCTGGGTGGTGGTGGCGCATGCCTTTAATCCCAGCACTTGGGAGGCAGAGGCAGGCAGATTTCTGAGTTCGAGGCCAGCCTGGTCCACAGAGGGAGTTCCAGGACAGCCAGGACTACACAGAGAAACCCTGTCTTGAAAAAAAAACAAAAAAAACAAACCAAACCAAACAAAAAAACAGAATCAATGTTTAAAAATTGAGCAATTTTATTTAAAATCCAGAATTAGCTGGCTTAGTGGTAGATGCCTGACATCCCAGCACTTGGAAGGCTGGCTGAGGCAGGAGAATTGTTATGAGTTTGAGGCTAGTACATAGCAAGATCCTGTCCTGGAGAGAGAGAGAGAGAGAGAGAGAGAGAGAGAGAGAGAGAGAGAGAATATCTGTCTGATCCTATGTGTAGCTGGGTGTTCATATGTATGTGTTTGTAAATGTGTGTGAAGGCCAGAAGACAACCTTGGTAAACATAAACAAACAAACAAACAAATAAATAAAATGACTTGATGCTCCTAGGTCTGGTGGTAGTGAAAGTTTACTGTAGATAAGAGGGAAAGCAGAGCTAGATGCAGAGGCAGAACCATCTGGGAGAGTCCAAAGTGTCTTTCAGAGGATACTGGTTCAATTCTCAGCACCCACATAATGGCACACAACCATTTGTCACTGCAGTTCCAAAGGATCCAGTGTCCTCTTCTGGTTTCTGTGGGTGCCAGGAATGGTGAACACATGGTGAACAGGCATACATCCAAGAAGCTGTTCATAAAACAAATAAATCTAAAGCCAGGTAGTAGTTGTTATGTTAAAGTCATGGCTTGTCTGGACAGATCACACCATGCCTGCACAGTTCCACAGGAGAGAGGGTTTATTGTGGGGGAAAGACAAAGGGACATGAAGAAGATGAAAAAAGAGGGAGAAGGTCAGGAGGGGTCTGCCTTTTATTTGGGCTGTGATGTAACTGTGCTCACCATGGGCACAGGTAAAGGTGGGCAGGTAGACACTGGGTATGTATGGCGGTTGCCATGGCAACAGATGCAGGTCCCTGACACCCTGTTGTCACCATCATGACTGGATTCGGAGGTAACCTGGGACTGTAAAGCCAATTCCTGACTGTAAAGCCAATTCCTGATGCCAACAGTGGTGGTGTACCCCTGCAGTCCAGTGCTGGGGAGGCAGAGGCAGGGGGATCTCTGAGTTTGAGGCCAGCCTGGTCTACAGAGGGAGTTTCAGGACAGCCAGATTTACACAGAGAAACAAACAAACAAACAGACAGACAGACAGACAAAAAAACAAAACCAAGATTATCCATGTAGAGATTTTTTTTAGTATCAACCTTTTGTTACAAATTTTAAGCTAAATTTTGTTACAGATTTTATAGGGTTTTTTTTTAACCATAACCAATGAACTTATAAATCATGAGATAAAGTTTATAGCATAGTCTTATGAGAGTATTTTGAGAGCGGAGCACAGAGAAATCATAGAGAGAAGATTTTTAAGAGAGGGAAGTGGAGAATCCTTGGAGATGAGAGACTTGGAAGCACAGAGTGGAGCCAGTTTAGACAGAAGGATTTGGGGATCGTTTGTGCAGCAGCAGGAGCTGCTACCATGGGAGAGAATCTGAAAAGCCAGCAAGCCAGTCTGCAGCCATGGGTCATACTGAGGCCAAGTGGTCTGTAGTCTGAGGAGGAGAGAGAGAGAAGGAAAGGGAGGGGGAGGGGGAGGGGGGAGGGAGAAGGGGAGGGGGAGAGAGAGGGAGAGGGAGAGGGAGAGGGGAGGGGGAGGGGGAGGGGGAGGGGGAGGGAGAGGGAGGAGAGGAAGAACACACAGTGGCCTAAATTGACTTAGAGAAACTTCAGGAGGAGCTGTGCCCAAGGGCAAACAGGGGCGGAAGAAGCTTTAGGAGGGGCCTGTGTGCAGGAGCCAGAGAGATAATCGTAGTGGGGCTGCAGGTTTCTATGGAGAAAGTAGTTGAGATGGATAAAGTGTCATTGTGACAAGAATTTCCATCTGGGATATCCCAATGGAATGGGAAACTTGTCAAACAGAAATATGTTCCAAATCACAGAGGAGAGACGTCCCTTGTTCTTGTGACTGGGGCCTAGTTGGGGTATGAGGAGCTTCCTGGCACACCAGTGTGGCTTTGTAGTGACAGTAGAAAAAGCTGGGGTGACACTTAGAGATGAGGCGAGGAGCAGGGAAAAGGGAGATAGTTAGTGTCTATATTGGAGATCCCCAGGGGGGTGTGACATGCCAGAGCCAGGAGATGCAGGTGCCTTGGGAGGGTGTAGAAGGCTCTAGAAGCCAAAGAGACACTTGTGGCACAGACAGGACAAGGAATGGTTAGAGCACGTGGAGAGGCAAGGAACTGAGAGGATGGAGTCAAGAAGCCAGAGAAACAAAAGCTCTGTACATACTGCGGAGAGTCAGCTCAGCACCTGGATCCAGAGAAGCCCAGTCCCTTGGAAGGGAACTCACCTGGGCTGATCTTGAGATTTTAGCACCAGATGAATGAGAGAGAGAGAGATAAAACAGAAGGATGTGACTGCTTCTGGTGGAGCAGAAAGTTTATTGTAGATGAAAAGGAGAGCGTAGCTGTTGGCAGGGACAGCGGCATCTGGGAGAGTTTGAGTGCATATGACCAGCACGCTAAGCTGGGCCATGTTTGAAGACTGGGGAGGAAGACCAGAGACCAAGAAGCCAAAAGGGGAGAAGGGTAAAAACGGTAAAAGGACCAGTATAGCCAAAATATCTGGGTCACATAGGGAAGAGCTGCAGGGACAGAGCAGCCTCTGGGCTGGAGAGTTCAGAGGAGGTGGCAGGGTGTTCCAGCTGTGCCTTGTAACTGCAAAGAACTGAAGGATGCTGGAAGAAGCTGGTGGCCAGGTTCACTTTGATATGTTAATGGACATTTTGACCTTTTTTGGGGGTGGTTTGAGACCTAATGTTTGGGTGTCTGCCCCCTCCCACCTCCAGCCCTCCAACTTGTTTTGTCTCTCACTGGCCTGCAGAATCAATCACCTGTTGAGCTAGGCTGCCTGGTTAGTGAGCACTAGGAATTCTGGGCCTTTCTCCACATTGCTAGGATCCCAAGAGCCTGCCCCACCATACTAGACTTTTGTTTGTTTGTGTGTTTGCTTTTTGAGATAGGGGTTCTCCGTGTAGCCCTGGCTGTGCTGGTACTCATTCTGTAGACTGAGCTGGTCTTGAACTCACAGAGATCTGCCTGCCTCTGCCTAGGATTAAAGTGCTGGGATTAAAGGTGCGTGCCAACATGCCCTGTGCATGCCAGATGTTTTCTGTGGCTGCTAGGGATAGAGCCCCCTATAGTTAGCATATGACTAGGCCATCTTGTCAGCCCCAACAGACTCACAAATAAGAAAATGGAAGAAATTTCAGATCTCCTCAGAGAGGCAGGCCATTTGGTGATTTGGCTGTAATTGTATTATTCCTGTAAGAACCACATAGGAGGAGCACTGTCTCCCTTGGCTGATGGTCTCTGTGCCTTGTTCCCAGCTGTGGGATGTCCTGTCCTTCTGTTTCTGTTTCCTCCTTGGCTTCTATCAGTATTTGCTTTTGAGACCTTGCTAATAGCTGCCTTCCTGAACACTCACAGGTGTGGGAAATGTGAAAGGGTGGCCAGAAGCTGGGTCAGCAGCATCCTGAAAGCTGGAGTCACAGATGGACGTCTGGTGAGCATCCAACAGGAAGCTCTCAGTGTCTGGTCTGTCCACAGCCCTTGTGTTTTGTTCACATGGACAATCGTGTTTACTCCTTTGGCCTGGCCCTGATGAAACAATTACTTGCCAGCAGTTTGCATGCTGCAAAGCCGTGCCTGGCGTTAGGAAAGAACCCTCCCAGAGTGGAGGGGTTCTCTGCATTGCATTCATTTGGCCTCAGTGGGCAGTGGAGCTTTTGAACTGACCATCTTACTATTTAGTTTTGTAGTTGCTCATTAATGCACACAGATATGACCTGACAGCGGTAAGCTAGAGAGGAACTGGAGAGGAAGGAGGGAAGGGAAAGGAGGAGAAAAGGAAGACATAATGAACCTCATATGTGGGACGACGACATCTCAAAAATCAAAACTAAACACTGACATTTCAACCAATAGAACCTTGATGTGTATCTATAGTGTTACAGGTATGAGTTTATGTATAGATTTTTTTTTTTGAGGTAGAGTCTTGATTTCCCACAAACTAGTAGCAATCCCCTGACTCAGCCTCCTGTGTTTGACTCCATTAACATAGAAATGTCCAAACAAAGAAAAACCCTAACAAACAAACCTGTTTCAGGCCGAGGCTGGAGCTCAGTGGTAGTAAGGTTGCTTGACTATCTGAGACCCTGTGTGCTGGGTTTCCTAGCACTGGAAAAGAACCAACCAAAACACAGTGCATGATGGGACTTGCCTGTCATCCCAGCACTGAGGAGGCTGAGGTAGGGGGATTACACTGAATTTGAGGCTAATCTGGGTTACACGGTGAGTTCAAGTCCAGTCTGGGCTACTTAGTAGGATTCACAAAATAAACCAACCAACAAACTCCAAACCAATCTGCTATGGCTGTAGGCTACACTAGTAGAAGTCTCAATGGCCCCCATGTTGAGGACTGCAGGAGTACTGTGTAGCCTTCCAGGAAGCATAGTACTTAATCCTGAAGGCAAGAGACGGGGAGGAAAGAGATTGCAACAGTGGGAGGAAGCTGCCCAGAGTTTTCCCTAAGAGAACATCTTCCAGGGAGGTAAAGGATGAATCTGGGACTCTGGGATGAACAAGCCTGGACAGGATGACTTGGCAAAGAGGCAGAAAATGCATGAGCATAGAAGGGATTCCAGGTCTCTTGGACCCTTCCATCTCCTGATTCCAGTTCTAGAAGCCTTAGAGAAAGCACTGTCTGAAGGTGAGTGAGCGTGAGGCACCATCTCGGAATGCAGAGGATCTCTCTGTCTCACCAGGGGGCCACTATGGCCGCAGTCTGAAATGACATTCTGTTCAGACTCCAAGGTCATGTTATGGTCGACCTTGCACCATAGGTTTTGAGGATATGCCTGACAGTCAGCATATACAAACAGTCTATCAGCTACAGGGACTCACAGCAGGACTGGAATTCTGTGCCCTGCAGGGATCTGTCACTGCTGGGTTAGCAAGGCCTCCCCAGTCTTATAGTCTGTAATCAAGTTATACAGGAGGTGACATTACCCAGTAGACTTAGGAAACATAGCTCTTAGGAAAGAAAGGGCTCTATTTCCTGACCCCTCCCCTCCTGCTTCCCGGAACTGTGTAGACTAAAGTGATTTGCTAAATGGAGTTGCTTAATGTTCCTGGAGCTCACTTGAGGCTTGTGTCAATCGAGGACAATCACACTGCAGAAGAGAATGTTTATGAAGTGTGAGGGGATGGTGATAGCTTTCATCCTCAACTTGACCATCTAGACTCACCTAGAAAGAGTCTCAGATCAGGTTGACCAGTCTTTCTGGGACTTTCTTGATGATCTTAATTGAAGGGGAAAGTCCTGCCCACCATGGGGGGCACAATTCCCTGGCTTGGTTTAAGAGCAGAGAGAGCTGAGCACAGGCCTGTGTGCATTCATTTCTCTCTGCTTGGCTGTGGATATCATTTGATGCTGCTTTAAGTTCCTGCTCCTTTCCTTCCTCACCATAATGGACTTGGACCCAGGACTGTAAACTAAAAGTAACCCGCTTCTTCCGCGAGCTGCCTGGTCAGGACATTCTGTCATAGTGACTAGAAAGGGAAGAAGACTGATAGTAATCAACAGAAATCCACCAATCATTTCTTTCCAAATCCTCTTTCCCTGAGGAAAGGTCACATGAGTTTTAGGCTGGCCTTGAAATCACTGTATATCCAAGGATAATTTTGAATTTCTGACCCTCTGCTTCCATCTCCTGCAAGGACTGCAATTAAGAGGCACATGTCATGTGCCAGCCTTGTGTGGTGCTAAAGGTCGAACCGAAAGTGGGGCTTTGTGTGGCTAGGCAAACACTACCGACTGAGTTATATCCCCAGCCCTAGAGTTGTGTTTCAGATGGATTTATTGCTTTGCAGAGAAACTGTAGCCTCAACTACTCTGAGTTTACTGAGTGAGGGAGGGTCTTGGGACCAAATAGCACGTTCTCCTCCCTTCTGTAGGCAGTCCCTCTGCCTTGGTTTCTCAGCTGCTGATAGGGTTAAGCCGTGAGAGGCTGAGGGCAGGAGCAGGGGGTCCTGGAAGAAAAGGTATTTACTTACATAAAGGGGAGCTGGACAAAACACCCTACTTCTAAGACGTCCAATAGTCCCTGGGAATCCGGAGCACTCACAGCCTTGTCTTTCAATGGTGTAATTGTCTGGCCTTGCATAGCTGTGAGCACTGTTGTTTAGATGGGCTTTCACAGTGTTCACACTCAGGGGGAAAGTCTCCAGCCTGTGCTGCCCACAGGAAACTCTTAATGTTTCAACTGTGCACAGCCCTTGTGTTCTGTTCACACGATCGTGTTTATTCCTTTGGCCCTTAAGGCCTGGTCCTATTGGAGCAATTACTTACCAGCAGTTTGCATGCTGGCAAAACCTGCGCTGCAAACCTGCGCTTGGCATTAGGAACAAACCCACCAGACTGGAGGGCTTTTCTGCATTGGTATTGACTTGGCCTTGGTAGGCAGGGGAGCTTTTGAGCTGAGAACCGTAACAACATCATCTATGTGTGTGTGTGTGTGAGCCTGTGTGCTGAGGCAGAGGAGGACAGTGGGCATCCTGTTCTATCACTTCCCACTTTATGGCTCGATGCAGGGTCTCTCACGGCATCTGGAGCTACACCGATGGCAGAAAGCACCGACAGTCACCTATCTCTATCCAGTGGATCTGACTTTTTCATTTTAAGATTTATTTCTACTTGTAATTATGTATATGTGTGTTGAGGTGTGTGCATTTAAGTGCAGGTGTCTGCATAGGACAGGACTATCAACACCCCTGATGTGAGTACTGAGACTAGAACTCTATAAGGGCAGTCGACACTCTTGACTGCTGAGGCAGATCTCGGTTCTCTACCCTGGACTTTTACATGGATGGTCAGGGTTTGAACTCAGGTCTTTCTGCTTGTATGGCAGTTGCTCTTTCCCACGAAACCTCTCCAGGACCTCTACCCCCAACAGCATCTTCTTATGACAGGTGATCAGGTAGACAAGGCAACAGTTTGGACAGCATTAGACTCTGCATGACATTGATTTAGCCAGCTCTTAACCAATGAAAGCAAACAATCCACACAGTGGATAAACAAGGCCTGGGAGACAATAGTACTTAGCTCTTAGTCACGTGAGGAACTTGGCAACTGGTTAGACTTTTTTTCTGCATTTGTCTTTCATAATATGCAGGCTTTGTTCTTATAGCAAGATGCCCTCTCTGTGGAGCAACCCAACTCCCTCAGGACAAAAAATATGGTTATTCTGTATTGGGTGACTTGTTCATCATCCATTTACCAGATTAGAAAAATGGTGGAGGCCCAGATCAATGGTCAGAGGACATGGCTGTTCACTGAGGATCTTCACATAGGCACACACATGCTGTCTTCTTCTTCTTCTTTTTTTTTTTAAAGATTTATTTATTTATTTTATTTATGAGTACACTGTCGATGTCTTTGGACAAACCAGAATAGGGCATCCAATCTCATTACAGATGGTTGTGAGCCACCATGTGGTTGCTGGGATTTGAACTCTGGACCTCTGGAAGAACAGTCAGTGCTCTTAACCGCTGAGCCATCTCTCCAGCCCCACATGCTGTCTTCTTACTGGCTGGGAGTTAGAAGGTAGGTCCTCACACACTAGGACCACGATGGATCTTCCTTATCACCTTCAGCTGGAAAGTGCCTGACCATAGCTTAGTGTGTGGTTGATTAGGTATCAGTTTCTCCTTAGAAGAGGAAGGGGTTGTTTTGATGGCCATTTGTTTGAGGTGTCAGTCCATGGTCTTTGGCTCCACTGAATCCTGGGTCATAGCAAGCCTGAACATGACGGTGGGAGAGGCCTGTGGAGGGGCAGGCTGTTGAGCTAGTGGCAGAAGGGAAGCTCAGGAGTAAGAATGTAAGAACATGGCCTCACTATGACCTACCTTCTCTGTGTATGTAGGCTTTACCTCCTAAAATTTCCAGAACCTTCCAAAATAGTAACATTAGGTGAGGACACATGAGCCTGTATGGGGCATTTAATATTCAAACCATAAAATTATTGAAAATTGACTGATCACAAGTCAGAATTCCGAGACAGAGGAACACCAACATTCCTTGAAGCCAGGAGCTTCTTTTAACAGAGGCTGGAGAATGAAGTTGTTTGCTGGCCACTCAGTAAGGCTAAGTCACCAACAACTAGCACTTCCACTGTATGCTGGGACTTTTCTGTTAGAAAATTCACTCTAAGGGGTGAGTATGTCTCCCCGTCTCTGTGAACTAGGTCACGACTGCTTTCTTTCTAGTCATGAAGAAAATAAAAATCCAAAAATCTAATATATACACTCTTAATAGAGGTAGAACATGGAACTGGGCTGGGGGTAGTACATCTGGTCAGGCGCTTGCCTAGTGTGCATGTACAGGACGGCCTATTTCATAGACTGGGCATAGTGACATGTGTGTGATCTCAGTGCTTAGGAGGTGGAAGCAGGAGGATTAGGACACCAAGATCTTTCTTTATTACACAATGAGTATGAGACCAGCCAGGGCTGTATAATAGCCTTTCTCAAAAAGCAAAGAGACTCAGTGTGAGGCCCAGACGATGCAGTTGAGTAGGTGGGAGACAGCGCCCACAACCTTCTTACTCTCCTAGGATAAGCCCATGTTTTTCCAGAGTGTGGTGGCTTGAATAAGAATGGCCCCATAGACTCATATATTTGATTGCTTAGAAGATAGGACTACTTGAAAGGATAAGGAAGTGTGGCCAGGTTGGGGTATTTGTGGTCTTGTTGAAGGAACCATGTCACTGGGGTAGGCTCTGGGCTTTCAAAAGCCAAATCCAGTTCCAGAGTCTGTCTCTCCCTGCTGTCTGTGGATACACATGCAGAACTCTCAGCGTCTTCCTCACTACCATGTCTGCCTGCATCCTGTCATGCTCCCCACCAGGATAAGGGAATAAACCTCTGAATATAAGCAAGCCCCATTTAAATGCTTTCTTTTATAATAAAAGAGTTGCTGTGGTCCTGTTGCCCCTTCATAATAATAGAACAGTGACCAAGATGCATTGTGTCTGAAAGCCATTCTCTGTAGAGTATAGAGATGTTCTTTAGGTTCTCACAGGGAAGCGAGACTGTCACCCAAACACAACCCATGTCTATGACATTGGCTCCATGAAGACAAAGCCTGAGAGGCCATGGTGCTGCTGAGCATGTGAGCTACTCAGAAAGTATGTGTTGACTGGAGGAACTGCCCTGAGGAAGTGGATCATACTGGGGGTGGCTATGGAGTTATGGTATAGAAAACAATGACTATTTTAGACATGATGGCTCATGCCTGTAATCCTAGCACTAGGTGACTGAAGCAGGAGGATTGCTTGTAACTTCCACACCAACCTGGGCTACAAAGTGAGCCTCATCTCACAGACACAGACACAGACACAGACACACACACACACACAAACACACGCACGTGCACGCGCTCAGGATATGGCTATGCTTCTAGCATGCTTACCTAGCATGCACAGAGCCCTGGGTTCAGCCACCAGCACCAGTGAGACTGGATGTGGTGCTATACACCTTAATCTCAGCACTCGGAGAGAGAGGGAGAGAGGGATCAGGAGTTCAAGGTCATCTTCCACTACAGGAGTTCAAGGTCAGCCTAGGCTACATGTGACCTTGTTTTAAACAAGCAAATGGGATAGTTTTATATTTTTGTTTTGTTTTTGATAGATGATCTGTGTATCCCTGGCTGGCCTAGAACTCAATGAGCTCTACCTACCTCTGCCTCCTGAGTGTAGGGATTAAAGGTGTGTACTACCACACGGGGCTTCATTTTCACTTTATTTTATTCTGTTTTATTAATTAGGACAGGAGAGATGGTGTAGAAACTTAAAACAGTTTCTGAGACCTGAACTCAGAACACACTCTTCGACTGTTGAGCCGTCTCCTCAGCCCTCTCCATATTATTTTATGTGTGTGGATGTCTGTGCACCACATTCATGACTGGTGCATGCAGAAAGCAGAAGCGGCATCCCACAAGTTGTCCTCTGACCTCCATGTGCATGCTGTGCACACTTGCACTACACACACACACACACACACACACACACACACTTAAAATAGACCAGACTTGGTGACATACACCCTTAATTCCAGCACTTGGGAGACAGGCAGACCTCTGAGTTCAAAACTACCCTGGTGTACACTGAGTTCCAGGCTAGCCAGGTAAAACAGAATAAATATAAAACTCGTTCTCTCTCCTCCTTTTCCCCTTCCTTCTCCCCTCCCCCCCCCCTTCATAGTCTGTATGTATAACACAAGCTAACCTTGAATTTGAGAGCCTTCTGCTAGGATCACAGGTCTGTGCCACCACATTCGGCTTCTGGTCTTTACTTTCTAAGAGATCACCTGTTGGCTTTTCCGTTGTTGGTGGCAGGTGGCCACCTGTATGGGGATTTCAGAAAGCTGCCCCCCCCCCACCATCGTCAGTGGGGCTCTGTTCACTAAGAGGCTCTGAGGGAAAGACTTCTTAACAGACTGTTTCACAGTAAGAATCACAGTTCCTTGCAGTAGGAGGGCTGGAGGTCCCTTTCCTGTTCTTTGAAAACTGTATTGTTTCATTTTATGTGTATGTGTGTTTTGTCTGCACATATGTCTGTGCACCCTATGTGGGCAGTATCGATTCATGGAGCCTGGAGGACATTGGATCTCTGGGACTGCAGTTACAGACAGCTGTGAGCTGTCATGTGGGCGCTGGGAATTGAAACTGAGTCCTCTGGAAGCGCAGCCAGTGCTCTTAGGATAAAATGCAGAAGTAAACATTCTCATTTGGGTTCGGTACTGGCTTCTTAGGATACCAGGGCCACAAGCAACAATAACAAAACAAAACAAAACAAAACAAAACAAAACAAAACAAAACACCCTCAAAACTGGACAGAACGCCTCTAGAAACAGAAAAGACAATCTATGTGGTGGGAGAAAATATAGCATTTCATATGGTAGAATTTCATGCGGGAATATATGGAAAATACAGCTTACTGAGATAAATTGTCCACTTACATATCAGAAAGGATCTGAAACCACAACAAACCGGACGAGTAACACCCAGAGCTGGCAGCATATGAAGAGATGCACAGCACCGATGGACAATTAGGGAAATCAAGTCAGAACCATTCATACTCACTATGACAGGTGCAAACAATGTAGAGTACCAAGTGTCAGCAGGTGAGGATGTGGGGACACTGGAAACCTTGTGTGCTGCTAGTAGGAATCTCAGGGGGTACAGCTATTACAGAAAACAATTTGGGGTGCCTCAAGAAGTCAGAATTACCAGATACCCTGCAACCATACCATGGTCTCTCTGTCTTGTTCACCTGCTGGAGGTTTGGTCCTCAAGAGAGGCAGCATAGATGTGGAGTCTCTTATAAAAGCCAGGAATAGTGGTGTATTCTTTTAACCCCAGTGCTGTGGTGGCAGAGACAGAGACAGAGGCAGGTAGATCTTTGGACTTACTGCCCAGCTCAATCTAATCAAGTTCCAGGCTGAGAAGAAACCCTGCCTCAACAAACAAGGTGGACGCCACATGAAGGGCATCTGAGGTTGACTGCTGGTCTCCACATACATATACTTGCACCTGAATTTACATGCACACTAGCACCAACACATGCACACCCACATCCACACGCAGGCAAACCCATGGACCCCCAAAGACGTCCCTTCAGTAGTCTGTGACCATGGAGACAGGCAGTGATGAGACAGGTTGGATTAAGGCTGTGAAGCTGGAACTGTAACACACTCTGAAGGCAGTGCAAAAATATGCTTTTGTTTTGTGAAGTAGCCCAGGCTGGCCTGGTGGTCTTCTAGTGGCCTCAGTTTTCTAAGTGTAGGATTACACCACAGTCAGAGGGATGGAGCTGTTTTGGAATTTTTTTTAGTTCCTTGTAAAGGTTACAAATGATCAGGGGTAGTGAGGCAGAGGCCGGTGGATCTTTGCAAGTGGGAGGCTACCCTGATCTATACAGGGAGTTCCAGGCTAGACGGAGCTACACAGTGAGATCTTATCTCAGACAAACAAAAAAGTTTACATATGATCTAGTAATTCCACTCCTACTTGTCTACCAGAGAGAAATGAAAACACATACACAAAAAGAGTGTTTACTGGTCGCTTATAATGTTATTGTATGTGTGTGTATATATATTGTATAAATTTATATATACTATTCTATATTTTTACCTCACCCCATCAATAAAATCACATAGGGTCCAGTACTAAATAACACTCTTTTTTCCTTATTTTATTGAGTACAAGCAAGACATGAAAAAAAATCCCTATATGGCATTTTTTTAATTTGTATCAAATGACAGAGTACCATCAAGTAAGCAGGTTACAATCTGAACATGATGCAAATGTTGTGGATAGTCAGTTGTCCCAAGTCCATCAGATATCTGAAGCACACGGAAGAGCTTATGCAGAGTAATCTGGTGTGATAAACATTTCTGTACCTTATTTGACAATTATCAGGCATATATATATATATACATATATATATATATATGAATGACATGTGTGTATACACGCTTCCAAATTAAATATATTTATATAAAAAGCTCAAGAATGATGTTAGCATTAATTTCTTTAAAAAGTCTATTATATTAAATTGCACCTGCATTGAAGCAGAAATATAAAAAAAGATCAATTTACTAAATACTGATGAATTTACAAACAATTGAAAATGAAATTAAAGGTTCTACTGAAATGCTATATTTCTTTTTGACATTTAAGAGGCACTAACAGACTATGGAAATAAACATTTTCTCCCAGATTTCAGACAGACTAAAGGTTCTTGGAGTAGCACTGAGCCCTCTAAGTTATAATGAGAATCATGGTGGGCAAAGACAGAAGATAATTTTATTCTTTCTTATGGCAGGAACGCTCAGGATGTGGTCACTGTAGTCTCCACTCCATAGCCTGAGTTTTCTTTCTTCCATCAGTGGAAGTCTGGCTTCTCGGGAAAAGTACAGCCAGTTCGTCTAATTATGACGCTTGCTGCATAGTGGCCGGCACGGATGCATTCAGTCAGAGGTTTGTCAGAGACCAGTTGAGACAGAAACCCTGGAACAGACACAGAACAGGCGTGAGTGCTGTAGAAGAGCTTAGCAGTGTCAAGGGCTCAGCTGCCACCAGGGACCTGATCTCTAAGTGTCACCACAATGCTTAATCTTGACTGTCAACTTGATGGACTGAGATGCACCTAGGGCACCAGCAGTTTGTCTTTGGGTTGGCCATAAGCGTGTTTGGTAACCATGGGAGCAACACTTGCCCTGCCTGTGGGCGGTGCCACCTAGGAGGCAGCTGGCCCTGAGTGAATGATACATGGAAGAGAAGTGGGCAGTGCAGATGTCCTCTCTGCTTCCCAGTTGCCGTCTATGAGCTGCTCTGGTTTCCTGCTACCTCTGCAAGTGTGAGAAACAAACCTGTCCTCACTGAAGCTCTGTGTCAGGCACTGTGTCCAAGTAGTAAAGTCTGAGACACACATATCACATACTCACAGGGAAAGCCTAAAGCAAGCACCACTGAAACATAACACATGGAGGTGGAGTGCTTGTTGATAAAGTTATGGTTTAACTCTCTTCCCTTCCTCCTGGATTGCCTCTATGTTGTTATTTCCAGTACAATGTTATTCCAAGAGAACTCTACCATCTCCTCAGAGAGATGCAGCATGTTGCTGGTGAGCCAGTGGGCACCTGCAATCTCAGCATTTGGAGGAAGAGAGAGGAGAGTCAGGATCTCAGGCATCCTAGGCACCACAGAGAATCCAGGCCTGCCTGAGCTATGGGAGAGTCTGTTTAAAAAACCAACAAAATTAGTGGTTGGGGGCAGGGAGAGGAAGAGAGACAGACAGACACAAAGAGAGACAGAGACAGAGACACACACAGAAGGTGTTCTTTCCAGAGGTAGCTCTGAATTGCACTAACTTCACAGCTGAGCGCTGCAGATCAGTCTGACATTAACATAAAGCTAAATGCAGAAACTGCACTGCAGACAGCGGCTCTCTAGGATGGAATAAAAGGAGTCAGGTTTGTTCTCCTTCTAGAAACAGTTGAAATAAAGATATGAAATGAAACTCTTCAACTATTATACATCAGCCACAAGGTGAGGAACAAATGAGGAGAAACAGAAATGAGTCCACTTGGCTCTGAATGGTTATCAAGTCACACACAAGGTGGACAGCCCAGAGCTGCCGCCACAGAGCTGAGAAGACAGACAGCGAGTATGAGGAAGCTGAAACAAATACATTTCTAGATAGGCTGACAAGCTAGATGGAGACAGAGGAGGACAGTATAAATCAGGGAGGAGTGGCCACGTAGCCATGGATGTTATACATGTGAGGGCATAATTCAGAAGCACTAAGAACAACGTAAGCCTCAGACCTCAGGCCTGCCACATCAGGTGAACATCAGGCCACATCAGGTGAACCCTACACTTTCCCGAGTACACAGGTTGCTAAAGCTCACTTGGCCAGATTGTGGCCACTGTAAGCAAAGCCATGGCCGGGGTGGGGCAGCTTTGACCCCAGGCAGAAGTAGGCAGGTCTATGACGTCCAGGGCAGCAGGACTATATAACAAGAGCTTCTTACAGAGGGGATCCCAGCGCATTCTCTGTGTGGATGAGCCCAGGCCCTTCTCAGCTTCAGCCCCAGCCCCAAACTTCCTTCTGTTCTTACTGTCAGTGTTCAGATCTGCACTGAACTGCTTCTTACCAAAGGCCACGGTCAGATGGTGTCACTGGTGAACTCCACTGAATGGTTAAGAAGAACAATACAAATGCTGGAGAGATTCTCCAGAAAACCAAAAGAAGGAAACACTTTGTACATTAATCTTCACATCAGCCTTACTCTGACAAACAATGCTCCTTCATACAGGGACAGTATTCAGAAAAGATGGAAATGTTCTGAAGGAAATCTGAGAAAACCAAATCAAATAGCATATTAAAAAAGACAACAGGGGGCCAGAGAGAGGGATAGCTCTGAGGTTAAGAGTACTTGCTGGTCCTTGAGTTCAGTTCCCAGCACCTACACAAACCTTGCAACTCCAGTTCCAGAGGATCTGGCGCCCTCTTCTGGCCATTGTGTGATGCACTTGCATACAGGCAGGTAAAACATTCCAATGCATAAAAACAAAACAAAACAAACAAACAAAAAAACCCAATAAAAACAAAAAGCAGAAGCCTGGTGTGGTGGGGCACACTTTATCCCAGCACTCAGGGATGAAGGGCAGATGGAATTTGTGAGTTTGAGGACAGCCTGGTCTGCATAATGAGCTCCAGGCTAGCAATAGCTGCATAGTGAGAATCTGTCCCAACTCCTAACAAGATAATAAGAGCCAATCAGATGGCTTCTCAAATAAAAGTGCTTGCCATGCACACCTGATAACCTGAGAGTTCAATTCCCTGACCCCATTATGGAAAGGTAGAACTAACTCCTAAAATTTGTTCTATTACATCCATACAGGTGCGATGGCACGTGCGAACACACACACACACACACACACACACACACACACACACACACAGACAAAAGAAAAAAAAAAACCTATGATAAAGTAGTGTTATTGCCGGGCAGTGGAGGCGCACGCCTTTAATCCCAGTACTTGGGAGGCAGAGGCAGGTGTATTTCTGAGTTCGAGGCCAGCCTGGTCTACAGAGTGAGTTCCAGGACAGCCCGGGCTATACAGAGAAACTCTGTCTTGAAAAACAAACAAACAAAAAAACGTAGTGTTATCTCAAGCTCTCAAGGTTAGATTAATATTTTTAGATATTGACATAATATGTTAAACCAAGTATGAAGACCTGAGACCATTCTAATACATACAGAAAAAAACATTTGGCAACATTTACTATCTATTCCTAGTTTTATTAGGAACAGAAGGGAATTTTTCCACCCGAGAAAGAAATTTATAAAACTTTACTGCTAATATTGTAAGGTGAATGATGAATATTTTACTTTTTCCTTAAGACTAAAGATGAAGCAAGAATGTTTGTCTGCAGCCCCTTTCTGGAAGGCTTCTGATGTAGCTCAGGGTGACCTCACTCACCAACTCTGCTTCTTCCTGCCTCATCCTCCTGGATGCTAGAATCCCAGGTTAGCACCACCTGCCCAGCCCATGTGCTCTTTAGCACTCTCATGGAGACTTTACTGGAGCAGAGTGAGCTGCTGAGATGGAAAGGGAAGTCCCTGTCAGCATCTGAAGGAGGCAAGACTGTCCATGTGACTCAAAACAGTCAAGGCCAAGAGTGGTGGTGCACACTGTTAAGACCAGCAGTCAGGAAGCAGAGGCAGGTGGTCCTCTGTGAATTTGAGGCCAGCCTGGTCTACATAGGGAGTTCTAGACAACTACACTAGCACACACACAGAGCAAGTATGTCTACTGGTGAGCAAGTAAAAAGTAATATTTGAGATGCTATTTACTGATAGTATCAAGCACGTGAAATACCTACGAACATATATGAGAAAGCCGTGTAGGACCAGCCACTGGAAATGCCAAGGCAGCAGAAAGGACAAGAAGAGAAACCTGGATAGCCAGGAGAGCAAGTGCTAGCCGGCTGAGACCTCTTACTGACTCAACCAAGAGCTGACAAGACGCCTTTAAAACTCGGATGTATATAAGTCCAGCTACTAGGGAGGCTGAGGCAGGAGGTCTGTATAAGTTCAAGGTCTGTCTGGGCATTGTTGGAAGACTCTTCCTCAAAAACCAAAATAGAATAAAAAAGAAAAGAAAATGAACCGGGGGTGGAGGACTGGGTGTACAGCTCAGCGGCAGAGTGTGGCTAGCATGTGAGAGGCCTATGTTCAATTCCCCAGCACTGCAAACACAAAAACCAACCAATCAACCCCCAAACGAAACAAAAAATAAGACTATGGCATCTGAGAAATCTTTATGACTTTGGGTCTGCTGACGCTAACTTCAGAAGTTCTCTGCCACTGTAACAACCCCCCCCCCACCCCTAAGTATAAGTCTTTTATAGAAGATAGAAAAATTGGGATTTCGTCAAAATCACTTTGTACAGGATAACTCAGTAAGAAACAAAATAAAAACAAACAAAACCCACAAAGAGAAACAGATGCCAAATTCATGGATACTGTAGCACCATTATCCGTAGCTCAGAATCGCAGTACTGTCACTGCAGACTTACTAAAATGACAAATTAGCGAGACTGTCTACAGCATGAAGCCCGGGCAAAGCTGTGCACATCCACCCTAAGCACACCAGCTTAGGGAATGTAAAGGAAACTTCATTTATTATTATTGCCTGAGTATATGACACATGTGGGCACATGTGCCTCAGAGGACAACTTGTGAAGTCTTCTTTCCTTCCATCTTTACATGAGTTCAGGGACTGAGCTCAGGTTGCCAGGCTTGCTCAGCAAGTACCTTTACCCAGTGAGCCATCTTACCAGCCCCGGGAATGTAAAGTGATAAGATCATTTTGGAAAAAGAATTTATCAGTGCTTGAAAAAGTTAACTTTGGGGCTGGAGAGATGGCTCAGTGGTTAGAACCCAAGTTGTTCTTCCAGAAAACCATGGTTCCATTCCCAGCACCCACATGGCAACTTGCAATTGTCTGTTAACTCTAGTTCCACGGAATCCAATGGCCGCTTCTAGGGCACCAGGCACAGATATGCATACATGCAGGCATGCACTCATACATATAAAATAAAAACAAATATTGTTTGAAAAAGTTAAATTTACCTACTATATAACGCAGTCATTTTACTTCTAGCTGTTTGCTCAAGGTAAACGAATGAGACACTGTGGACTTGGAAATGAACCGACGCTCACAGCAGCTCTATTGTAACAGTTTCCAAGTGGATGCGATGGGGCAGGGAAGGATTATGGACAGGCATGGGAATGGTGGGTATACCCATAGCAAAGGCCATACTACTGCATGTCAAAGTTTATAAAACTGCACTTTAACACAGAAGAAAGAAGGAGAGGGAAGAGAAGAAGGAAGGGAAGGAGGGGAGAAGGGGCGGAGGAAGGAAGGAAGGAAGGAAGGAAGGAAGGAAGGAAGGAAGGAAGGAAGGAAAAAAAAGGTGTAGTAGTTACTAATACGATCAAAACCAGAAAAACCTGTGCTACTGCCCCGGGGGAACCTGAGCTGTCTCTGGGCTCAAATGCTCAGGACAGGATAATGAGAAACTGTTCTGCAAAGCAGACTTCCGGGCCTTCCCAGAGGCCCCGGGCAGCCTGGGGAGCTGGGTGGAGCTGGAGGTTAATTTGAAGCTGTGCTACAATGACCTGTAGAGATCACACCAGATTTATGTCCTTCCTCTTTTCCCGGCCAGGCCTGGGAAATGCTCCGCATTTGATAAAATGTTTGCCCAATCACAGAATAGAATTAATTTGGCTAATAGAATGATGTCTTTGGAAGAATGTGAACTCATTCTCTCAAGAGTATTTTTTATCATGGTTTTCAGGTAACAGGCAAAGGTCAGTATAAACTTTCTGCCAAACTCAGACTGAAATGTTCGGCCCACACAGCGAAAAGGACAGACGCCAGGTTCCGAGTGGGGTCAGCTTACAATGGAAACACGTCTATTAGAGTCCTTATGAGCAACATCTGTTTTCCTCATTCTTCCTGCCGTGATCTTTGTGAGAAAGGCTTATGCTGTGGAACATTCTGTGAGGCTAAGTGCCGGCACTCTCCTTCTGAGGGAAGAACTGGCTGATGAATTTGTGGCAGCACTCTGAAGTCTCATTTACTCTGACAAGGAAAACCTGGATGCTGATAAAAGCAAAGACCTTTGCCCCCTGGAAAGTATCAGCTTTTCAATAATCTATTTTTAAAAACCAGCAAAGATGAACTACAGATAGTACATAATCAATTATAAGTGGGACTTTCAAAAAGTAGTCTTTATTAATCATAAAGAATGTATAAATTTACTTAATGTGCATGTATATATCTTTAAAATGAGAGGGAATTCCTTTATAATGTGAATGAATAAACTGGCTAACCCTCCCCTCCGCCCCCCTCCTTCAGATAGGGTCTTACTGTGCAGCTTTGGCTGTTTTGGAACAACCTATGTAGAGGAGGCTGGTCTCCAACCCAAAGTGATCCATCTATTTCTGTCCCCCAGTCCTGGGTCTGAAGGCATATGCCACCATACCGAGCTAAGATGCTTCCATACCTTGAAAAATATATGTAACGTGAAACTGACTACTTTAACATCATTGACTTTCTACATTGATTCATAAGTGTGGATGCAGGGTAGGTGTGCTGTGCCATGGCACACACGTGGAGGTTAGAGGACGATTTGCTGGAGTCAGTTCTCCCTGTGGACAACGTGGGATCTGGGTATTGAACTCAGGTCGTTAGGCCCCACAGCAGGCCCCTTTACACAGTGAGCATTCTATCAGCCCTGTTCATTCATTTCTTCTTTTTTTAAACTTTATTTTTATGTGTATGGGTGTTGTTGCCTGTGTGTATACTTGTGTGTCATGTGCCTGGGGCCCTTGGAGGCTGGAGGAGGGAATCATGGAGGGTTGTAAACTGTCATCAAACCTGTGTCCTCTGCAGGAGTGTCCAGTGCTCTTAACCAGTGAGCCTTCACCGCAGCCCCAGTTCTCCTCCTCTTACTGGCTTACTTGTATTTAGCAGCACGTGCCATGGCTTGTGTACTTATTTGCCTACAGGCTGAAGAGCATGCTGGTTGCTTCTTACTCTTGTCATTTATTGGTAAAACTGCTATATACATTTGTGTACAGGTTTTTGTGCAGACAAGTTTTCAACTCATTTGGGCAGCCAAGGAACACAATTGCTGGATCATATGGTAAGCATATGTGTGGTGTGTAAGGAGCTGCCAGACTGTATTTCCAGTGGCCATCCTAGTTCTCGTTCTCACCAGCAGTGAGTCAGAGTTTCTGGTGCTGCACATCTTTGCCACGCACACCAAACATACAAACTCAAGATGCTGGTGAAACAAGATGAGAAATGTCTTCCTGGCCCTAAGTGCGCTCGCTCTCTCTCTCTCTCTCTCTCTCTCTCTCTCTCTCTCTCTCTCTCCCTCTCCCTCTCCCTCTCCCTCTC